>NC_067296.1:7496250-7804062 GCF_020740795.1 Apus apus | reverse complement strand
CTGTAGCACAAGTACATCTTAAATGTGCAATGAAACCTTTAGCCTGATCAGACAAGGGTATGAATTCCATTAAGTTTAGTACATCAGTTTGGTCAGCTGTGCCCTTTCCTTTCCATGCCAAACCCTAACCACAACATGTTTGCTAAGCCTGCCATGCAGGAGAGAGCCAATGACCCATTCCCAGCTGTTGGACTTGGGATTTCATTTTAACACCAAGCTCCATAATTCTTTCAGTAGTTCTGGGCTTGACACAAAACAATCTAGCAGGTGAAGCAAGCCTGCTGGCTGCACTCCTCCTTTCCTTGGCCATGCAGGTCATGTGTTTACAGGAATACATCATTAGAATCCTTTACAGACATCCTAGGTGACTGATGCTCAACACAGTGCCTACCTGGTGAGGAAACCTGTCTGTGTCCCCCTCTGAAACCATGCTCTGCAGCACAGCTGTTTCTGCCCGCAACGCCCCGTTGGCCATTTCACTGTTGGCAAGGGCAAGAGCCAGAGCTTCTGCCTTCTCTTTCCACTGCACTTCTCTGCTTTCAGTCTGCTTCAAAATCACAGTCATACTCCCCAGTTCTTCCCCCTTTGCTCTGCGCTCAGCTTCCAGCTGTTGGGTTAGCTCCTTCTGCCTTTGCAAGGAACAGTCTCTCTCCTGGAGAATTTTCTTCTTCTCCGCTTCTTCTTCCTCCCATTTTTGGAGTCTCTGGATTTGCCTCCGTAGGGTCTTTGTGCCATCCTTCCATCGCAAAGCCGATGTTATTTGTTTCAGGAGTTGACTCTGCCTCCTAAGCTCTTGTTCTCTCGCTGACAGAGTCTCCTCTAAACACCTGACTCTCTCTCTCTGGTACTTGATCTCTTCACCATTCGTTGTCAGACTCTGCTGAACATGCTGGAGATCTTTTCCAAGACCTTTTATTTCCTCTTCTAACTCTTTCTGCTGACCTTGAGCCTTGGTCTCCCCTTCCCTCTCAGGGAGAGCTTCTGCCAGGAACTTCTCTTGATCCCTCTGATGTCTAACCTCTTCATTCTTCTCAGTTAGCCTAAGCTGCAGATTCTGCAAGGTCTTCAATTCTTCTTCTTGGCACTGGAGTTTCTGCATAAGAGTTTCAATCTCTTCATCTCTCTTCATCACCATTTTCTGAAGCAGGCTCACTTCCTTCTGGTGCGATGTTAGTGCTACTTTACTTCTTTCTTCACTAGACTGGAAAATGTTCATTTGCTTGAGGAATGTTTCCTCCTTTTCCTGGCATGCCTCATATTGCTTTCTAAGGGATAATATTTCTTGCTCTTTCTCCTGTAGCACCTCTTGAAGATGCTGCAGACTTTTCTTCTGCTGTTTAGAGTCTTGCTCATGTTTTTGAAAAGTCTCGATCAGTTTCTTCTGAGATTCAATAATTAAGTCCTTTTCTTTCAGTAGTGCTGAAGTGCATTCCAAGTCTCTGTGTAAGGCGTTCATCTGTTCTTCATTTTTTTCCTCATAGCTACTAGTTTGTTTCTTTTGGATGTCCACAAGTCTGTCTTTGTCTTTTAAGGTTTCTAAGGTCTGCTCCAGTTGGTCAGCGACAGTCCTCAACTGCATTTCCATTACTTCCTCTGCTTCCTGGATTTGTTTTTCTTGTGATGGAAGCTCTTGATCATTTTTAGACAAAGAAAGTGTCATCTTGACTATGTTATCATTAAACTCTTGCAGGTGCCCCTCTTGCTGTTCCTTATATTGCTGCAAGAGTCTTAACTGATGCTTTTGAGAATCACACTCCCTCTCTGTGTCCTTAAGTTCTGCCCTCAGGTGTTCAAGGCTTGTGTGCAGAGATTTTGCCTGTTCTCTCTCCATTTCCAGTTCTTGGATCTGCTGAGTCAGAAACATAAGCTCCAAGTCTTTTTCCTTCAACTTCTTGCTGACAGCAGCCCTCTGCATTTCTCCCTGCTTCTCCAGCTCCCATATCTCTTCTTGCTGGGATCTGATCTCCTCATCTCTCTCTTCCAGGTCTTTGCTCATCTTGCTCACAGTGATCCTTTGTTTTTCTCGCTGCTTCTCCAGCTCCTGTATCTGTTCTTGCTGGGATTCCATCTTCTGGTTTTTCTCATATATGTCCTTCGTAACCTGATCAAGAGTAGCCTTATGCATTTCTGTCTGCTTTTCCAGCACTCCCTTTTGGTCCTGGTGCAACTTGATTTCTTCCTCCCTCTCTGAGAGGATGGCAGTCATATGAGCAAGGGTCTCCTGTAAAGCTTTTCCTTGTGCTGCCTCTTTCTGGAGCATCTGGATTTTCTCCCACTGTGTTTCTACTTCCTCATTTTTAATTTTTAAGAGAGGCAAAGAAGGTTGAAGCTCTTTTTCAAGGCAATGATTCATCTCTCTTGTTGCATTTGCTTGGGTTTCAGGGGCTAAGACTGATTCCTGCAGAAGTTTTACCTCCCGTATCAGTTCTTCTGTAAGCACTTGCAGTCTGTCCTGTTCACGCTGCACAACACGGAGGAAAAGATTAAGTAATTCCATCTATAGAGGTTTGCTTTTTGTACCAAACTTGAGCTCCTGCCTCAGTGGCAATCAAGGGCTGACCCTGGGGATGCTGTAGACCCTTTCCTGCATCACCCTTTAGGCTGCATCTTCCCCAGCTTACTCGCACAGTCCCATCATCCTTTTGGCCCTTCTCTGAACCTCTTCTAGCTCATGTGTTTTTTGGGGAGGAGCTGCCAGATCTGCAGCCAGGACTTGCAGTCCAGCCTTCTGCTGAACTCATCTTATGCCCACACTGAGTCACTAAATATGTGGCTGCATTTGCTGTCCCAGCACAGTCCTGTGGGTTTTCGGGTGCCTTCCAGCACGAGCTGTTGGCTCTGCTGCCTGCCCCTTGCAACATGTGGCCTATGACAGACAACTGCTGCCATTTCACTCACTCAGGTTATTCTTCTAAAGCCAGCCCACAAAGCTTGCAGGAAGAATTCAGAAGTGTATTGTTTCATACCAGGTCTTGCAGGAGCTTGTTTCTCTCTACTTTGTGCTCAGTTTCCCAAAGCCTGAGGCTATTTTCATACTGTTGTTCAGCCCGCAGGAGCTGCTGTGCCATGTCTTCCCATTCCTGCTTTATGAAGGCCCTCTCTGCTTCCAGCTCACATTGGAGGTACTTGACTTGCCCTGCAAACACAAGGGGCAAGACTCAGAGTCTACACAAACAATGGTTCTGCCTTTACTGACCTCAAGCCATTCAGATTTCAGTGTAGGAAGGATCTGTCTCCAGCTCCCTCACTCCTCAGAAGCTCTGTGGACAGAGAACTATGTTTATACCATCCACCCAAGGCAGGGGGATCACCAGAAACAAAGAACAGGAGGGTCTCACCTTCCATCACCTCCTTGGCTTGTGTCACTGCATGGAGCTGGATTTCCAGGTCACTCTTTACCATCTCCAGCTGGGACAGGCGGTGTTGAGTCTCCAACAGGCTGGATTCCAGGGCCTGCTTTGCCGACCTGAAAGTTGCCAATACAGAGTGAAATGAATTTCTTGCTCCTAATATACACAGGGAGTTATTCCACTAAAAAGTGGTTCAGGATCTCTACAGCTGAGTACAGAAAATGGGTTGCATGGAAACTTGTCTAGAGAAAGTGTATTTCTGCATTAAAACAGCAAAGCAGGCCCTCCAAGGGAATGCCCAGGCTTTCCATATGACCTAGCAGAACACACAAAGCCCAGCTGAATTTGATCTCAGTAGCCACATCTTAAGTCTTAGAACCCTGATACAGCAGAAGCACAAAATCTTCTTCCTTCCCTGCGTTACTTCTCCGTGACGTGTCTCCAAGCAGCAGGTGGTAAGGAGTACAGGACCCAGACATCAGTGATGGGCAAAAATTCCCAAGACTGGCAAGAACACAAAAGAGGTTTCCCTGCTGCTGGTGTAATCAACTTTAGGGCCTGCACCACAGGTAACAGGAGTTAGCTGAGAAATTAAGGCCCTCAAAATTTTCAGCATCAGCCTCTGGCTTTACCGTGAATGGCAGTGTCCTGCTCACAACAACTACATGGAACAGCCTTGAATTCTGAAGATCCCATGTCAAGCCACTTGGTAAGGAAAAGATCTATGTTCAAATGCACAAAACAAGAAACCAAAACCAAAGAGAAACTCCAGGTTTCAGCAAACATCTGCGTGGTTTATTTCCCAATTCAGAGCGAAGAGGGCTTGCTTTGGACTTCACACAGGAATGTGCAAGGGGACATAAGCATGAGCTCAAGGTTCAGGAGACCTCTGCTAGCTCCAGCTGTCAGAAGATAACACTCAAATCATGGAATAAGTTTTGGGATTTTTTTGCTTGAGATGCTTCCATTTTCTGGCTATGGAAGGTGAAAACATCCAAAAAGCACACAGGATGCAAGAAATCATTGTGTAATGATTGCCACCTTTATAATGACAGGCATTAAATAATGTCCTGCCTTGGGTGTCCTCCCTGCCTTTACCTGGCTTCTGCCAGCTGCTCTGAGAGGCTTTGTCCATCCTGCTCCATGGCTGCCAGTCGCTTCTCTAGGATGGCCTTCTCATGCACCAGCAGGTCCTTCTCTTCAGACTCCTGGGCCACAGCATGTTCTGGGTGAGAGGACTGATGGTGCAGCTGCTCCAGGCCATGGCGAGCTGACTCCTCCTGGCTGGAAACCTGAAAGTGGGACAAAACAGTTAAGAGTCCTTTCTCTAGAGTTCTGTGCAGAGCCAGCCAGGGCCAATTCTGAATCAGGTAGAGGAGAAAGAGCTGCTGTTCTATGGGCTGAAAGTTAAAGAGCATCTGTTACCACACCAATACCCTGGGCTGCCACAAGGCATTGGCTCTATTAACTTTAAAGGGATGTGCAAGGCCCTACGAGGCTGCCCTGGGCCAGACAGCTCCTTCATAACACACATGCACACCCTGTGGCCTCCAGCCTGCCTGGAAGTGATTTTTGAAGGAAGAAAATGTTTATAGTCACATTGCTGTGTTCCCTTCACTGCTGTTAGAATCCAGCACTTTCCTCCCTTTGCTGGCTATCTCAGGAGCTCATGGCTTCTTCTGGGCATAACACTGTCCTGACTACAGAGAGGAAGGGACAGGAAGGGGGTTACTCAATGTGAGCAGCTCTCCTCAGTCTCCCACTGCTGACCTCTCACAGCAAGGTATCCTCAGCTCCAAACACAGATGGGCAAACTTACCGTGCTGCTTTAAACCCCCAGGGAGCCAAATCCCGTTTTCCTCTGCCGTTCCTTCAGGGAGTCGTTTTGTTGGACTCCACCGACCGACGCCACACACACCATCTTCAGCGAGCAACCCGCACACTCACCCCTGCTGCTTCCAGCTGCTGCTCCAGCTCCTGGCTCCGAGCCCTGTACTTCAGAACCTGGATGGGCAGACAGAAGGCAGGGCACAGACTGGGCTCCTCCTGCACCAGCTGTTCTCACTCTGCTGCTACGGCCAACACGTCCCGATGAGAGAGCAGAACAGCCCGTTAGCCGGTACCAGAGCCAGCGAGGCAGGGCTTCCTTCCCACCCCGCCGCAGCGCAGCGTGTCACCCCCGCGTCTCCGCCACCCGCTCCCCTCTCGGGCAGCTCCCCCCGGGCCCCGCTCCCCACCTTCTCCTTCAGCTGCCGCATCACCAGCCCCTGCTGGGACCGCAGCTGCTCCGAGCGCTGCAGCCGGCTCAGCAGGGCGCTGCGGACCCGCGCCCGCCCGCCCTCCATCGCCACGGGGGGCCCGGCAGCTGAGCCCAACGCGGGGCGGGAGAGCCGGGGCCGCCCCGTGGCAAGAGGCTTTCGGCCTTGCGGGTCCCGGTACCGGCCGCGGCGCACGCGCTGCCCGGCGGGCGGGGCCACGCGGTTCTGGAAGGTTCCGCGGCGCGGGGGCAGCGAGGGCGGGAGCGGAACGTGCCGGGCCCGGGCGGCCCTGGTTTCCCCGGCAGCCCTGGTTTCCCCGGCAGCCCGTGCTCGGCAGGCTCCTCGCGGTTCCCGTCTCGGAGCGGCAGCGGCAGCTCAGCAGGTGAGTAGCGGCTGCGGGGGGCGGCAGCAGCTTCACCCGCTGCTGCAGGTGTGTTGTAGTCACGCGTTTGTGGAATGGCTGTCAAGGTGGGGAGGCTGAGTTCATTCTGGCCACCCGAAAGATTGGTCTTCGCCTTCCTTAGGCGTCAGAGGGGGTGGAAAGGCCGAGGAGCCTGAAGCCGCGGCCGGTCGGTGCAGAGCCGGGTCCTGCCGCGCAGGCAGCGAGCGCGTCCTGTGCCGGCGTGTCGGGCCGAGACAGCCCTGCTCGGGCGTCTGCCAACAAGGAAACGTGCTGATGGGGAAGGGGTAGAGGGAGGAGGCAGCTTTCAACACATTTCAGCAAGCTTAACTCCTGAAAAAGCTTGTGGGCTTTGAGGGGTGAGGCTGAAGGTAAAATACTGCAGGGAGAGCCATGGGATACTCGCTCCACTTGCTCTTTTCTCCTGGAGTAAGCTCTTACCATAACATTTAACTCGCTTTCCTCTACCAAACAACCCCACCAGTTACCAGGCTAGCCCAGGTTTGCAAGTGGTTCAAACCAGCAGCAAGGGGCTCCAGCCCTGAGGAGTCAGGAAGCAATGAGACTCTCACATCCCTTCTTTAAAAAACAGCATTTTATTGTTACAACTAAAAGGAGAACTGAAAACTGGTATGGGAAATTGAAAAACTGTACAATTTGACTATAACCTGTGAGGTCTTTGCAGCGGCTTACACAAAAGACAAGATACCTGAAAATGCATCATACCCAAACATTTAGCTTTTTTGGTTTTTTATTTTCTTACAAAAAGTTTATTCTATGGCAATCTGTAAAAAAGAAAGACCTGATGAGTAAATATTTGCTTAAGGCATATAGCAGAGCAGCTCACTAACTTTCTAACAAGTTTAACATGGATATTGTCCATTTTCCAAGAAGAGGTTAACCAATACACCCACTTTGAAAGGCTACTGTATATACACACCCAAACTACTACATACATATACAGGACATCAAAACAAAAATGGTTACAGTTCAGTATTCTGAGCCTTACACACACCTCACTGGGCCTTACAGACGCCTCCACTGCCTATCCCAGGAGAGCCCAAGTTCTGGATTTAGAACAGCTGAAAGAAATGGCCAAATACACAGGCAGAAGTGGGGATGCTCAAAACTTTTTAATCATTTGCAGCAGCTGTCTTTCGAATAATTTGCAAGAGAATTGTTCTGGATTCAAAGGAAGGATGCTTTGCTTTCCTTGAAAGACTAAAACTTCTAATATTCCCCCTTGGGAATAGTGCGTCACAGGTGGTTTTGGTTTGTTTCTTTTTATAACGGGCCACCACTTTGGGAGCCTGTACTCGTGCAGATCAGAGGGCACTGCCAAGCTCCGGCAGCAGCAGCTTCGGAGGCGGCACAGCAAGTCACACCCTGGCTATTGCTTGCCTCAGGTGGCCAGAGGTGAGGTGTGAATAGGGCTTCCTGAACTCTCTGGAATGTCTGTACTGAACTTACTCAGCTGAAATGAACCACGCCAAACACCCGGGTTACACAGAGAACGCAGCAGTTCAGTAGGAAGTCATGCCAAGGACCAGGCGAGTACACGTCACCCGAGGAACACCGCGTCAGTCCAGCGCTGAGCGGAGATACTTCCAGCAGCACCCTCTGAACCACAGCCACTTAATGATCAGGTCATGCAAATGGAATCTGGGCACATCAGTAAGCACAAAGAGAAGTTCTTTCCCCTTTCAAGCACATGGTATTTAATCAGGACACTAGAAGACTTTACATGCATTTTAATACAAATGGGGTACAGCTGTTGCATTACAACAATATTCTACCAGATGATGGAAAGAATAGTGGGGACAAAGCAATCACATACTGTTATCTTAAATACACAGATGAGCCATTATATATTACCATTTTTCTATATTCATTTTTCATGTTTCCAATAATATAACTAAATAAGTGACTCATTACAACATTCCTCCTTTCAAGTACTGGTCTGACCAACAGTCTCACAGGTAAAGTATTGATTCCCAGTACTACCTGAGGATTTATTACTGTTCTTTTGAAAAGCCCTTGATGCAAGCTTAATAAAACACAAAATAGAAATAAATCCCACCACCACCCCCCCCCAGTTCACTAACTTATTCACTGAAAAAAACGAGATACACCTACAGACAGCTTTGCAAAAATAAATATGGAGTGGAGAGAGACTTATGTAAGATACTCCATAGCTATGTTTGCACTGAGAATGGTGGTTAAGTGCTATAAATCTAAAAAGCTTTTAAAAACAAAAATAACTGATTAGTAACACTGTTGCAAATCAGCTGTCATGGTTTAGTTTCAGTCACTACCACTTTCAATAGTGAATTTACTCTTCTCCTCAGCACCATGACACAAGCAAAGATATCTTTGCAGTTGTTCAGATATTAATAATTTGATAATAACAAAAGGAACAGCATTGACTAAGGCTCTTTAGTGCAATGCCAACTTCCAGTCACAGTTCTACCAATGCACCCAAATCCTTATTTACAAGCACTTCATGTTATCCAAGCCCTGGGCCTGTGGCACAGGCCCTAATGGAGCAGGACAGTGGCAACACCACGTGCCACAGGACAAAACCACCCCTCTCAGCTTACCCTAGGATAGCAACAACCCTGTCTGCAGAGGTGCAAGACTGAGCCTATTGCACCACTATGTCCTACAGTTACTGAAGAGCATTATCTTCAAGCCATTACTTTAAATCTTTGCTTTAAAAAAAGCAGAACACAAATACTTGCATCATAAGCCAACTGATACGTTCAGAGATCAACATGTCTTCTGTTGAACTTTTTATGTCTTAAGGAAGCTACCACAGCATTAATTGCTCTGGATTTATTAAAATGCATTCCTGTTCACTGCCTGCAATGTCTCTAAGTGTGGTACCTGTCTGGCCCTTGCAGGACACACGTTATTTCTTATGGAGCAGATGTAGAATGAAACTGCATTTTACATTCCAAATTATGAGGTTTAAGAACTGGTCCTTCTAAATGCCAACTGCACAGCTGCAAAATGCTGGTGGATGTGTTTTCGTTTAATTTCCCTTCCTGTTTTTCTCCCTTCCCTTAACCTCTCCTAACCCAGAATATAAAAGTAAAAACAGCTTTACAAAGGATGGTGCAATGTAAATAGGCGTATGTGCAAGTAGAGTGCAACAAAAGTCATGGAGGAGATACACTTACTAAAAAAAAAAAAAAAGGAAAAAAATAGCTTGGCATGTTGGGATACCCTGAGCAAATGCAGAAGCCTGTTTCTATAAACACATGTAAAACAATAAGCTCTTTAAGAACAGTTATGCCAAGATTAAATATATCAATACCACAGGCACTGCCCACAACTCAGTCTTTAATGATGATGCAAGTTAAAAAAACAAACCAAAAACCAACCACAAACACCTCTCCCCCAATGCCCTCCCCTTCCAAAAAGTTTACATTCTTCAGGTGTGTGGGTTTCTTTTTCTTTTTTTGGGAACTCATCAATAGAAGTCATGTATTTGGTTACAACACTTGGAGAATACAAGCAAGTTTCACTTATGCCTAGTTTTTCTGAAACAAAAAAAGAAAAAACTGGCTTTTTAAAAAAAGGCTAAAAACAACAATGTGTTGTAATTCTATTATTTAGTTTAAAAAAAGAAAGAAAAAAAAAAAAGGAAAACAGACTATTTGGCATTTTCTCTGCTTACTCCTGAATATTTTAAGGCCCTGAGATTAGAATATTATGTTCTTGGGACCACAGGGCTAGATAAAACCCTAGTGCATCAATTCTCTCTTGAAGCCCTAACCAAAGTTCTGGCCTGTCAACCTAAGATCTACCTCCAGTGAGACAAGGCTCACGTGCCTCAGCTTTCTTTCAGAGCTTGTTACAAACCCATCGAGTCGTTGGTGTTTTCTGCAGGGTCGATCTTGCTAGCACGTCCATCAATGAAAACACACTCTGTAACAGAGATAAGCTCCTGCTGTGAGGAAAGTGAACATGCATATATTCACTAGAAATGGCTTCCAAGTTGTCACCATGTTCTCATCATCCTCTTCTGAGTTTTCTGACTTCATCGACTCTTCTTTGTAGGACGAGACACGCAGACTTTCACCAACAGTTCTCCTCCGAATTTCAGTGTCTTGACTAGTGCTTAAAGACAAAGAAACAAGTACTCAGTACTAGATTCCCCGTTGAGGAGGGAAGCCACAGACTATAAAAGCATGGCCCCACCCACTGAACATCACAGACAAGGCTGGAAATCTTGCTATCAGGAGCTCCAGCAGATGGCACACCAAAGCCTGTCACTCAGTATTTAAGTTCTGACTATTAAATTTCAGGTTTAGAACAGTGCTTGTATTCAAAACCTATGCTAGGGAGTATTTTGTGCCCTTTAAAGAATAAACTGAGTTTTAAACTCCATCTACTTCCATTGCTTATCACAAATCTGCTACATTGACTGATAAAAGTGAACTAACATAAATGCGACCTAAATCCAGGCCAGGAGAACATTAAGGCTCTAAAATCAAGCACCTGCCTGGAAAGTCAGAAAATGATGGAACTGTGGTTGCTCATCTAGCCATGACTTAGAGGGGCTAAATTGCAACAGCTTTTAATGATGGAAATGAAGATCTCTTCACCTTTACTATACTCTAAACATGGTTTTGTTTCTAGATACTAGAACCTTCATCCTGTTGGCAGTACACCAACACCCAAAGAGGCTTCTTAACTGAGCAGGAACTTCTGTATCTACTGTACATATTCTTCCAGTTGAAAGTAGAAAGCAGAGCAGCACCAAGCTGTGAGAATCTTTGGGGTAGTAACCAGCAGGGAAATGCTTTGCAGTGGGATTTCATAGACATCTGCTGACATGGCAAATACAAAAGAACTCGGGAACCTTCCATCCCAGACACTAGAATACATGAGTGGGAAAATAACTGTGCCACAGCTGGCATCTGGGGAGGACCTCACCTATCCATCACTGTTGATCCCCAGGCTTGTGTGTTCCTGACCCTCACAACTCCACCCTCAGCTCTTGTCTGCTCTGCCACTCTCTCCAGGACATTTTGGAACTGCTCAGAGCTCAGGAGATGCCATGGGAGTTGCTGGAGATGGGGGAAGGTGACAGGAGCTTTGCACATTCCTGAACATACTTCTGTATATTTCTACAAGTTTTCTTTTATCATTAGTGTTTAATTAAAGCTGTCTGGTTTAGTTTTCAATCCAGAAAGCCTCTCTCTTTATTCTCTCTCCTTTCCCTACCTGGGTGGGAGGGAGAGGGGATCAAGAGCATTGTTGTAATTGGTTTAATTGCTGATCCTGAGTCAAACTGTGACAATAGGTTAGGACTTTAGTAAGGTAAAAAGTAGAAGTCAGCCTCTGCCAGTTCCAGAGGATGACTCAACTCCAGTCTCAGAGACAAGGGGCTATAATAAACTAATTGAGTTTCTGAGCTCTTTAGAGCTGGACATGTATTATGTTCAATTAAACTGCACTGTATAAAGCATTTCCAGGAAATAATTCTTTACTGAGAAATTCTGATTTATACAGTAGCTATTGAGAAGACACAAGATGGCAACTTTAAATCCATACTCTTTGTTAGATGTGGAAAGCACTAGGTGGCATCTCACATCCCAGGCAAATATTCTAGTAACAGAACTGTAACAAAGGGAAGAAAAAGGGAGGTGCTACCATGCCACACTCTTCCTACTTTTAAGATGTCTTTTCTTTCTAATAAAGATGTTTGGAATTTGGATATTTCACTTCCAGCATCTCCCCAATGAATTAAGAAAAATCCTGATCAAAAGATTTCACACTGAGCAGGAAAACACTTCTGTTTTATCTCCTTGCCTCCAGCAGAGTTTGGAGGGACACAACAGGTTCAGCTCATGACCTCAGCCTCTCCACTATATGAAATTAGGAGGTTTATTTTTACAGAATCACAGAATGTTAGGGGTTGGAAGGGACCTCGAAAGATCATCCAGTCCAACCCCCCTGCCAGAGCAGGATCACCCAGAGCACATCACACAGGAACCTGTCCAGGCGGGTTTTGAACATCTCCAGAGAAGGAGACTCCACAACCTCTCTGGGCAGCCTGTTCCAGGGCTCTGTCACCCTCACAATGAAAAAGGTTTTCCTCATGTTTACATGGAACCTCCTGTGCTCCAGCTTTCACCCACTGCCCCTTGTCCTGTCATTGCACATCAGTGAGAAGAGCCTGGCTCCATCCTCCTGACACTTGCCCTTTACATATTTGTAAACATTGATGAGGTCGCCCCTCAGCCTCCTCTCCAAGCTGAAGAGACCCAGCTCCCTCAACCTTTCCTCAGAAGGGAGATGTTCCACTCCCCTAATCATCTTTGTGGCTCTGTGCTGGACTCTTTTCAAGCAGTTATTTTGAAGAATGATTACTGGAAACGTCTTACTCATCTCCAGTTCCCAGAGTCACACCCTTCTTCACTGGTTCACATAAATAAAATGTTATCTGCCAGCTCCATATGCTGAAAAGGCTCTAGTTATGAGGACAATACTAAAAATTGCTATTTTATTTCAGTATTCCTAAGGGGAGGTGAAGATGTCTTGTAAGGAGAACATCTAGCGGGGGAACGTTAAGCTTTTCCTTGATTGTCCATGGTGGGTGTACTGGGTTTTTAATTTTTTTAATTTTGCCTTTTTTTTTTTTTTCTGTGTGGTGTTCATTCGGTTGTTCTAAGAACTACTCAGCAGGCAGGATGCCAGCAGCAGTGGGATGCATTTCCACGTGTTCCACACCACTGCTATAAATCGGGAGTGACCTCTAGTGGTACAGCAGGCAGGATCCTCGGCTTCCCTGCTGTGCCACCACTCCTTCTACACAGCGTTTCCCTCCTTTCATCAAGTGTCTTAGAAATGTGAAATTAATTGCAGCAAAGGGCAGCTAAAGCTAGTCAGCCTAGTTTTCAGCTAGTGAAAGAGCTCCTCTGTAACTTTACATACACTGTGTAAATCAGGACTAAACCACCTCATTATGCTGTCACTTTTACTGTAGCAGGATCCTTTAAGAGGCCTTAGCTTATGTGTGAAGTTAAAAGAACATCAGTCTAAGACATTTGCTGAAAAGATTTTGAGTTGGAACTACTATTAGATTAACTTGTTCAAGGCCTACTCAGGACTTGTATGAAATGTCATTTATGAGCAGATGTCCTACAACTTGTCAACGCTGTACGGCAACTGGGACAGTTAAAAGTGGGAAGCTAAATGACTCACCTGTCTGTGATCAGGGGTACAGATGAATGAGCTCTGCCATCTGGAACCATCTCTTCCACAGTGCTGACTGAACATGTAACCTCTTCCTCTACTTGATGTTTAGGAAAGAATTCTGTGTGTTCGTGCATCCTTCCATTGTGCATTTCTGAGGTTCGCTTTGGTGGTCTGGGAGGTGGTGGGGTATGTTCAGGTGGAGGGTCCAGATCTTCATTGGAGAGCTCTTTCCACTGTTCCTTCAGGAAGGAAAAGCCCTGTTAAGCTGTTCATTTACATTAGAAAAAAAAAAAAGGAAAAAAAAAGACAAACCCTCCAAACCTAAGGTACATCCAGTACAACAGAAGACATCTGCTATAAACATTTTAATCTACTTCCAGAAAACTGAAATAGCACAAAATAGAATCTGTGTTACTACAGTTCTGCTTACCATAAAAAAAACCAACAATCAATCAACCAAAATTTATAGGATTTAATAATAATCTTTAAACTTCTGGCATATTGGAAAATATTTATTATCTGAAATGAAAGACAGGGCCCACACAGCCAGTCTGCAGCCCTGTTACAGTGTTGAAAGTACACAAGGCCACCTGTTAGACTACACATCATTTTTTGAAGGTTCTTAATACAACACTTCAGGTCTTTACAGATAGTAAAGCATTGTATTTAAGGACCCTATAACATTTTATTGAAGCCAAAGCAAGGATGAAATTTAAAGTTTCTTTCTCTTCTGTTCATCCCACATTTTTGTTACAGTTAAACCAAAGCTGCAGCTTACTGAAAGAGACTGTGCAGTCAATAGTACTCACTTGCACTGAAGCATCTCCCATGATGAATTTTGCCCCTTCAATAACAGCTAGGTAGGAGAAACGGAGCTGGTCTGCTGTCTGTATGAGTCCCATTCTGTACTTCCTCATTTCCAGGAGAACCTGTTTAACGTCCACAGAAGAAGGATCTTTCCGTTTGTCCATCTGAAGATAAAAATTTGAAACATGCTTTATGCTGAGATTCAATGGAATGACTCACTTTGTAGTATGGCCTTCAGAATACCCTCCACACTACAGAATTAAACTAATAAATCTGGTACTGGCAGCTATTTATCTGGCCTCTAAGAAGTCAGAGAAAGGAAAACGCGTTTTTCCCTTTTTTGTTTTTCTTGTTGTGAAAATATAACTAGGAAAAAATAAAAGGACATTTTAACCTAGGCCTGACTTGTGTGTATCAGCTGCTCTCACATGGTGACAGAGCAAAGCCAAGGAAACTCCAGTTTTATCATAAAGTCAGGATAATTTCCCTCTGCCTACAAGCAAGGTTGACTCTGTAAAAGGAAACATTAGACTTATTTTGCATTTTCAGGATAGGTCCCACTATTACTTAGCAGGCATCTAATGGTTTTGTTTTCTTAACCACAAGAACAAAGCCTTCCTTTGCAAGTCACTCGAAAAACTACAGACTTTTCTTCCCCAGACTTAAAATGGCCAGTTAAGAACGAGATCTGCCTTGGAATACACTTCCAAACCAGAATATGAGTAGGATAATGGGGAACAGCATGCACCAATACCAATACACAAAGAGCACCATGGCTCTTTGTGAGCCTACAACAAACCATTCCTCAATGTAGCTCTACAGAAAGAGTGTATCATCTGGAATGAGCAGCTCTTACCAGTAGAAGACACGTATCCACCAAACAGAAAGTTCCCGATCTGCCGATTCCCGCGCTGCAGTGCACCACAACCGGCCCGTGCTCGGGGTTCAGGGAGCCAGACTCTCTGACTTTGAACAGGAAATTGAGGAATGAAGCAGGTGACTCTGGGACACCAAAGTCAGGCCACGTAGTATAATGAAAGTGCAGAATCTCTCTAGTTTCCTGTGCCTGTAGAGAGAGTATTTAGGGCATCTGTTAGTTCATACCCACCAGTCAGAAGCAGCCAGAGCACCGTTGCCTGCAGCAATGTTCTCATCAGCAAATACAATTCCTCATTCATTTTCCTAGCAAAGTACATATTTAGACACACAGCTTTAGACATTTTTACATTTAGGTCAGTTTCAAATTTGTGCCTTTGGAAAATTTTTAGCTACTTCCTTTGAAAAGAACTGACTCACATGGAACGGAGGCATGTGCCTGCTCAGCTTTGTATGCTACTGAGACCACACTGCATCTTTAGAACAGCTGGCTTAAATTCAAATGTCAAAAGTTCCACCAGTCTGAGGGAGCTTTTATAGCTGCACAGCTAAGAAACTACAAAATAATTGTATCTTGTTGCAAAGGTCTCAATTTTGAATGAAGGAAAGTGGATAAGAAAATTTACTTATTTATAACATGCTTGGTTTTTTTTCAATAGAGTTCAAATGCGTGTATGGCCACGAGATAGTTGGCACTACTACCTTCTAATTTCTAACAACAAAAAATTATTTTAAGATTTCTCAGAATGAAGTACCTCAAGTTATAGAAGCCCTTGCACTATCACAGCTGTTCCTTAACAGGTTTTTTCCCAACCTGAAGACTCGTCTTCCAAGATAACCAAAACACTGGTGCTCACATTATCCTAGAATGCTGAGCTACAATCCTTAAACATCTCTACAGCAGACCTTGTAGTTAATACACACCACAAGCTACACCAACTAAATTCTTACTCAGCCACAATTCAGTCAAATTCCTATGTGCTGTCTCACGTTTCCTGGCAGGATGAAGCATGCAATATGCTAACAGACAAGCAAAGCAGTAACTGTGTCTTCCAGAAGTGAGTAGTACCAGGACAGAGCAGAACTCAGGCTAGCACATCACCACATACACACCCATCTCAGCACCACTGAGGACCTCAGACATCTTCAGTCACCTGCAGTCAGTGAAAGTTAATGGTGTTCTTCCTTAGCCAGTCTCCCCAAGGAGCTTTAGATTAGCCCTCACTGCTCTAACACAGGACAGTGCTGGAGAGGTGGGAATCAGCATGTGTACTTTTATTTTGGCATTGCACAAAAGGAAAAAAAAAAGAAAAGAAAGTTATTTCTCTTAAAACTAGTGGCCTGATCCATGGACCAAGGTCCACACAGCTCATTGCAGGACCAGGACTAAACAGTTCCTGCTTTCTGATGAAGGCCATCAATACAAAACCTGGCAATTTAAGCCAAAGCCTAAAAACAAACCTTAGAACAAGACAAGCAAAAAGCTTTGGTGACAGGAAAAGCAATTATTTCAGCTGCAACACAAAAGCACTAGAACATCTACTAAGGGATTTTATAAAGGGTTCTCAGAAAGGTAGTCACTAACCTTCTCACTCAGTGTACAGCCAAGTGATGAAAGGGATTTGTAGTTTCCCCAGATACATTTCACAAATACTTAAGAGTTTCATTTACACAACACACAAAGTAGAGGCTGAAGAACAATCAATCTCATGCAGAACCACCAATTCCGGAATAAAATCTGCTACAATTCATGACCAGCTTTTTCAAGACCTTATTGATGAGGAGCCTCAGAGAGGCTGAAGACCCTGACTGGTAATACTTTCTGACCTTACCGTAAGGTTTTCCAATTCTAGCTGTCGTACTGTGTAATATGATTTTATATCTTCAGATATCAATGTTAGTTTCAAGTTTGTATCTTCAAAAAACATTTCTTTCTCCTCCTTCCGTGGCCAGTACTGTGCACACTTTACCTAAAACCAAATAGGAGACATTTATATGTCACTGATGTCTGTGTAAAAGGCAAGGAATAAACATCCTTAAATACAACATTTCCTCATGAGACAGTTTCTTCATCTGCTTCTATTATAAAGAGCACCAGTTCTAGTGTCAACAATATCAGTCTTCCTTTATGTTGCAGAACCATATCTTCACTGACTTTTTTCTGAGTCAGATTATTTTAACTCTGACTGAACTAATATAAATATCTAATGATTAAGGGCAGGTTTCTTTAGGCAGAGCTGTCTTTCTTCTACATGTAAGCTGAAAGAGTGGGAAGCTATGGAATCCAATCAAAATCACCAAAACCACTATTTATTTTAGTTTGTGTCAGAACAAACAAACAAAAGTCTGCTGAAATCTGAATTTTAGCCTACTCTGCATTTTGTTTATAATCCTCATGTCAAACATTTACGTTTCAAAAGAAGAGTGAAATCTTAACAAGAAAGAACATACTGTGAAAAAGTGTTACGAATTCTATGAATAAACTGCATATAGAGAATTACAACATTGCTAATTTTAAAGTGTAACATCAGAAGAGATTTTGGGTTATTACATTCCCTCACCACAGAAATAAAAATAGCAGTGAGATAATTTTGATTTTTACATGATACATTTTAAAAGTAAAGTGCCAAACAAAAAAACCCCTACATTCAGCAAATGTTCCCATTACATCCTTCTGGCAGAATTTCAATTTTCTCAGTAAAGTTTCCCAGACAGCTCAGTTTTGCAAGGACTGCTACATGCTTAAATGAGTCAACCAAATAGAGAAGCAGCACATTTTGCAGCATGCAGGAGAAAAGTGAAACTAAAGAAACTCATGAGCAGCATGACTAGAGTCAGCAACCATGTTTCTGACAGTCAAACCTAAGAATATTTTGAGTGGGAGAACTGTCCTGCTACTGCTGCCACTGAGCACTGCTCCTCTGAACTGGGATTATGAACAGCACTTGCTCACACCTCAACATGCTAGAATGGATTGTTTGACGTGGCTAATGCCTCTTATTCAAGGGCAAATAATAAGGCTTTGAAGTTGTGGTGGAAGAACAACAAGAAAAGAACAGTATTATCAAGACTAAGATGATTTCTGACAGCATTTTAATAAATACAAAAACTCTCTGGTATTGTGTTGATAGGTTACTAACACTAGTTTTGCTCAGACTAATTCTAGTTTTTATTCAAAATACATCTTCTAGTTTATTGGGGTGTACAATGCAGTTATAATTCTCTCCACTTTTTTTTTTTTTTTTTTAATTGATGCTCAAGAGAGAGCAACTGGCTTTGTGTCTCATTTCTCCACCAAATGTGTCTGCAAACAATATTTTGTTGTGCTCAGCTGTAGGTCCCCCACTACTGTTTGCTGAGAAGTGTAAGCAGCCTGCCCTAAGGGATCACAATAATTCATTTTGTCCAAAACTATTGGCAGTGCAGAGAATGAGCAGGAATGGTTGGAAGGGAAGAAACTATTACAAAATATGGTTACTGCATCTCTTTTGAAGATAAATTTCACTTGCACTACAAAAAAAGCAAAACAGGAAAAAACCAAGACTGCAGTTTATTAAAACACAACTCATTGCACAAGAATTTTTTCTGATTATTTGGATTTTTTTCCTGATTATGCAAAAGCATGTACCACCCAGTTATCACTGGTGGGTCCCCAGCACACCCGCTACCCCCCAAAGTCTTTATACAGACCAGACTGTAACGTTCAACTGGAAATTGTGCATTTCTACCAGTCCTGGCTCTGTAACTACTTCAAAACCTTTTAATAATGCTCTTGAATAAACACTAGATGCAAATGGCCTTTCAGAGGTGTAATCTGCATACACTGAAAAAGACTACATTTAGATACTTAGGTTAGTAGTAGAGACCAAATTTAATTTGTATGGAGAGTCATATTGTCATGATGTCTTTTCTTAGCCAAATTCAGAAGAAATTAAGACCTGCAATTACAACCTGAATAACTTTCTGACTGCACTAAGATCAGTTCAGCAAGTATTCAATTCTAGGCATAATTCTGATACAATTACTGATGGTCACAGTCTCTCTGTCCCCTCGCTGTTCTTTGGGTTGGTTTTTGGTTTTGTTTTTTAAAAAGCTAAAAAACATGCAACAAACACACAGCTAGAACTGGGTAAGCACTTACGGATCCCTTTTCCATCACTCTGTTCAACATGACAACACCACGGCTTTTCTGTTCCCAAACCATCTCCCAAAAGTGACCACAAGTATTTGGCAAAGGTCCCTGCAGAGACAGAATCCCCAGAAAGAAGCATTATTTTCTGTTCATGTCAGAGCAATGTTCCCCAGTAAAAGTTACTGCACTAGACAATAAATTTATGTAAGTAACAAGCAACTTCTCGTTCCAAACTGTAAAAAAATAAAATGCAATTATACAGCTTTAAGTTCTACTTTCCCACTCTGAATCTACCTCTGAAAGCATGGCTAATCCTTGCCCCCAGGCAGGGCAGGAAGAGAGAAGCAGTCTCATTTGTGAGAAGGGAACCGGGAGTGAAACATGTGGAGAGAATTTTCTTAGGAAAGGTAAACATATAATAGGGAAATAACACTCATTGACTAACTGGGAGCAGAATTAACATCTACGTTGAACTACTCTGCAATACATCATTGTTATTCATAAGAACTTGAAAATTACTAGACTGAATGGACAAACATTCAGAAGACTGAAACAATGCCAGACCAGTAACAAACTGCACAGATTTCCAGAATCTTTGTGTCCGCTTTGGGCCTGAACAAAATGGTAGCTCCTTTTACTATCTACTCACAAAGTAGATTTTCTTGTAACTTTTTGTTTGTGCTGTGTTCCTTTGCTATTCTCCAAAACCATTGCTCTGAGTTTTGGGCAGCTCAAACCAGCATAACTGTCCCTCTCACATTTGCTCTCCATCATTTTTCTCAAACAGAACAGCAGGCCACGGTCCTCAGAATGACTGGATTCAAATAAAGCCATTCAAATCCATTAAAATCCATCTGGATCAGAATAGCTAACTGGTACCAGTTAGCTGCACATCTGACTATTCCACATACCAGTTCAACCCCACAATCAAACTCCGTGTCCTAAATAAGTAAGATCTGTGTGCACAGAATCAGTTTCATATTGAACACTGCACTGCACACTTCTTAGAAGATTTATCTGTATTCTCTAGAAACAGGAAGGAAGAGCTGCTGCTTGAAAATATTAATCCCAGTCTACCTTTATCTACAGTTTGGGAAGGGGTAAAAAAGAAAAAAAGTCAAGATTAGAGACCAGGGCAGTCTCCAGGGAACCAAACATTTAGGAAAAACACGAATTCTGGCACAGTTGCTAGTTCTCAGAATAAGACAACAGGGTATCCGGGTATTTTTAAATCTGTAAATAGATAGGTGTGGAATTTACAAGTTCAGTGAAAAAAGCCACTTCCTTCTCAAAAATTCCCATCGCTAACATCTGTGTTCATAACTTTCACATTAAAGGTAGAGGCATCAGCAGTGGCCTACTTACACCTTTTAGAAGCCGTGTTATTAGGAGGTATTTGTAAATGCTACAGTAACAGCACTTTCAGAAGGGTTTAACAATAAATATGTGGTGGAGCCTCCTGCTTCTTGGACACAGAAGCTCAGGTGCAAGAAATTCCCTAGTATATTTTAGTTAACTTCTGCCCCCATCAACATAACACATAAATGCCTGTCATATTTCAAGTGTGTTATTTCAAATAGGTTTTGAGCATCTTGGAAGTTCATGCACATAATTGTGTAAATGTGAAGCCCTCCCATTAAGGGAGGTTCACCTCTGTTCAGAGAATTTATCAAGCAACTTAAGACTACTGGTGTGAAGCCTTTGTACTTACCTTCCATGTAAAAGTAGGATTAATTTCAATCACATCTAAATGTTGCTTGTCATAACCAAAGAATTAGATTTCTAGAACTGTATTATCTTCTAATCTAGATGGGTCAAAAGTCAAATATACAAAGTGGCCAAAATACTCTATACTAAAGTCAGCCAGTGCTGACAGGAAGCAGGAGGAAATATGTAGCATCTCTGTAGAATTGTTCTATGTGTATGTTTATATACCACACACAGATGTTTCTATACACTTAAGTAGCTTTGCAATAAAGAAAACAAACATAATAAGGCTAAAGAAAACCCATGGAAAACAACTCCAATCACCATATGATTTTTATTATTCGTTGGCAGCAATTACCTGGGTAAGGATGTAGCTCCTTTGGGCCTCTTCCATTTTTATCAAACTAGCATTGATATAGTCATTGTCACCTTGGTTTAGCTTAATTCGACTGTGATCAACTGCAGCATAATTAGAAAACAACAGTTAATGTATAAGCAACACAGGACAATTCATGTACAACCTCATCAGGTGCTAGGACCAAAACAGCTGAGTTACCCTGAAGAATGAAAAGAGCTCCATCAGAAGTGCTCACTGGTGCTTGTAACTGGGAAGACAATCCAGGAACTACTGGAGCTGCCCTGCAGAAGAGCAACCAATGTAGGCTGCACTCTGCCTTTCAAAAACACATTGCAAGAATGGAAGTGTTTACATCTCAAGTAATCATGACGGTAATTAGCAAACCAGATCATACTGACCTACATGTACAGTTACTGAGTTACTGTTTTTAAATAAATCTAGTTACACAACTGCTTATCTTTTGCAGCTTAAACATTAAAATCCAGCTTGTTCAAGGTTGTTAAAGGTTTGCCTAGACGTATGTTGGACAAACAGAACAGAGACTTCTTCTTACAGACATTTTGCTACTTTTCCCAACCCAACCACACCTTCATGTACAGAAAGTATGATCAAAATTCAAGAACTACAGCAAAAGTAATTTAATTGCTCTTTTGTTAGTCTCGGCTTGCTCCATTTAGGATTAAAAAAAACAAACCACCAACAAAAAAACCCACATACAAGAGTTCCCACATTTTGCAAGGGCACCAAACAGATTGGAAGCAGTATTATCTACAGGCAAAAGGGAACCTTTGCTACGCACAACTCCAAATCCTAGAACTGCTTAGTAAAGCAAACTATGATTGTTCCTAGTTGATTGCCCCAAAGACTTTGGTAACTTATAGCCACTAAGTACAGAAGTTTCCCAATGTACATACTCCTGTCTCTGAACAGCAGGCAGATACCTGCCCTGTGACAGAGCTTATGGAAACTGCATTTCCCAACAGGCAGCAGTGCTGCACCCTGCAAAGGCCAGAAGTCCCTGAACAGGTATTGTCATTTAGTGCAGAGAAGGCAGCTTAGCTGTGAACCTTCTTTACAAGTATCTGATACATCAAGTATTATTTGCTGACCATATAACTACAGCTCTGTACTTCTCTGCACTCTGTTTCCATCACTGCACCACAGTACAGCATGCCAGGCATTGGCAAAGCTGAATGTTACTGTCTTTGTTCAGGAGACTGGGAAAAGATAGACAGGCTGCAACACTGAACTGAGCTGCGCCTTGTATAGAACAGACATGTTCAAAGAAGCACTTCCCACCAGAATTCACCAGAACAGTTATTACTAATAATTTCAGAAACACAGGTCTCACACTAACACCACCACCTTTGCAAACCTCCCCTTTCCTCTGTTCCAGTTCTGCTGCACTGACTGGAGGGACACTCTAGTAAGTACATGGCAATAGAAAGGACAATTGCAATATTCTTAACGCTGTTTCAGCCACCATTATTCTACTCTGTGCTGCTCTGGTATAATCCTAGGGATATAATGGCATCCTGGAACATCTATCTCATAACAGAATATATTAACAAGAGGAACTGCCCTGGGTGCATATCCAACAGAAATCCAGCTCTTACAAAGAACATTCAGTTGTTAGAAGTCATTAAAGATGACCAGTCTGCTACGAACAACAGAAAAGAAAGTGTACTTACAGGGGCTGACATCTCTGTACCTATTTCTATTTTTGTTTCTGGGATGTTTGGCCACTTTACATGGAAAATCACTGGCTTCATGCCTGATGTCCTGCAACAAAGACACACACAAAAAACCAAAAAAGTCTTAGATATGAATCCATCTAGTATCATCCTACCATCAGCTGTTTTAAGACAAATACCCATTTGACTTCGTGCCTTCACGTGTGAGAGTTTCAGAGAGGAAGGACTTTGGGCTTCAACTTAAGAACCGAGTTTAAGCTTACCAGAATACAACATGAACATCATTTGTGTGTTAAAATATTATTACCTTGCATAATAAAGTAGCAGAACATTTACCAGTCGGTATGCTTTTACACACCTGATGGAGTAGGGTCTCCACCCCAAAGCACTTTCACATAAACTGCTTTAAGCAATTGTTTCCACTATCAGTAAAACTATCAATTGTACTTCAGACTCGGTAGCAATTAGAAAACATTTATTGTGATAGAAAAAAACTTGTCTACTCCTTGGATTAAAACACACATATGGAGTGGTGCCTTGCCTAAGATCACTTGCATCTTGAGTTATCAGCAAGATGTCACAAAGCTGCAAACAAAAGTCATTTCTATCCAATTCACAGGCTCAACAAAAACATGTATCATCTCGGGCACAGAGTTAGGGGTTTTTCAGACACATATCCTAGACAGTTTCAAAAGTTGTAATAAAAAGAATTCTGCCATCCTTAGACATTAGTCCTCATTTGTAGAAACAGAAAATCACATTGTAAATAAATACTCCATAAATCTGAAATGCTTAAAAATTATAGTACCAGGAACTTCAGGTTGAAGCTGTAGGATTTAACTGAAATTAATGAAAACTGCAGGAATGCATTTGCTGTAGAGCTGATATTTAAGTAGCATAATTAAGTTTTAGAAACTCTAAGATAGACATGAAATGAACAAATAAACCTAGCCTAGAAGCCACTAAAAAAATAATCATTACAAATAAATGATTGAGCTAAATTAATCTCCTTTCATTGGATTAGTTTGCTAAATATAGAAAACCAAATAGAGTTTAATATTAATTATATGTCCTGAAACAGATACATTTTAACGTGGTGTGAATCCACACCCAGTGTGAGACAAGATAACATGTTTCTGTGCACATAAAGTTAATGCATTTGCAGGGCTGCTCATGATACACAGATGACTTGCACAGAAAGGCTGGGCACTCCTCTATTAATCATTTCAAATTAGCTCAGGCTCTGCTTCAAATTGTGGTAGCTTTTCAACATCAGGAGGATTTTGTATCAGCAAATCTAATCCCCAAGATGCAGGCAAAATCAAACTGCTTTCCAGTTCCTCTCAGTTTTGCTTAAAGAATCGTGTACAATGCTGAGGATTATTCTTTTAAGTGGGTTATCTACTGCATCTTATGACCTGTTCATCATTTTCTACCCCATTATTGAGATATGCAGCAGTTTACAGTGAATGCTACATTAAAAGGGAAGATTTTTAGTTTACATATACCTGCTCAAAATTAGTACAGTATTTTGAAATGGCACCTCACTGAAATAAGCCCTGACATCAGCTGCTCTCTTTTTATAACTTAACACATGGCTGCCAGTATTTCTGCTTATGAAGAATGCAGTCTGGAGAATATGATCTTGACTGCCACAGTCTAATATCTCAAACATGAGGCAGCTAAAATGGGTGTTTTCCTAAGTTTGTCTCTGACACTAGATTGGTGACCTTGCATTTTGCAGGGGTTTTTCTTCTGTACTGGCTGTACAGGATTAACAAGAGACAAAACCAGGGAACTAGGAAAAAAAAAATAACATATGTAGGCTCTATGGGCGACATTTAAGTGTTAAAAAACCCACCCCAAATCAATACACCCACCCCATCACTTAAGATTCACATTTAAAAAAAACCAACACAGCAAAATGAAAATGAAACCAAAAGACACTGAGGCATTTTTGCTGTAAGTAGTTGGTTAAATTAGCAGAGCACTAATTACACCGTTTCCTTTCACAGCATTAGCAAATTTCAAAACAACTGTCCCCTCTTTTAAAAAGAAAATGGTCAAAATGCTTCACTACAGAAATGGAATGGTACAAAGGTATTTTAATTTAAAAATAATATACTTAAGCATACATGTGTATGTGCACATACACACTACTCCCAGCCTTAGAGAATTCCACAGATTCAAATCTTTAAGGATCTGAAACTAGTAATTTATTATTCAGGGAACAGAAAGCTGGCTATTACCTCACTACCAAATATTAAATCTTTTAAAAGCTGCTACAATGCCTAAAGGTACTGAAAGAATAAGGGACTTCAAGGAGATGCGTAACTCCCACAGGCACAGAAAAATGAAAAGAAGCTGCCCATGTACCTTCCAGAAACAGGCAATTTAAAAAGCATAATAAGTTTCTGAAGCACGTTTTAGCAAATGGGAAAAAAATAAGGTGGGAGTACAGTGGTCATAAAATGAGGGACCTAGATAAGGCAACAGGTAAGCTGCTGCCTCGTATGAAAATCCAGCTAGCACATATCACTTCATTTCTGAATGTAATAAAAACCAGTAAAATAGAAAACCCTAGAGGGCATGTGGGCCTGGACCTTAGTACCTGAGAAGCCAGAGCACACTCTTCTCAGCAATAGGAATTAAAATGGTTCAGGGTTGATTTTATTTTTTTTGGCTATAGCAGTTGCTAGAATATCTAAAGTGACAAAACCCCTAAGATCACTTCAAGGATCTAACACTGACTTCAGTGGAAATCAGATGGCGTTCAAGAGAGAGAATTACTGGAGACAACAATCTAGTGACAAGTTATATAAAATGGCCATGTTAAAGGCCTTCCTGTACATTCCTCAGAACCTTCTGTTACTGGTTATGGCAGGAGCCACAACTGCTGATGCTCACTGGTGTCAGGGAGATTTCAAAATATGTCAATAATAGTACTACAGGGTCTCCATGCTGGAGAAAGCAGAGTCAAAGCATCTCATTGTTGTGCTGTGAGGAACTTTAAGGCCAGCGATGACACAAGAACTGAGGTTACTGGATGGACACAGAGATTGATAGTTATGAAACACCTTCTTGAATCACACTCATAGTCACGGTGCAGAGATCCTGTCATTCAAAAAGGAAGCTTGACATTTCATCTGAAGGTTGTGCAACATAAAACTTTAAAGAGGAAGGGCTAGAAATGAATTAAGTTTTCCAGAGTCAAACACATGAGTCATTCTCCTGGTTTTAAATCCTGTACCCCGTGCAAATACCCCCAAAAACTTCCAAGGTGGAAAGAGGAAGTCTGCTGAAGCACTGTTCTTCAAGTGGAAAGTTCTTGTCACTGTTAATTTGCAGTAGTGACTGGAATAACAAGTTCTTTAGTGCTTTACAGGAGAAGGTTGCTCCCAGCTGCACAAACAGGTCCCACTTGGCCTGACAGCATCACATTTCATGTTGCAAAGAAAGGACACAGAAGTCAGGGGCAGATGGCTGTGTTGTTCAGACAAGTGATCACTCCCATGAACACAGCCTTACGTTCCAGAGTCCTATGGATGTCCATCAGGAAGAGGTGCTCATGGTGGCTCTTAGCCTCTTGCCCCAAAGCCTTCTGTTCCAGACTTCTGACCTGTCCCCTCCCTTTCCCCTGCAGAAATCTAATGATTCACTCTGCAGTCCACAGCCCTTTCTTTCCATTCCTCCCAGCCTTCAAGAAATTACCCCCAATCCGGTCTCCTAACCAGTAACTCCTCTGGAGCCCTAGGTCTGTCAATTCCCCCTTTGCTCAGTAAGAATTTTCTGCAAACCTTCCTACATGTCCAGCCCCTGTGCCCTCAGTACAACAGCACATTTCACTGCACCTTCCCCATCTTGTTCTGACACCAGCAGGAGACTGAGAAAGTCAGATGCCAAATCTTCAAGAAGTGTTAGGTAAGATGACATGAAGAGGTGTTCATGACACTCCTCAGTCAAGCACACTGCAACGTTGCATAGATTTGCTTGTCAATATTTCCAGAAGAGAAACTAAATGTCCAGTTTAAAAGCCTCCAGATTAAAGAGAAAGGCTGCCAGGGAAATTTGCAGCAGGCCTCAATTTGATCACACTATTTTATTACACCATCAAGTCTGGAGTAGCCCAGACTAAGAGATAATGATATACTGCCATTTTAACAGTTCTGCTCCTATGGGAAGCAGCAATTGCCAAGATCTTATCATGGGCTACAGAAGTGCAGAGTAATCCATCTACTGAGGCAGTCATGCTCAGGAAAGCAATTCACAACAAGTACATAAAGACTTAAATAAAAAAGCAATTGTAGCTTGAGAGCTAAAAAAAAAGAATCCTTCTTCTTAAAGCTAGCACTGAAAAAAAAATTACATCACTGCTGTAGAAGCTGGAAGAATAAAATAAAAATAAATGGTACAGTAAAGTGAAAGCTGCTGTTTCCTTAGCTGTCACAACAGCCTGGTTTCAGAATGGAAATACCCATATAATTATATGAGGTGCCAAAGACCTCTACTGAAGACTGCAAGAACAGGTAGTACTGAGGGTTCCACAATAAACAGCTGCTTTACACAAATGGGAAAAGGTCTTCAGAGCCTGTGTGTAAGGGGGCAAATTCAGTCATGGAGAGGCAGTGAGATGACTCTTCAACAAAAGAACCTTGATAAGATACAAAGCATACAGAGATCAACTGTTCATTCAGCCCACTTTGTCAAGGAAGACTGGATTTTTTATCCTGTATTAAACCTTCCATCAGGACTATTTAACAGGGTCAAAAAAAGGAGGGTGTAACTTGTGGGTAACAAGGTCATCTAAAGATCAGATAAACAGACAATTGCATCATATAACATCAATCTTAACAAGAAGCCACAGAATTTTAGCCAGATAAATGAAATAAAAGTAGATTTTTAATACCTTCTGAAAATATTTTATCTAGTCTCTCATTTCTGCTTTCAAGTAAAATATGGTAGTATTGATTTCTATTAAGTGTCCCCCAAAAAAGCCAGTTGGCTAGTATGCCAAGCTGCTTCCAGAGGTTAAGTAGCATGAGAGAGAGGGGGGAACGGACAGGTTTGACTGAAGTTCAACAATAGTACTGCATGAAAAATTAGAAAGAAATAATTAAAAAAAAATGCACACACTTGCAACCGAGTTTTCCTAGAAAGCCTCTTGCTAATTCAGCACTATGTGGGCAATCTGGAACAGGCTGTAGCAACACAATGTAAGCAGGGCTGCTGACAGTCAGCTGGTTGGAGGCACGGAAATAACCCCCCAGGAGAACGTAAACTTGGCATGATTGTGCTGTTAAACCATATCAACACGTGGGAAAGTGTACTAATTTTTTATGGGCCTACATTTATTGCAGATATTATAGATTCACCACTACAGATTCACTCACCACTGAGCAGTTTCAACATGCCTACCTGTAGAAACTGAAGGATTATGAAAGTAAATCCTGCAGTACTTTATTGCACCCACTTTGTCATGGTAGATAACAGAACACTAAGTGCTCAACCACTTGCACCTGAACGGTTTTTACAACTTGGATAGGTACTTCCAGAAGGGAGAAAGTCACAGACCTGTGTAATTTTCAAATTTTAACAGTTTATTTATTTTGGATGTTGTCAAAAGGAAGACATTGCTGTAGAACAAACCATTGCAATTCCACAGAACTCAGGTGTTCAGGTTCTCGTATGGCTTCAAGGTCACTATCGGCAACGAATAAGAACTCACTTCTCAATTCTGACTGTTTTGAGAGTTGCAGCAGAGCCAGGGTGATCAAAGACCTAAACTCTAATATTTAGTTAAAGAATGACATGCGATGTCTCAAATTTCAGTAAGATCAAAATACAGTTTGTCCTTGAAATTTATGACCCATAACAGAAGTTCAGAGTAGCTGGCAAGAACACTCCACTTCTGCTGGTCTGTAGCCATGTACTCCCTGCCAAAACAGGAAACAACTGAATGGAGGGTCAGTGTAAGAAAACAACTGAAGTTCCCTTCTTCTTCTTCACGTCCATCACCATTTCTCCTCCCAGCTATTCAACCTGCTCCAGAAGTGATAGATGAAATGGCTTCTCCTTGACAGCTGTTGTGCAAAAGAAAAGCTCTGCCATCTGTATCATCAAACAAAGTCAGTGCCAGGAAATAAACCACAGTCTCATTAAAGTGTCAGGAGGTTCTAACTCTGATACTCTTCTTCTGTAGGAAAAATAATCACAGAGATGAGATCCAGATCTTCATTTGCCCAAATGTTACAGAACTCCAGATATAGTTCTGGTTTAATCTCATTTCAAATAGGCTGGTGCATCTGACAGCCCAGTTATCTACATAACTCCTAAAGCAATATAGTCTGTGTAGCAAACCCAGACATTAATTTGTTGCAGTATGGGTTTTGTATCAGTTTAAAAATGTGTAATTTCTGGCCTGTAGGGTATTCCAGACTTTATAAACAACAACCAACAACAGTGGTTATAAACAGAGTCCTTCTTTCCTGGTTACCCAGTATTTTCATTCTGACATCTCATGAACCACCTAACAGCATAATAGCCTTTACAGAGCTGCCTCCACAAAAAAAAAGCCCAAACCCAACAACCAACAAGGTATAGACCATGTGTGTGGACTCCGTAGGCTTCAGGGAGGGTGGGAGGGGAGGAAAAGATATAAAAACTAGAAGATGAGGGAGGGATGAGAAAAGCTGCTTCTCACAGTAAAACAAGGTCCCTGTGCTGCATAACCAAGATTTTCTTGAGTTTAAAGATGCAAATGAGAAGTTGCAAACTGGAAACGAAAGGACAAGAGATGCCCTTGGAACCACAGCAGATATTTTTCAGTTTCTCAAGGGGATCTCTGACTTCATGAAATAGGAACCATGGAATGAATTTTATTTTTTACTCACTCAGAAGTCTCTACTGTCAGAGATACTACATACAGTGCTAGTAACCTCAGTTAACATTAAGAAAGCCAAGACTGTACGATTGCCCCAAATTCCTGCAGAATCCATTACCACCATTTAGTCTTAAAATAAAAGAATCTTAAAATAAAGGAGTTAATTTGATTAAAAAATAAGATAATAAAAAGTAAGACGCTCTTGCTTTTGAGTGCCCCTTTTTCAGCACGCTTTACAAAGTGATACAGTGAGTTTCAAGCCATCTGCATCAGCATCACTCCTTGCTCACCATTTGTATCAGTAACTGTTCACTTTCATGATCATCAGTCATTGATACTTTAAAGTAGAAGTTGGGCTTGATTTTTGTTTTTTTAGTTCTTTTAAAATCATCAAGCAGCTACACAGCTCCCCTCCTCATTCCTTCAAAATTATGCAAATATTTTCAAACATGTGCTAGACCTTGAAGTATTTAAATTCATGTATATGAGTCTCAAAAAGCAGCTCAGATTAATGTGAACATTGGTGTATTGCCTCCAATTAACGTACATTGAACACTGAGGTTCAGTACTAGAAGTTCCAAGTATAAATCCAGAAAGCCCGACTCATTTATAAAGCTCAGTGTTCTGCACAGGGAAGAAAAAAAATCCAGTATTTTAAAAAGCTTGAGATCATATTTTGTTTAACTAACTTCAAGGATTGTGCTAGAACAAGGAGAGAAGACTTCAGATGAAAGCTAGCCAGCCTGGTTTGCACAGTTAATACCATCAGTAACAGTAACATTTTCCAACTTTTCAAAAAATGTAGTATCTGGCTTACAACAAGAATTAATTTTGTAAAAATCCACAATAAACCTGAGATTTAAAACCTCCTAATACCTGTCTAACAGCAGCCAATTGACACTGTATCTCTCAGTAATCAGCGTCCTATTTACTAAAAGATAGCAGAAGGCGATGCCATGTTGACATGGTTTAATCTGTAACAGTTTTATCCAAAAAACACTTGGTAAAAGGATAAAGTATTTTTATGTAACAGACATCTGCCCAAGCTATGAAAACAAACTTCATCTTTAGTTAGGATCAGCAAACTTAAATCTAGACGAAATCCTTGAGTCTTAACAGACGAGAATAAGACAGAAGAAATCAACTGAAGTATTATCCTTTAAATTCTCTATGCTGTTTCAGGACTTACCATCAGGTGGTGGTTCTTTATCTGTCATGACTGACATAGGAATAGCCTATTCCTGCAGCCCTGAGGTTATTCTACCAGGCAGTGGCTAATTTATCTTCAGAAGATTAAGAAAAGGTACTGAAATAAAGACAGGAAAACAGGGAGAATTCTTTTTCTAGATAAGCACAAACCAGCTGTAAACTTCATATTTAAGACTTAAATGTTGTTTTTTTTTTTAAAGCTTTATGAGATCCTTTAACTGAATTATTGTTTCAGAATTTAATCTCAGCTTGACATGTGTGAATTTACACCATTTCTTCCATCACCACTACCACCACCTGAGTGCTCTCATCAGGCAACAGATTCAAGGTCTTATCAGTTAAAAAAATTAATCTTCAAGGATTCTTTTTCCTTATCTTCCACTTTTGATCCCAATGTGTATTATCTGCTCCAAGGTCTGAACATACCCTGCTCTTCTATTTACTTGGACATGGTGACATACTGCCCAGTAACAATAATACACATTTTCAGAATAGCTGGCATTTTTATTACTACTGTTAACAAGGAATTTGAGATGCTCCTAAAATACCAGGTGTTGTACCAATGTAGAAGGACAAATAATCTTCTGCCTAAAGGGAGACTCCAGCAGTTGCTTAGTAGCAGATCTATTGTCACTGTTTAAGGCCCTCTAACTCAGTTGGGGAGACTATTGACATGCTCATCTAACTAACTGTATGTAACAGGAGCACTACAATTACTTAAGGACCCAGAGCAACCAAACACAGCACAAGTTCTGTGATCTTGATGAGTAATATCACACTTGCCAAGTTTGCAGCAAGCAGCCCTGCATATTTGAGGAGCTGAAGTTTGAGTCTTCCTACTAAGCCTCTTCTAAGTTGCCTTTTTTTTTTTTTTTAAAGACTTTATTTTAGATTAAAACATATACTTCACATTCACTGAACTACTAATGAAACTTGTCTGTGGTATTTGTGTCCTTTCACCTTTTCCTGGAAAGTACATTGACTAAAAGCCAAACAAACAGCACAGCACTTCAGCTGCTTAATAGACAAACACTGCAGTCATGTTGCTCAGGACAAATGTTTTAAAGAAACAAAATAAGATTACAGATATTAGATTTATCTTTTTTTTTTTTTTTCTTTAAGAAATGCCAACATTTTTGCATTTGTCTTATCAGCAATTGAAACTTACAGGATTGCAGAACTATGGTAGCATTATTTTTAATCCTTTTGTAGATGACATGAGTTAAACACAATTAGGTTACTAACTGGTATATTAATTGGTCATAAGTAGCAGACAACTAGTCAAGTCCTGCAGTGATACATGCTCACCAGGAACATGCAGAACTTCTTAAAATAATAGAGCTTTCAAACAGAAAAGGGCACGGTACAATTCAAAAATGACCTTAACTTTGTCAAGGTCATTTTCAAGTTAAGATATTATACCTGAGATAGGGATCTAATTATCTAGCACACACCACAACTAGAAATTACCAGAGAAAAACAAAGTCAGCACTTGAACAACATTATAGCAAGTCCCTGCTCTAAGTTTAAAAGATGCAGTTCCATCACACCATAAGTTTCCGTAACACGGCCCAAACAAGAAACTCAGTGTCACTATCCTGATGTGTTTATGAAATCATCCATGAAAGCAAAACACAAATCAGAGCTTCCAAGATCCCCAGGCATTTCAGTTGGTATGATCCACGTATCATGTTCCCTGCCCCAGGGAAAGGCCACTCTGCCATAGCCAGAAGTTGAGAGCACAGAGTATGAACCCACTGCTAAACCAGAGATCCATCCTGGGAAAGACCTTAAGGAAAATGACAGGGTGTTTGTTATACAGCAGTCCAACAACACCAACCACAAATAAACTGGGAACACAACTTCACCAACTCATTTAGCTAATTGAAATGAATTAGGTAGCATCCATGAAGTACAAGGGATTTGAGTTAGGATTACAGCCATGAAGTGGCCCTAAGGGACAGGCAGAGTACCTACAAAATACATTAAGACCTTAGCAACATTTGTGATGTGGGGAAAACTGCCATCTACTACCTAGTCAGCATCTCCCCTAAATCCATAATTTTGCCTGTCTGATAGAGATAAAAAAATTGTTTGCCAAGTTTTGGGGTATTTTATAGTTCTAGTCCTGAAGGCAATCCCAAGTAAGTCAGAGCAAGAAAAGCTGTTTTCTTAAACAGTCGCCTAGTGGTAAAGAGAAGAAATACAGAGCTTCTGTTTTTCAGCATTGGATTTTGCACCTATACATTCAGCGCTAGAACAATTCCTTGGAAGGCATCCGATTCCCTGAATAAGATCACAAGGATTTTTAACCCTGGATTCATCAAATATGAACATGCTCTTTATAGTTTTCAGTTTGTTCTGCAATGCTACTTCCTGCTGTAGATGGAAGAAGAGGTGCAAATACAAAGAAACATACATCTCTCTCTCTTGTTGGTGCAATATCTATATTAATCTGGTGGTCATCCAGTTACTAGTAATGAAGACCAAAGCCTGTTTACAAAACTACTTGAAAACAGGAAACAGATGGCCTCAGAAGCTTTGGTGGGTGCTCAAAATGAGTATTAAAAATGAAGTGGAATGAGAAAGGGCTACATAGAGACACTTTGATCAAAAGCAAAGAATTCACCAATGTCAGAGAAGTCTTACAGTACTGGATGCCCCTGAAAATAAAAAATCTGAGTTTTAAAGACGTCCCAAGGTGTTCTTGTATTTACTTATCAAGATCTACAAACTGAACAACCTGATGTGGCAACATAACAATAGCTCCTAGAAACCACAGTCAATGCAGTGAGTAATAGGGAAAGCAGGAGACTTTGTACACTCCCAGATTTATCACCATTTTTGTTATGCTGTTGACATGGCATTAGAATTTGCATGCAAAGGGAAAAGATAGGCTGTATGTAATAATACACAAACGTATAATTCTTTGCAAGCTCATTAGAGACTTAAAAGCTACCAGAACATCTTTCTGGGACTTACAAAGGAAAATATCATACATTTTTTCACATCACTGCTATTGTCCTTTGGATGCCCTAATGTTAGGTTTGTTGTTGCTGGCATTACGTTCCAAAATAAACATCTCTGTCAACTTGGGACTGCTAAAACACTGAAGGCTTTCAGCGAGAAAGAGACAGGCCTTCATGCTAGACTAGACCCTGTCTCTTCCAAATAGCCCATTGTGTCCTCCCTCAGTAGTGCAAATGCGTCAGTTAGGGAAGTCATCCATTGAAGACAGTCAGAAGACACCTCTTGGTTGCTATTATGGATGCTGCTTGTGTTCACCAAGCAGATTAGTTTTCATTCACAGTGCTTGAACTCATTAGGTTTCTAACTTTGGAGTCAATGTTTCTCACTTCCATGTTAGGAATCCAACCACTTCACTGTAATGCTCTTGGGCCAACAGCTGTGTTGGAACAACTATATATTTCTCCTTTCAGAAGGGAGGCTATTTATCTGAGCAGTTTTTTTAGGCTCTTGTAGGAATGCTTTTGTTTTCCTTGGTCCCTGGAGGCATGGGAAGAAAGTTTTAGATTAGCTCGCCTTCCCCATCATTAGTGCTATAGAAAAAGGAATTGTCATTGGAAGTGGACATCATCCAGAGTCATGGGAGCCAGGCCTGGAAACCATGCATTTCCTTTACTTTTTTGTTGAGAAAGTCTTTCTAAATACAAAGGCACTTCTAGATTAATTGTCAATGGCCTATTTTCCATGATGACACAAAACCAGGAACAAAAGATTTACTGCTTCAGAATCAGAATTTCTGGAGCTTGCCTAGGCTTCATTTTCTTGATTTGAATTGGTCTGCAAATCATTACCATCAGGAAAAACAGAAGTGAAAACAGGATTTTATTAAAACACGATTAATTTGCAAGCATAATTTTCTACACCCAACTCTGACTAAACCTAGATCTTATCCACAGTAATTTAAAGGATACAGTAAGCAAGCTATTGGTGTTTTTCTAAGATTTAGTTCTTACCTCAAGGTAAACTAGTTATAAATGCCTTTAGCAAGTACAGTCTGTTAAAGCAGTTTAGACACCAACTTGCCATATGTTATGTTAAAATTAGACTGTTTTTTTAAAGAAACAAATCTATGCATTAAGTATGTCTATTCGATACACACAGATTTTGAGGAATGCTTTTGCTCATCCATTAATCTTTGCAGAAAGTACCAAATAAACCTTAACAGAAAAAAGAAACTAGTTCAGAATGTAATTTGGAAGTTAATCTTGACAATATCTCACAGAACTGTAAACACTTTTCACAAAGTAACTTCCATCAGCATTGTTTTCCAAATTTGTATTCCAAATTAGTGCAGTTATTTCAGTCTGCAGTACAGTTAACTGCAATGATTTTTAGATTTCAGGATAGAATTTATAGTAATTTTTGCAGAGTCTGTATAATGACCATATCTCAAGGATCACTAGAAAAGTATTTTGAATGCATGCAACAACATGGAAAAAATTCTTGTATAATGGAGAAAGGCAACTTTCTTGGAAGGCAAGAAAAGAGGGAATATACATGCTAGACAGACTATATGTAAACAATAGAGAAAACAGCAATTACGTCATTCCAGGGCTCTTGCCTCTTCCTCTGAGGCAGTTTTCAGTCTGAATTCATACAAGTCCTAGACATGATGTTGGGTAACACAGCCCAGATGCCACCTGAAGTGTTCTGTTCTGTCTGTATGTTCACAGTGTTTGTTTGATTTGAAACATAACGGACTGGTTGCACTAAAATGTTTATTGTCCCTGGTCTGTCATTATGATAAAGACACATTAATATAATTTTTAAAAGTAATAACATGGGTACCATTGAGATACAGACATTATAAGTTGGCTAAAAATAGTAATTTGAATTCCTAGCTTAGTCAGCTTGTCAGAAACAGCTGTGTTCACTGTAACCTCTCATTAGTTTGCATATTATAAGAGTTCCAAAGCTTATTCTGCTCTCAGAAACCTACTAAGTTAGCCTTCACAGCACATTAGTGTTACCATATCAAATGCAACAGCAACAGATTATTCAGACTTTAGAGACTTACCACTATTTTTTACTTCAATATTTATAAAGGCATATATTCTTATTTGATAAGGTAAAGGCAATCTCCTCTCTATCTAGAGCATTCAGAAGAGCCTGTCTCAAAAGGAAAAGAAAATGTCTAGTTCATAGCTGCTTGCTGATGAACATGTACCCCTTTGTTTAAAGAGCCCTGAACTCTGGTTTCAGCAACCAATTCACAAAAGTGTTCATGTAGCTCCTGTACCTATTCAGCAGAACAGTGTGAAACACACAGACTGGAACACCATTCTCAAACACAACACACCAGAACTGCCATGAAGGGGTTTTGTGAGCCCTCTTTGTATTACAAATAGTGACCTGGAGATTGGTATTTTGAAGCCCCTTTTGTTTAGATTATGAAAGAAATGCATTAGAAATCAAAGCTGTTTTTCTAGCCAAACTGTACATTTCATACTGTATGTTGGCCAGACAGCCCAAGGTTCTGCTATATCACCTGCTGGATACATTGTGTTACCCTGGTGAGACTTCAGAGTGCTGGCTGTCCCACCAACAGGTAAAATATCATTGCATTTACATGGCAAAACTAGTGGCAAGCCAATGTGGAACGTGCTTAAATATGAACTAATGGGTCAGATTTTAAAATTACAACATAACAGCACTACCTGTACCAGATTCTTATTCTGCAGAAATGGGTGCATCAGTGATGAAGAATGAAAGATGAAGAGCAACATGCATTATCACAATTCAAAATCAGCATTCACAAAATAAGTCATATTTAAGCCATCACATTTTTTGTTTATATTCATTATGTCACTTATTTTATTAGTATTTTATAAACAGGAAAGGTAAGAGAATAATTTCTTAAAAGAGATTTCTATTTGTGAAAGGATATTTTCAAATCTACTTTGCCTAGACAAAACTATGAAAAACTACTGTAACATAAAAATGTGTTAAATCTTTAAAAAGAACAAGCAAAGCAATACCAGCAAATGTTTAGTATGAAAAAGAAAGGACTCAGTTCTTCTGCAAGTAAACTATACTCTGCTCATGACTAACACGGAGCAACTGGAATCAGAGTTTAAAGCAAACAGGGGTGTCACTCTGCACCAATTATTTCATTCATGATGGGTACTCCAATAATCTAAAAGCTGAAGAAAACTTTCTAATACGATTCCAAATCTTAATGGAATAAAGTCTTATAAGTACAATGATGGGGGACACATTCAGACTTTATCAGTATTACTTTTGTATTTAGAATACTACGGGACAGGCAAAAGCTATATTTCCAACTTTTTACCAGTTCCATCAAAATTCTCAGTTATGAGCTTGTACGTAGAGGAAGTACTAAAACACACAAGAAAGGAAGTGGCAGGAATTGTTAAATAGGAAGTGGTGAACTCTGCATCACCTATTTAAAAAAAAGAAAGAAAGAAAGAAAGAAAGAAAAAAGGTATCTACATCTTATTTAGTGGTAAGCTTCATTTCCTTGAAGATGTTTGCACCATATGTTATTTTACCGGCTCTCTTGAGATGCAATTTTTAAGTTAAGTGTGGGGGAAGGAGGAGGATTACTAGATTTATTTAGTATCAAGAAACCCTGTTCATTCAAAATAATGACCCATCATGTAAGTGGGTTTCCCTCCTGCATTGTTTCCTCCCTAAAAATGAGGGTATAATACAAAATCCCAGCAAATTCTGATTTATGGCATAAGAATGCTTCACTGTGTTGGCCAATATTAAGAACACAGGCAATGAACCTAAAGATTCCTTCTGTCAAAGCATCCTCTTTATCACCAAAAGCCTTTTACCATTTCTAACATGAGATTCAAATGTACAGAAAATGTACAATTAACAGAATCACACAAACCATGTTCATGCCTGTGTGTGCAAAGAAAGGCCAAATTCAAGCTTTGTTCCTACAACAGAACCAGCAAATAGTCATGCTTTTTGTTACGTTTTTCAGCATCCTGCCCAAATCTGCATTTGGGAGCTGCAACTGCTTAAAAGCCATGCCCAGAAAGAAGTTACAACTATTCTTTCTTAAACTAAGTTCAATAAAGAATTTTGGACTGAAATTACAAATAGGCCTGAACAGCTTGTTTCAGTTGGGATGTTTAATGAGGCTGTTGCTGTTAAAATCACAGATGCCCACTTCACTGTACTTATAAAATTCAAATTTAGAAAGGCAAATTGTAGTAATTATTAAAATTATCCCAAATTCATTGAATGGGGCAACCTACAGGTTGCCAAGCTACTGCAATGCACACAAAAACCTGCTGAGAATAGATAATAGATAAAGCAGAATTAGGATGCTCCTTTTTCCTCACAGGATTGTCCAATATGTTTAGGAAACTAATCTAAGCTAAACTGGTTTAATATTAAAACTTACAGCATTCTAACCTGAGATGACCAGCTCACAATCTATGGACCAAATGCAGTTTTGGGGGCAAGTCACACACTGATGCCATTTCCCTGTCTCCTCTAAGCCAAGCCTACACGTATTTATCTGACAATATGACTGTCATGTAGGGGCTGAACAGGCTACGAGACAAATATACAAGCATGTTGGTTAGTGATGGGGACAGACAGACTGTCCAGCCTTCACGTAGCTCCAGGACAGAATGGTTGGGCACCTCTGTTCTACACCAAGGTTTAACAGAAGAAGTTGCACTTAATGCTGAAAGTTTACGCAACTATTTCCAGAGTATTAAACTGTTCTAAGAAAAAAAAAAGAGAGAGAGAGAGAGAAAAAAAAAATCAATACTTTTTTGGAAAGAGAAACTTAACCCTTAAGTGCTGACAACAAAGATGTAACTTCTCCTGAAATAACATTCAGAGAAGTTAAGCTACTTAGATCTGAGGTAGAGGGTTCTGAGCAGTTGGCTTAACTAGCTGCCCTTCACACAAAATAATAATGCATGTTAAAACTTTAGTCACAGTAGGTAGCAATACTGCATTTTATGTATCAGAAGCACAGCTTCTAGTGTGTGGCAGCATTTAGTTCTCCCACAGCAAAGGTGAGTAAAACTATGTCTTCAGAAAAGACAATGTATAAGAAAATCTACCTATGGGCAATAAGCCTGAGAACTTCTTGTGGAAAGATAGAACCTCTCTCAAAAGCAGCCACACCTTAAATGCTAACATTTATTCTATATTTTCTCACTTCTTCAAGTTGCAAAGCAATACTTTAAGAAACTAACAGAACCGATCATGTGTAACTAGATATTGTCACTGCAGTGAGAGCTTTCACCTCCAGCTCTGCAGGCCATCTTCTCCCCATCTGAAAGCAACAGAGAGTTCAAAAAAGAAACGTCAGTGTTAAACAGGCACATCACATAACCAAGATATACTTTCACAGACATCCTAAAATGGGATAGATTAGCCTGCTGCACTCCAGTACATAAAAAGTCTGCAAAACTGGACAAGCTAGGCCTTCAAAAGACTATTTAATCCTCCTCATGCTAATTAAACAGAATTGTGAGTGAAAGTAAATTTCATGGATCAGATTAGATAAACAGTTTTGCCACTTCATACATCTACTAATACTGCTAGTTTAAAATAATTCACTCTGGGAACTCCAATTGATTTAGCAAAGCCAGTCACCATAACTCCTCTCTCTACAATGACAGCACTCTCTCTGGAAATGGACAACACTTGCTACTTCCTATTCTCCCACAGCCCAGACTCAGGGCTGTGCCTAACACACCCCACCCCACAGCTCCACCAGACTCTTGCTCATCATGTTCCACTTCCTGTCAGCCAGACCCAGTTATCAGTCTTGACTTAACATGCTTTAGAATTTGGTGGCTATCTCAAACACTCATTTGCAGCCTTAGCACAGACCTGGAACACTCAGAGGAGAAAAAAAAAAAAAAAAAGGAAAAGGAAAAAAAAAATAAAAAAAAAAGAAAAAGAAGTATAAAATGCAGTAACTTCCAAACATCTTTAAAACAAAACCAACCTTCACCACTATTCACATCCTTTTCCATTCCTCTGCACCACAAAAGACTATGACACTGAAGACTTCTCAGCACTCATCCACAAATAAAGGTGATCGACACTTAGAATCACACAAGCACCTCCTCTAACAAACACTGCTGAGAGGAAAGCAGTTTTACTAAAGATTGGATTCTTTTTATCAAAGTGTTCAAGGCAGAATTCTGTGTGTAGAACAGAGTGGAGAACACATTGTTAGCAATGACTTTAGTACAAGAAAATCCTGGAGATGTAGAAATTACATGATAACAATAAATGTTTGAGTGCTTGCTCCTAACTAAGTAGCAATATTAACTTATTTAGCTGCTCTTAAAAAGACAGTTTTGCCACCCAAAATCCCCACTTCATGTGGTAGAGAACTTAGCAGACACAACAGCAAATAAGGAATTTCCTGCTGCCAGTCAGTCACAAAAGTAGCCTGTACACCAGGCTGTGTAAAGCAACCCAGTAAGGCGCAGCACAACAGACTGGGCTTCTACCAGAGGTTCTGAATGGTAAGTTTTACAAAATTATAAACATGAACCCAATGACAAATAAGGCCTAAGTCAGTAGTTTCCATGAAGTCTTTCTGCTCTGCCTGCTTCTTGACAAGCTTTAAAAAGACTTGTAAGATTAGACCTCTCCACTAATGCCCTCATGTCGGCTAATAAATCCAGTAACTTAACAGCTGTAAAGATTTTACATATTTTCAACCTCCTGTTCCAGTCTTTCACCTCTGCTGAAAACAAGATGAGTCTGATGGACACAGAACAAGCTCCAGAACCTGAAGGTACCCTCCAAAAACAGCCCTGCTCCTGAGCCTGCCTTCGTAGAGGAGAGCTGGCTGCCTGGGGGCTGTGAGCCTCAAGCTGCTCAGACCCTCCCTTTCCACAAGCTCAAAGGACCCAAGCTCCCTTCCTTGCCCCTACCAACCACAGCCAGGCTGCCACACACCCTGTCATAGTTTTGCTATCTGTTAAGAGGTGTCAGTTACCAGAGAAGGACTGAAAGCCATTGCTATCGAAAGGGAAATTATTAATGACCATCTATATAATATTGCTCACTGGCAAACCAACCAACCCCCCAATTCAGCACTGCATCTTTCAGTACGTTATCAATTCAACCACAGCTAATGTTGTAATATGCAAGGATAAAAAGGATGGTTCACAACACATGATGTGCTTCACATACTATACTAGTTTTGAAACAGTACAAGGGCAGATCTGCTCTGGTAATGAAACACTTCAGCCCAATTCTGAGAAGGTATCAGTACTGGGAATGAAACATGGTACAAGTTGAAACCAGACCTTTGTTCAGGTCACCCCACAGGCACTGCTGTGCACTGCACAGTTCTAGGCACAAACTGCCATTGAATGGGAAAGCTGTCCTTTGTCAGAAGTTGAAGTAAAAAAATGACAATGTTGCTTTCCAATTTAGTTAAGCTATAAAGGGAAAAAGAAAAATTGTTTTCTAGAGCTGGGATGCTGTCCACACCCCTATTCTTTGCTGGTTAAAACTCTCTCCATTTTTCTTCCATTTCTGGAAATATTCAGAAAAATTTAAAATGTGTGCATATGTATTTTGGCTATTCAATAAGTTATGTAGTATTTTTCCACTTCTTGCTCCAATGTCTCACCCTCTCCTCTCCAAAATAAGTTCCTCTTACGGAAATCTCTTGCATGTATCAGAGTTCTGTTTTTCCAGTAGCCCACATCTTTAGTCATCTGTGCCTGCACAATGCAGAGCAAGGATGTACAATTCCACACAAGGATTTAGTCCTACTTCAAGCAGCTGAAATGACTGTACAGAAGACAGTGGAAAAAATAGGCCTTACACATTATAATGGAATTGAGATCTTCTGAGCCAGTATGGGTTATTTTTTCTGTCAGAAAAAGGAAGTATACTCTTCCTTAGTCGAAGATGCATTTTAAAAATAGATTCCACATTTTACTTCCTGTGATCACATTAAAAGGTCACACTGTTTATGCTACTGTAACCTGTTACTGTGGGATTAGAAATTATAAATAAGCAATTCTCATTCAAACATGCACAAGGGAAGAAGGTTACGAGGACATTCCTCTTTATGTGTAGACCACTTGTTCCAAATATAAAGAATCTGAGAAACAGAGGGTCTTTTGTAGAACAGGATCAAGTACTTGATGAAACAAGCACTTCACAGAAGAAGCATAAAATTCTGGGAACTTGAGATACAAGAAAAGCACCTGGCAGATCACAAATGGAACAGCTCCTTTAAATTCAAAATACTACTATTTAGTAGCATTTTTCACAAGTGATTATTTTAGTATAAAAAGTATAGCAAGCTTTCTGCCTAGAGGGAGGGCACAGCTTCCCCTCTGCATGCAGCAAGATCTGCCTGGCTCCACACTCACCACTGGCACAACATGGAAGATTTTCTAGGATTGCATATCCTGGCAGAATGCAAAACTTGTTTCATTGTTTCTTTATTTCCTACTTCTACTTCTGTAGAAGCTGTTTTAACCTTCTAAGCACAGGAAAAAGACTGCACAAGGTTAATTTGATTCAACACTCTCTTAACAGCTGGTGAGACAAGTAGATCTTCCTCAACATTGATCTCTTCACCCTTGAACCATGTGCTTCCAAAGCATCCACAACAACAGCAGAGACAACTATGGACCAACTTAAAGGCCTGGATCCTTACACAGAAGAAAACAAGACATCCTATATAACAAAGTAAAGAACAAATTTCAGTCCCTAACAATGGAAACAGGCCCTTAACGCAGGTATCAGTATGATAATTAAGTAAATTCAACGTGAAATTAACACTGGATTGAGCAGAAAGGGTGTTGTTTTTTTTTTTTAATCTCTCTGCTTTATTCCATGAAAGATATACCCAATTACGAAGCAGGACTATCCAAATACTTTTTTTTCATTTCAGAGTTTAACAAATCAGCAGTGAGGTACATGGTCAGTATCAGTGATACAAAAAAATTCTGCTTAAAAATATAATCTATCATGCCAACAAGGACTTAGGAAGAGAGTATATGTTAAAAATAAAAGCCACCAAAAAAAAAACAACAAACACAATCTGGGAGAAATCACATCTGCCTAACTGTTGATCATAAATGTTGATCATAAATGTTTTTAATTTAAAAATACAGACAGACTCTGGCTACAATGGTTAAAAACAGATCTCTCAAGAAAGCTGGCTGCATTTAGGTTGCTTCTACAAGTAGATGCCCTTTACGAATGGGCATCTTATCTACTTATGAATGCAAAAACAATAACTATAGAAACAATGTGTTTATCAGCCCATATTCTAGGACAAAGTATTGTGCAAAGTGAAAGCATATGGAAACAAAGCCTACAGAATTAGAAATGAGAAAAAAAGGAATTAAAAACCTTTCCAAAAGCTTCATATTATGGTAGCCCATTTTTCTTTCCAACAAGGACATCTGATTGTTCACTGCTGTCCTGCGAACCTTTTGTCTTGATTGTAGAAAGCACAAAGCCAATTTGAAAGTAGATCAGCTATCACTGTTAGCAAAATTACAAGAATTTCCATTAATCACTTTTATCACTTTTTCTTAGTACAATATGGCAGGCAAGCTGCTGAATCTTGGCTGTGTTTTGTGTGGGTGAGAGAAAGAGCACATCTAAATTCACAGGGTTTGGTAGAAAATGAATTGGCATTTGTACTACATGATCCACAAAGTGAACACACAAAAGCATTTGATGCTGTATCATAGGGCCTCTCCCAGCCAAACCAGCAAGGGCATGTCTACTGGCACCAGGAAGATAAACAAAAAAATGTTTCTTGTGCAAATCGACATGAAACAAGTTGACCAATGACTAAAAAAACCCCCATATCTCAATGGTAAGTGCTGTAAACATCAAAGCTAAGAGATGTGATCCAGTTTATATTATTAATTCCAAACACTGCAGAGACTCTCCTTCTGCATTTTCATGAACTTGCTTCTTTTAGGAAAAAAATGCATACATTGTTCACTAGGGCTGCTTTCCTCTGACATTGATACTGTACACACTTTTACAGAGGTGCACATAGAGATGTTCCAGTCTTGTCTAATATTTTAAAAATAACAAAGTTTTAAATTTATATAATTCTGTAAAATGTCTGAACACTGACAGCACTTCAGATCAGCACTCAACATGATACAAAACCTCAGGCAATCCTCCAATGTTTTATCTCAGTTGATTGTAACTTTTTTCCAAATCAGCATCCCAGAAATAAGCAGAATTAATTGAAGTTCAATATGAAATCCTACACTGAGGAACATTCTAACTAACCAGTTCAGCTAAGGGGGTCTGGGTTTTTTATTTATTTATTTATTTGTTTTGTTTTGTTATTTTTTTAGCTTTATGGCATAATATTAAAGTATTTACCAATTTCTTGTTAGCAAGCCTCCTACTCAACTCACATTTTGAAAAACTGTCACTGTGTGCAGAGATCTTATCCCTTCCACTGCTGGACAACAGGCCTCTCTGGCTTTAAAAGAGAAGGAAAAAAAAAATGCAAGAAATTGTATGGTCACAGGAGAAAATCCTCCTATGATCTTGAATTGTCTGAAGCATTAAGAGTTTTTTTTTCACACAGTGCTAACCTAATTTGCAGATACTTAACAAACCCCAAATAATACAAACCCCAAAACCCTACTAGAAAACTACTTACTATATTATCAGTAACAGAACACTGATAGTGCATGCATGGTTTTGGTTCCTTCACTTCTGTGTTACAAGACGTGAAAGTAATTTTGTGTTTAAAAGAGAAAAAAAAAAGCTCTCTAACTTTACTGAATATAAATCTCATTTTGCATATGGGGAGACTAAAAAAAAAATCAACAGTAGTTTATTTGACTACAGTAAAACAAATTCAGTGGCATATCTGGTGACTGAAACGACCCACCCAATTCTCACATTCAGTGGATACAAGAGATAGCATGACTTCAAGTTCTACCTTCTCTCTAGAGAGATTTTTTCTTTTGTTTGTAAACTCTTCTACCATTTTCTTTGAATTAAAAGATGTCCACTTTGAATCACACATGGATTCTGAATTTTAAGGAAACAGTATCCTCAGATATTTATTCACAATCCAAATAGATTATTATGTCATGCTAGTGACATTGATCTAAGAATTCATAGTTTACCAGAAAGTAGCAGTGATATTTCAGCCTTAAACCACAGCTCAGAGAGTGCCAGCTAAAGACAACCCTTGGAGAAGGTCCATTTGCAAAGCAAGTATTTCAAGAAAATATTTCATTTTAATGTTAACTATAGGGTGAACTGTTAATTCAAAACTACCCAGAATATTTAGAGTTATTTTAGTTTCAAAAATACTTGGTCTACCACTATCACAATTCATTCTCTACTTACAAAAGCTATTTTTATTTGAACTTAACATCATTTGTTATGTGGCCAACACTGCATTCTCCTTAACTGTCAGCTTCCTTCTATATATGTACCCTTTCAGCAGACAGAGAAAGACAGACGAATAAATAACAAGAAGAAGAATTTGCTAAAACCATAAAACCTTTTGAAGGTGCTCAGAAGCAGGAGCAGCATTGTCTGAACATTGTATGATTTCTAGGTTTTTAGCAAACTGTATCCCCTTCACAGTAAGCCCTAACAGGCTGCATTTTGCAATGCTCTACGTACAGCAACACTGTCAAAGAAAACATTTGGATTCAAGTACTTAGTTTTTTAATTCTGGAGTCTGAAAAAAAAAAGCAGAACTAAGCAGCTCAGCAGCTCCATATAATGGAACTTGCACAATCTCACATTTGCCATCTATAGACACAATTGGTCTTGCTCTGAAAAAGCAGTAGAACTAATCAAAGCAGCAAAGTACACAAAATAATCTCCATAGCACAAGACATGCTTGCAACTGAAAGTAAATTCCAGTTTTAACAGAGAGGATACTGACTTTGCAAGCCACAGAGAACCAGCTACTTCATCATCATTAAGCCTCTCCCATGCTTGTATCAAGATTCCAGTGTCTGTCTAGCACTGGAAAACATGGAATAGCTTTAGTTGTGTTGAAGGAAAAGAGAGGCTCCCTGCAACTATCAGTTCTAAACTAGCTTTCCATAACCAGAGCCAATTAAGCAAAACCTCAAATGAATCAACATAGTATGAATTAAGAAGTAGCGAGGCATGCATGCAGAGACCTGCAATTCCAAGTAGCAAGAACTGGCAGAATAAAGCACAAAGATGCATTTATAATAAGTCATGCTCACGCCACAATTTATCTGCTGCAAAGAAGTTTACAGTTTTTTAGCTCCGAAGAGTAACCCAAATGCTTACAGACTGCAGCAGCACAAAGCCTGAACTCTCACTGCAGCTTATAAACTGAAACACTAGTAGAACTTCCTGTTCATTTACTTTAAATACACAACACAACCACACTACTTTAAGTCATCAGGGTCAACCATTTCACAGTTTACTTTCAACATAAAAATCTATCGACATATTCTACAAATATTTTTCCAGAGACAGTAAATACATAAAAACCTTCCCATGGCTCTTGAGACAGAGATCCAAAATGTCTGTGATAGCTTTCTATCATACTCCCATAATGTGGGTAAAGCTTATTAACTTTCACAATTTGTAGTTATTTAGTTTAGCTTAGAGAAGCTTGGAAAAAAAAACTTAACATTCACGTTGCTATTACTTTAAAATACCCTAAAAAATGAATAAAGAAACTAAGAACAGTTGTGTGTCTCTTAAAGGCCTCAAGCCAAACTGTAACTCCACTTCAGCTTTCCAGAGCACTCCCAGCAGACCACGTACTTCAGTTTCCAGGGTACTCATTTCCCAATATATTTGAAAATCTCAAAAATACCCAGTTCTTCCTTATTTTATATTCTACTGACTCAAAACTAGAAAAGAGTGCACATTCTAGTAGGGGATCCCTAGTTGAATGGAAGATCAGTAAATAATTCAGAGGTATCTTTACTGTCACAGATAAGCACATCAAAGTTACTATCATTAGCCAACATATTAAAGTCAACATATCTTGTTTATATAAACAGAAGAAGCAACTCTACCTGTACTTGAGGGTTGTGTTTTTAAGATACTATCTCGCTCTATCGCCATGGGTAAGAAGTTAGAAACTAAAATATCTCCTAAAATTCTGAAAGACTTCTGCATACAAAATTGCTACAAATATACTGCACTCACTGTGAGTAAACAAAAATTCAGCGTTCCTTTGATATTCTGGACTAATATCTGTATCTTGTTCTCCCTCCTGCTCCAACAGCAAATCTAAACTGTGCTTTTCTTAGCTTTGGGCTATTGCTTTTTTGTCGTGACAGCTACAGAGTGAATGTTTTTCATTCCTATTGATACTTCTGCTGGTATGTATGCAGCATGCGTGTCATTCACTTACCCTCAAGCATTTCTTTTCTCTTGCACACCTTTACCACAGTAAAAAATTGCAAAGCTGACATTTAATCTGCTCTCCATTTTCCTTTAACTTACTGCTTTACAGAAGAGGACTTTAATTTGAATGGGCATTTCTTATGCTTAGATCAGGTCTCATTTTTTTAGTTATCTTCCAAGTATGTTTCTCTACAGTAAAAGCAACGGCCAGAACCAGACCAGTCCTTTTTATCTTTCAGGCCTCTGAACAAACGTTCACAGAATCCAGTGGCTCCTAGTTCTTGTAGCAAGTAAATCTAGACTAAAGTAAGGGACAGTGCTGGGGATTTGTAAAAAACAAAACCAAAAGCAACGCCCAACAAAGCACGGGAAAACTTCATCCATGCCCACCCTGTTTTGACCAGCTACAGCAGAGAATAGTTCCACTACCCATTCAGGGCCCACAACATGACTGTCACAAAATCACCTACACAACATCTTAACTTTGAAATATTTTTGTCCTTATCCTGTGATTATTTATGCTTTACAAAAAAAAAAAATCTAAGTTTTTTTTTTTTTCAGAACGGTACTATTATCATAGCTCACCATAGCTTCCCCTTGTCCAAAAAGAAGAAAAACAAACAAACAAAAAGCTTGGACAATTTTATCCCTTCCAAGTCACATGGCACCCAGACAAGTCTCCCTGTAGCCATTCTTCCAGCTAGCTTCACCTCCCTGTTGTATTCATAATTCCCCCCTAGATGCTGTTCAGTTCTGTATCTTTAGGTAATAGATTTAGCCAAGAAACAAAAGAAATTGACTGTCAGTAAATTGCATTATGAATCACTATGAATCCTGGTGAACATTTTTTGGATTTTAGCAGTTACAGTCATAACACCTAGATATTAGAAGCCTGTTGTACATTAACTTGGGGGAAGAGGTTTTTTTCTGCACCAATTAAATACATTATTCTACTTACTCCATTTTTCAGGCACAGATTTGTAGGAAAACTACATTGTTAATGTCACAGTCGAGACCTCAAAAGCACAGATTATAGTGCAGGACACTGCTCCCCCAGATGTACATGATCTGCCAAGAAGTAATTTTCAATAGCTGCTATTTAAAAGCAGGATGCAGTTGAGGAACTGAGTTACATGACATTGATGCACATACTTACTAATCAACCTTAAGAAAAAAAAGAACAAAACTACAAAAAAAAACCCCATCCCTGATGCTTGTCAATAGTTGGATGCAAATCAAAGAACCACTTGTCTTTTTTTTTAGTTGAATTTTAGTCCTCAATGAAACCCTGCGCTGTGTCACAGTCTGAGCAGGCTGTGGAGCCACATCATTCAGAGAAAGGACAAAAATATCACTGAATGTTGATCCCACACTGAAAATAAGTCACAGTCCCTCATTTTCCTTACACATTTCACTTCTGTAATTAAGTTGTACCCATATAAATACACTACCTCCATTACAGAGCTATATTACTGAAAATAATTTCCTGAGCACTAAGCCTGCAACATACCAAATCATCAAGAACAGCTTAAAAAAAATGTAATGTCATATTTGCACATGACTTCCAACTGATAAGAGTTAGCAAGCACTGAAACTCTGCAGGAAATGAAATATTCTAACAAAAAATAGCCCTTCTGAAAAGCACGCTCAAAATTTCATGCTTGCTCTCCAATTGCCAAACACCTGCAAGGTACTACTTTTAAAACCTGCTTGCTGTGATCCTCAAGCTGGATTTCAGTTATTTAACTTCTATAAGATACCGGTCCTTCTTTTAAATGTCTACTGCCAGAGAAATACATAGTGAAAGGGAAGCAAAGCCCAACTTCGAGGTTGCAAATATGAACTTAAAACTCATTAGTTTCTGGAATACACCGGCTTAAACATTCAAATGGATCTTACAGTAATGCTGCCTGATGTGACTAAACACATCTGCCCAACCATACGTGCACTGCATCTCCTCTTGAACTTCATTTTGGATAAATAAGGAAAGAACTGCTTAAAGAGAAAATCCCTAATTTCTGTTGTTGGTATGTATGAAGCTGGATCCAGTCGGTAAGTATTCTTACCAGCATCCTCATCTGCCATGCAGGTTTTTCCAAATGTCACCAAAACTCTAAATGCAGTAAATGAAACAGGACCAGATCATTGCACCAGCATTACTAGCAAGCTGATTTCAGGCTCTGTTCTATTGTTATTAAAGGGACTGAAAAGCCACGTACATGCAGCGCTGCCCATCAGTGTTTCTGTTTAAAGAAGCCAAACACGATGCTTCTATTTACCCTCTCACGGTTGGGTAGGGAGCAGTTTTTAAAGCTTACTGATCACTTATGCCTAGCTCCAAGGGGAAGCCGGAGCCAGGAGAAGAGCGTGGCTCAGGGATCTGGCAGAGGAGGCTCCTTCCCGGCTCGGCGCTGCCCGGGCAGACCCGGAGGCCCCGGGGCGCAGCCGGGGGGTCCCCGCGGCAGAGCCGGGCCCCGCGGGGGGCGGCGGCAGAGCGGGGGCGGCAGAGCGGGGCCTCCCTCTGCCCCCTCAGCGCCGGGCGACAGGGGAAGGAGGGAGCGGCGGGCAGCCTCCCGCAGCCAGGCAGGGGAAGGGGGAAGGGAAAGCTCCGACCCCGGGAGAAGGGAGGCAGAGGCACGCCGCGGGGGTGGGGAGGCAGGACCAGGCGGCAGCAAAGGGAGGGTGAGGGAAGGGGCGCTCAGCGCCGGGGCTGGGGGCAGAGCCGGGCCGGGCGGCTGCCCCTCACCTGATAGATGGCGGCCCAGCTGGCGGCCTGGTCGAGCCGGTGGAAGTCCTTCTCGATCTCCATGGTGGGGACGCCGCGCCAGGCCTGCTTCCCCCCCCGCCAGCGCCGCTCCCGCCCGCCGCTCCGGCAGCTCCGGCTCCCGCTGCTGCCGAGGCCGCCGCCGCCGCCCGCCCCGCACCTCAGCGCTCCCTCCTCCCGCCGGAACTACGCACCCACCCGGCGACGCGACGTCCGGGGCGGCGGGAGGGAGGCGGCGTAACGGGGCCAGCGCCCCGGGGGGCTGCGGGGCCGCTCCCGCCTCAGGCAGCGCCCGCCGGGGCTGCCTCCCCTCGGCCCCTCAGGCCACAGTCCGTCCGGGAGCTGCCGGTGGCGGCACACGGGGCGGGCTCGGGTGCCAGCTGCCCCTCCGCGCCCGCAGCTCGGCCGTCCCGCCCGGGGCCGCACAGACAGGTAGGGCGGCCTCGGAAGGGCTGAGGGGCCGTAGGTTGGAGGTGGCAGCGGGGAGTCCTGGCCTGTGCTTGGCTCTGACTGAGGAGCAGCAGACGGAGCTGTTGGTCGTAGCTCCTCGGGGTCCAGGCGAGCGTCTTCTCGTTAGCGAGCCGGCAGGGAGTGCTTGAAGCGTTTTTTAAAATCGTGACTCAAGATGAGTCAGAATTTTTTCCACAATCTCGTGTGCCACCTGAGGGGCGGTTAGGAGAACAGCGGCCTGGCAGCAGGTGCCTGGCCTGGCAGGGCAGGGGGCTTGGATTTATGTGGTTGTGCTTCAGAGGTGAGGAAGACAGCTGCACCCTCCTTTGCTGTAGTCAGGAGATGGAGGTTTTATGTTTTGCTCTTACACAGTCTGCAAAATGAAATATACCTCTGTCAGTTGTCCCATACCCATTGATTTAAAGGAATGTGTGATGTGACCAGCTCCAAACAGAGTCTGATCATCTGTCCACTGCTCTTGGATTGCTACTCTGAGGTGGCCATTACTATCAAGGTGCTGTAGTCCTATCCCAGGAGGTGAACATCAGTCATTCTATCCCACCTTTCTAATAAGGTACTGCTAAATGAAGTTTTAGCATACATATCTCAGAGAGCCAACATCTATCTTCCTGAGCTTCAAGACATTCCAAACATACATGTGTAATTATCCCATATATAATGCTAGAACATGCTTTGTTTTCACAGCAAGGAATTTACTCCTCATTTCAGCCAGCTTCTGTTTATTAGATTATTGTTTCTCAGACGTTTAGAACACGCTGCTGCTCCTGAGGGCTGGTGCAGGCTTAGCATACTTGGTATTCTGCAGCACAAACGACCCAAAATAAGGTTGTGAGAGTGTTTGTAGGATCAGCATTTTTCATGAGTGAATTTTATTATAAATACCCTCAGCACATCATGAATTGAAGGCAGCAAGAGTGGTAGAGTTCTCAACAGGCAAGATGTCTAAATTTCACTGAAGACTGGGGCTTTGAGCAACCTGGTCTAGTGGGAGGTGTCCCTGCCCATGCAGGGGGTTTGGAACTAGATGATCTTTAGGGTTTCTTCTAACCTAAACCATTCTATAATTAATTACAGAAGTATTTAATAGCTTAGCGGCACCTCTCACCTTACTTAGCTGTCCCTGCTAGAGGAAATTGTTCCTTTGCTTTTCCTCATCATTCTACAGTACTGTCTTTGGAAGAGGCTTCATTTCAGTGTTCAGCTCCAGAAAGCCACCCTGCTTGAGAATTGCCTATTAGGTTATTTGAGTGCAAATGGGTGCTCTCTGAGATGAGAGGAGTAGTCAGAGATGTGAGCTGAGGGGCTCAGAATTTTGGGGCAGGGTTAATAGTAATGGCCACGGTAAAGGCAAGCTGTGGAAAGCGTCTTAATAGGATAAGTTACTTAACTAGGTAAACAATGAAACATTATTCTCTCGTCAGCTGCTGCATGCAGCAGAGAGGCATTAGCAGATGGTATTAAAAAGGTTTTTTGCCTTTCGTACTGCATGGGCTTTCTTTTGGCCTGATTTTTTGAGTGAGGCAGATGCAGTATTAGTCTGATGAATGAAAGCGTTTTCACTACTTAAGACTTCCTTCCCTATTACTAAAAGCAATGGATGGGGAACTGCATCTTCTCTCCCAGTCTGGCTGCTCTGAGACAGTATCCTTATCTTGAGTCCAGGTGGTGAATTTTTAACCTCTGGTGTGTAATAAAGACAAATTTAAAAATTTTGCTGCTTTCCCCTTTCCCTGTTATTTCAGGGTCACAAATTACAAACATATGGGGGGAGTCTTGCTGTGCTTCAGTGGTTCCATACTGAGAGATGAGTCTTTATAATGTCACCAGAGAGCAGTCCCTGTGGATGGCCATTTTTCACGTAGGCATAAACCAGATGCTACCTAGGAGAGGTCAAAATCTTGTGATGTTACAGTTAAATGCTGTGCATAGACATTTTATAAAGGAAGACAGCATACACTCTTTTATGCTTATGTCACCTGCATGAACTTAATAAAATCAGTACATGTTCTTCAGTCAGTGATTCATCAGCAGCATATTCTGCCAAGTATGTACTGTTTTTATAGAAATACTGTTTTGAATGACAAAACCTTGTATATTGCCCTGAAAAAGACAGATAGTCAGCTAAAGATTTCACAGAGTAATCCAGAAAAGAAGAGATTATAATTTACAGGAGCAGGCACAATGGGAACAGGTCCCTGCCCATATTCAACCTTGATGATTCTATGATTCTATCTGTTTGGTACCTTTTGGTGCTACAGCAATGTGAAAGGCACATAGGCCGCCTTATGGAACCATCAAGTGCATTCTGAAGGTGAGAATTCTGAAATTCCTCCTGCTGAGTAGGGGAGAGCACCCCCTCTTTTTCTACATAGCAGTTGTAGGGGTTTGTAGTGATATTTATTTGTCCTCTAATAAGCACTAGGCACTAGCTAACCACAGAGCAATGTTGAACAGCTTGTCCTTGAGTTTAGAAATGAACATTAGCAGAACAATGAAACTAACTCTATTATTTTAAATTCATTTGAAACCCAGAAAATTACTTACTCAGTCTAATAATTGTAAGATTCAATTTGTCTTTCTGCTAACACTATTCAGCATTTTGAGATGACCTAGTTTAAAACAGCCAATGTCATAAATCTCCATTAAAATGCTTGCAAATACGATAACATGTTGTTTCTTCCCTGTTTGAGTTTTGAATGCAACATTATAGTTACATTAAGCCAGTTCTACCACACTGCATCTCCAGTGTACCGCTGGGAAGCTTATCATTCACATTCAACACACAACACTATTGTGATATGGTGTAAACAGACTGTTTTTCTTCTGATACTGTTCTGATGTAGCATTGGTTTTAATGGGATAAAATTACTCTTGATTTTTATTACTGTATGTAAGACCAGGATCAAACCTGGTATATTCTGACTTGGTATGATTTCTGTGGTAAAACTGCACATCAGCTTGTAATTTTTTAATACTAAGGTTACCCACACTAATTAATATTTGGATTCACCTAACTTTAAAGCTCCCTGAAGAGATAAGGAGCTAAGAGTGGAACTTAAGGAAGACAGCATGCTTAGCAGAGACTCAGGATGAGAGGAAGTAGCAGAAATAGGACACTTAAATATTTTTATAGACCTCTGAGATGCTCAGGCATCTAATTCAAGGGCTCAGGAAAGTATATATTTCTGAATGCACAGATCTGAGCCTCTTTTGGGAGTGACATGTACAAACTAGATCACTTTTGTAATAGAGAAAAAATCCTGTCATGAACATGGGTTAAGGAGAAAATTACTGTAGCCCAAGTCTTAGGCAACTCATTAGTAAGGACATTTGGATTCTGGTGCTGCTGCTGGGGAATGACTGTGCAAAAGAGTTTCATATATGTAAGGGAGGCTGAAAGATCTCCACACCGGACCCCATGACCTCATGGTTGGGGCACTGCTGAGATGTGAAAGATGCGTTTCCCACAGGCAAAGGCAACAGTTGGACACAGGTCTACCACATCCTGGGGTAGTAAGAGATCTGACCACTAAGGTATTAGTTGAAAAGGCAAAAAAGCTCAGAAGTGTTTGCATAGTTACTTGGTGCTAAATTCCTATAAACCAATACAAGGTAGGATGTTTGGGAGAGGACTAGTATTTCTTCTGGAATTCCTGCTGGTGTCCTTATTCTGCAGTGCTGAGTAAGTCCCCATCAAGAAGAGGATGGAGTACCCTAAAATTTTCTGTCTCAATGGACAGTGTAGCTCCCTGTGTTGTGGAAATCATATAGGAACTAATTAGAATTTTTGTCTTTCTGAAAGACAATGAGGCAGGTTGAGTATCTGTTTCTGCAGTGACTAATATGTTTTGCATTTAGAAAGAAAGATGCTTTGGGTTACATCTTAACAGCTCCTCAGATCAAGGGGTGAGAATGTGAATATAAAAGGTTTTAGTGGGAATATGTCTGTATGTCTAGTGAGACATCTAGTTGTATATAACCACCTTAGATCTGCAGTGTTCTAGAAAAATTATTCCTGATCTTGGCTTGTTCTCTCTCTGTTCATAAAAATATTCTCTCACAAGTGTGTTAAACTGCAGGGAAGAAAGACTTCTGTATTACAGCTTACTGTTGAATCTGTTGGGGAAAATGCTCAACATCATTCATATTTTTAATGAGGATGCCTTCTTTCTGAAACTTGTTAGGAGAGGGCATCAGTTCATTGCAGAGTAAGATGTCCTGTGAGTTCTATCTGTGGGAAGTAAGTACTCCACTTGACCTTGTCTCCTAATGAGAACAGATGATACTCTTGAGGCTGGACTTTGTGCTAAAGAGATAAACTGAAGTGAGTGGGAGTACAACAAGAATGTGAGAAACCAAACTGTGGTTTGTCAGTGTGCAACAGAAAATTTCATCTGCTATTCAGATGTAAAAAATCCTTTCTCCGAAGCACTTCAGGATTGGGATTATGAGAGATGGCCTTAAACTCTACATGCTACAGAATCACTGTAGTTCCACTGCAGTCAGGCTTCTCAGGCAATGGATGAGGTGCAATGCAAAATGAAGTCCTTGGTGGAAGAAGTGCAGCTATGGATAAGAATGGTGCATAGGTTCACACACTTGAGAAATCAAATTCTACAGAGAGTTTCAGCATCCCATGGATGGCTGGGGAAAGGGGCCAGCATGAAAGTGGCCTGGTTGGCTAGACCCTTTGTTTCTTGATCAGCTAGAAAGCACTAGCAGCCATCAGGGGTTGGTTTCACGTTAGCTGGTGTGAAGACGTGGCCTCGTGGCACGCCTGACCAGGTTGTGCAGTTTAATGTGTTTAGGACCCACCTGACGTAGGAATTAAGCTGCATCAGGAACAAAAGAAACTGCGAAGTGGAAAATGAGGGTAGATCACGGTGATGAAAAGGAGATGCAAACAGACTAAAAATATTTCTGATGGCACATTAAAAATCAAAACTGGATTTAAAAGCAAGAATAATTTTCTAAGGAGCAAGAGTCACGTTCTTGCTGTGCAGGTCAGGGAAGTGACATCAGGGTTGTTACCGTGTTGGGTGGCTCCATCGACCGGCTGCAGAGCCGTGTGTGCCACCTGCTGAGGCAGGTCACTATGTTTGGCTCCTTATGCCACGTATTTGTGCTAAATTTGTCGTCAAGAATGTTTATGCTTTGTAACAGTAGTTCAGCCTCTTGATTTTCAGAGGGATAACTTCAACTCGTCGTTACGTGAGTCGCACACTGACATGTAGCTCCGCAGCTGCTTAGCTCAGTCTAAGTCCCTGCATGACTCTGACCTCTTCTTAAACCTTAAGAATTTAACTGGGCTCCAAAATGATCTCTAATAAAGAGGCTACCGAGGGAGAAAATTACCTGTGGCAAGAAATGTGTGCACCACTGAAAGTAACCGCTTGGTGTCACCCTCTTCCATGGTTAATATTGTATGAAGTTAAGGAAATTGCTTGCTCGGTGTCTCCTTTTGGAAGCAGTATTGCAAAGTCTGGTAGCAGCAGGACTGCTCATGTAATGAAATAAATGTCGTCTTCTTTGAAATGAACTGTTTTCTGTAGTGATAATTATATCAATATACTGTATTAAATATTGCAGAGCTTCTGATTCTCCAAGGAAGAGCCTGGAATTTAGAATCTGAGTGGATGTGGTATCGAAACTGTGGGCAGATGCACTTGTAGAAGGCTGCAGCACTGCTACGATTCTGTGCTGCATGTCATAACTACTAATTTCTCAGCTCCAAAACAAGTACTAGAGCAGTTGCTGTCTTCTGCATGGAAACTATGACCATAATTTTCATTTTTTTGAAAAATATAAAATGTAGCACAAAAGTACTGTTGCAGCAATGCTACAGGATCTCATGCATAGATGATCTCATGCATAGACTGCCTGCCTTTCTAAATTAGACTGCATGAAGGCAGGATGAAAAGACCATCCTTAACCCTTTTAATCAAATAATAATTAAAGTTTTAATTTTCTTTCCTTCAGTATAGGGTCTTAAAAACTTTTAGGATTTTTGAAGGCTTTTCTATAAGAGTTGATGGAGGGTTATTGAAAGTTAAGTCATTTAACTTTTTACACTGTTCCTTTTCATCCCTCATTGTGAAGATGCACTTTTTCACTGGCAAAATATTTCACTCTAAAATCCTTCAGGGAAAACTGACCCATGCATAGCTTGGCTTGTTTTGAAATATATGTTTTTTCAGGGACTTTGGGACTGTCTCCTTGATAGAAAGGAGTACAAATTAAAAACAATCTTATAACACAATTTAGTGATGATTGGGGTAGAATAGAATAGATAACGAGAATGACTGGAGTGAAATTTTTCTGAGAACATCTCTTTTAATGACATTTCCAGTCCTGCCATGCAGCGTAAAGGGGGTAAATTAATATCTGGATTTATAATTTCTGTTGAAGCCAAAGGGTGCAATACCTTTTTATTGTAATCCTGAATTGGACTCAACAGGCTCCATGATTTTGGATGCCTGTCCCAGTAGAATCAAAGGTCTTAAATATATTCCAGTCAAGAATATCGGCTGAGAAGGGCTGCTTGGATAATGACACCTGTGCCCTACAAATGTGTGCAACCATTTAATAGATATTTAGTCCTCAAATTGCACTCTCTCCACAGATCCAGGGCAGCAAAACATTTCCTAACAGTCTATATGAAATTTACAATCCACCTTACAAAATACTAGAAGTTGCAAAATCTGCAAAGTATTGCAGGAAAACAACAGAAAAGATTAAAAGCATTGCTAGTGACTTAGAGCCTTATAGTAATGGAGAATTAGGTAACTGAAAGTGCTCTGTCATCTCAGGACACAACCCCTTTTGCACTTCACAGAGTACATGCATTCAGTCCCCAAAATAATTCCAACATTTGTAACTTGGAGCACATTGGTTTTTCATCCCAATATACTCTGATTCAGGGCTTTTAGTGGGTAAATTGTCCATTAGAACCTAGCACTTGAAAAGAAAATTTAATCCAAAATAAAGGGTTACCTTTTGTTACTTATTCCACTTTATAAAAAATGAAGAAAAACTGCTTAGTGCCTCTGTTAAAAGGGAGTAAGAATTACTTTTTTTTTTTTCCCAAACTATTTCAGTTTACCCTAATCTAGCCTTAAGAAATAATCTGACAATTCTGTGTGAAAAGAGATATCTACCTGTTATCTGTACATTGAAGTTTGAGCCATTAGTGATGGTGTGACAAAACGTGCCTATGGGAGAAGTGAAAATTGTGTGTGTGAGTACATGCACCTTTTGCTGCTTCTGACATTTTTCACCTTTCATGGGTTTTGCAGAATATGTTTAAGTTTGACGTGAAGTTGTGGCAGAAACAAGTAGAAATTTGTAAGGAAGTCATAGCTGCTAAAGACCATCTTACCATTGGATGGCACTGTAGTCCTTACTGCTCATAGCAATCACGTAATTTTACTCATAAGAATTTTAGGTCAAGCAGCGACTAATAAGGAAATGGTTAGTGGGAAAACTTTTTTATGGATAATGTAAGCTGAATAAAATACTTGCAGAGCTGGCTCTAGTTTTTCAGCATTAGATTTTAGGAAGTCTGTGTTGAAATCTTGCCAAGTTGCTTAGTTCTAAATCTCTAAATAGAGATTTCAAAATGCAGTTGGTTCTGTCATATAGGACTCAGGTACTGTGTCATTTTTAATGGCTCTCTACTGCCATTAAAAATGTTACAGGTATATTTTCTGGGGATAGGGTATTTCAATGAGAGGTTTTCAGCAATCCTTTATTTAAATACTCTTTTTCCTTACAGCGGATACAGCATATCTGAGTTTGGATTCACCTTCACCTGTGTATCCCAGAGCTACAGAATGGGTGAGTGTTTAAATCTGCAGACTCGTAGTCTTGTAAGCATAAATATTTTTCACCTCAAGTTGAAGACACGAGTATTCAAAGGAATGTCTCCAGTTTATTCAAAGTTGTGGCTGCTGTTTTTACATATGCAAGGAAGCATTAACTTAAATTTGAGTTACTGATACAAAATTAGTTTAATATTGAGACAGTTATGTCATTGGTGTCTTCACAACATGAATTCATTCAGTGCAAGCAAGCCAGTTGCAAATTTACCTGAGTTTCCTGTATGGTTTTGCAGACTGTTCTGAATTCATCACTGCCAGTGCACTTGGTTTGAAGTTACATGGGTTATATACATGAATTGCTGACTAGACTTGAGGCTGTGTATCCAAAAGCAAAGTGTCTGGCAGCAATATGACCTAGCCTCACCTCCATTGCCACCTGCTGCTGGTTTCTGTGGTATACCACCCCTTCAGTTGTGCCAACCCGACTATTTATGCAGCTGCACTTGGAAACAGAGCTGGGAACTCATCAACTCAAAAAAAAACCAACACAGAACAACAACAACTATGTTTTCTTTTGAGTGAATTTTATGCAAGATCAGGTCTCTAGTACAGTGAGCCATGTGGTGACACAATCAGTTATCTAGAACAACAAAGTACATTGATGCTGGGGCAGGAAGATTACAGAAGACAAAAATCAATTCCATAAGCCAGATTGCCACTAAAGATTTCCTCCTGAGACATCACAACAACGTCGATGATCTCTGGAATTCAGAGTAAACTGTTGTAAATTAAGTTCATATTTTAAATAATTCTGTTTGGAGCTACTTCCATATGCCATCTCCTGGTGCCAAACAAACTTAACATGGGCCCTGAGATAAAAGAGTTCTGAGCTCAATGTTGAGCTTAATGTTTATGACAAAAAAACCCACTCCTTTAAGTAAAAGCACTGTCGTCGCAGAAAATGCCTGATGTGGAATGAGTGCCTGAAATGGTTTTTACCTAGGAGTAGAATGAGAGCCTTCTAGTCTCAGGTAAGCCTCAAAGTGGAAGAAATAGTGGTAGGAAAATAACAGTACATCCATTTTAACTAGTATTTAATTTAAAAAAATTGACTGTTTTCATATTGTCCTCTAAAGGCCAGTTCTTTCTGGAGGCGTATCTTACTACTTTTGTAGGGTGTGAGTTTTATTGCTCTCAATTTATTTTCCATAAAGGAAGAGGAGCTCAGATCAACTCCTTTTCACAAGAAGAGCTCAATAAAACTGCTTGAGAAACTAACACCACATTTGGGGTGACAGATTTACACATTGTGTTTCCCCAGCACTGTATATTAACAAGTATTTTTTGGCTGAAATACTTTTTTCAGTCAGATATAGTAAAAATTTCAAATCTTGTCTAGTTTGATAAGCAGACAAGCCAGAAAAATGCTGCTGCAGGGGAAAGAAACCTCAGTGCATGGTTGGACTTGGTGACTACCTGCTAGGAGAAAAGGGACCTATGAAACTTTCTTCTAACATATTATCTGAATCTTATCTGCTCAAACACTTCAGAGTTCAGGAAGAGCAGCCAAAGTCAATTTTTGCTTAGAGTGTTTAAAACCAAAAATAAACAGAAGGTAGAAGTTGTGCGTGTGCAGGAGGAGGTGTTGGGGTGGAGAATGGACAGGGTGGTGGGATTGGGGAGGGAATGTTTTAACCTACGTTGACTCTTCTGAAGTCCTCTTGGAAGTGGACAGTGTCTTCTCAAATTACAATAAAATTGCACAAGACATAATTGTGGTGGTGGAGAGCTTGCTGGCATGTATCCAGGGGCCAGTATTCTTTCTGACCTCAACAGGTAAACGATAGCACAGATTAGAGAACAGCTTTGTCATTACTGTGTGTTACTTATCTGATTCTACAAAGCCTTAAAAATGCCTTTTGAAATGTATAAAACAGAAACACTGTTCAGGTCTTTGTCTGTTAATATTTAAAATACTAAAAAGAAAAAAAAAAGGCTTTGCTGTATGTGCAGTACTCCAAAATGCCTGTAATCCTGGGAACTCACAGTGTGCACTGTTGTGCTGGTCCAGACACAACAAAATCCTTAGTTTGTCAGGAAGGTCTCTTGCCATCTGAGAAGAGGTACCTTGATGTTCCTTTCACCCACATCTGTCTGACGATTGAGAGTTTAGTTATCCACTCTGTGGCTCCACCCTCCCCACCTGAACCACATATTCTAAGCCCAACAATCAAACTAACTTAAGTCTGTATTTAACTGGAATGGTAGAATTTCATCTGTAAAATTCTCTTTCAGTCTATTAACACCTTATTTATTGAATGTAATGGATTATAAAAGCAAGAGGGACTAATGTTCTTGGAATAGTTTGCTGTTTAGTGACAGATCACCACAATTTTTCAGAGCTGTTCTGTTCCAAAAGAAGCACCAAGAATGGTTGTGCCTTGAGATATAATTCCTCCCAAGTCCATAATATCGGTGAGGAGTAGAAATTGTTTGACATCATCTTTTATGATGCAGCCCTCTTCTTTTGTTATGTGTAATCTGCTCCGTAATTAAGAAAAAAGGGTCAGGTGTAAGTGCTTTACTGCTGCTTCCCTGGTATGTGAATTGTATAAGTAGCATAGAGAAATGCCTTTTCTTGAACAAGTTTTCAATGGATTGAACAGGGGATTCAAGAAGGAATTCTGATCTGGTATTTGGATTTTATTTCAAGTATAAAAGAGAGAAACTGAAGCACTGTTACCACATTAAAGCATTGCTATATATTCTGCCTATGGTGTGTCCAGCAGCAGACAGATCCATTTCTCCTTTTACTTAGGAATGTAAGTATTCCATGTGTCATTTTTATTGCAGAGTTATGGCAGTTTGTTACCCACATTTTGCTTCTTCATGTATCCTATGAGAATGAGGGTTGGGGCAACGTTTGCAGCTCGTGAATTTTCCGGTATATTCTGTACAAACTGACTAGTCACAGCTTGGCTTTATATTTCCTGAAAGAGGAATAGTATTAAAGCTTGTTTTGAACAGATCTTGAGAGGTAAAATTAGGCATCAGCTACAGGGATGTTTCTGCTAAATGTTTGCCTATGAGATGCTCCAGCTGAGCTCTACAGAATGTATTGGAAGTGGAAGGCAGAGTTGCTGGGAATAGAGTGTAGGATGTATCACAGAATTTGAGATAACAGTAGGGCTAATCAGTGAATTCCACTATTTTGCCTCTCATGACCTTCTCCCAGACACATGTTCCATTTTCAGCTCAGCACCTTACAACATTGATCTTCCATTACAATATCTGTGGGGGTGTCCCTTTCTCTCCATTAATGTGAGCACCACTAAGAAATCAGTCAGGGAGAGGAATACTAGGGGTACAAAGTGTATTTGAGCAGGGACTGAAAGCATTCAGATGAACCAAAACAGCCCCAGATGGATGAAGATTCTGAAATATTCTAATTCGTTTTGAGTGCTTCAGTAGTTTTGTTAAGTATAAACCTATATCTTTAGTTCTGCTTGTAGCTCTATTCTTGCAGAAAGTATCTTTGAATGAGGCTTATTCCAGTGCTGAAATGAGTGAAGGATTAGCCTGTATACTTGGAAGGTTTTTGTAATTTTATATACCAGTAATACAGTAAGTGATATTCCAAAATCATTTTCATATGCTATTTTTAGATTTTAAACATTTTGGAGCAGATACTTTGGGCATCCAAATGCACGTGTAAAATTATTTACAAAAGCATTAGGAAGATGAACGTTACAGTATTATCTGCCATATCCACATGCTGACACTAGTCAGTACCTGCAGTAGAGATAGAATGTGAATACAGTTGTGCCAGCTGCATATGTAGTCAGAACAATGAACAGTTTTATATGTGTTTTGAACTTAATTTTGCATGTTTAGCTTATTTAAAAATCAGTTACCTTTTCTGTCTGTAGCATCAGACAGCATGCCACATATGAATAATTTTTGAGGGCTCTTGCTAAAGGATTAAATCACAAGCTCTCCTTATGTATAAATAAAGGCCTTCCAGCAGGGATGAATCTCTTTATTGTAACTGATAAAACAGGAAGAAGTTTAACCAAATCAATTTATTCTGGCTTCTACAAAAAATGCTGTCTGTGAAAACATAAAAACACTTACAAAATGTCAACATTTTGCGCTCCTATCTGCATGTAGATCAATATAGAAGGGTCACAGTAACCTCTTGGAGGGCAGGTCTGCTTGACAACCAAAACTAGTAAGTATCTAAGGTTCCTGAGAAAACCCACACTTTATCCATGAAGTATCTGCTCTCAACAGGATAATTTATCAGATAGATCTGAATGATTTTGTATTAGGATGGTTTATTGTAACTTTGCAGTGTAGCAGAAGTAAGACTGTCATCAATATAGACACAAAACTGTGATAGTTCTAAAGTCTTAAAGTTTCTGCTATGTGTACAGAGACATGGTTTTTGCTACCTTCCATCTAGTAATCTCTGGTATCATTGCAGAGCTGTGAGTGTCTGGTTTACATTTTATTGGGTTTGTATACAGCAAAGTATGTTTTGTGAGATGTTTGCTGGATCAATTCCAATTCTTTCTTCAAGGCTTTATTCATAGGAACATTGTTGGGAAGACTGATGCTGATCCTTTTGGTAATGGAGACAGAGATGCAAACTCTCACCTCTGTAACAGATACCACATGCGCTGCCTTCTAATGCTTAATAGAGAAAGCAGTTGCCACTGAGGCCTGTCCTGTGCTTAGATTAAGAAATTTTATGTTGGTGGTGGCTGTTCATCTTAGATCTTATTTAAGGACTTAAATATCTTAAGCTGCTGTACAGCATTTGCTTGTTTTTCTTGTTGTATATTCTGTAGTAACAGCTGTAATGTGATGATTTACAAGAATATTGGTTCACGTCTGACAAGAGAGGGGAAAAAAAAGGAAAAAAGGCTTCATTGTTCCTTTTTCTCACAGGGTTTTTACACTTACATAACTGAATCAAGTCAAATGGTGTTACTTCTGATTTTAGTATGTCATAAGAATTGGGCTATTAAAGGATAACAGCAAGAAAAGAAAAATTTGTTTTCCCGAAGGAAGAGAATGAAAGGGTGAAGAAGGAACAATGCTTAATGTGTGCTTTGCTACAGAAATCTTGGCTCATGTGGATTGCATTAAACCAAGAAGCTGCCCACAGGAAGAACCAAATGACACTTTTGGGTGCTAGCTGACCACTTGTTGACCAAAATAAAAAATTAAAGCCTTCTTTGTCACCTATAGATTGTAATAATTTGATTAACATAGCAGCTATGTCCAGTTGTTGTGCAAAGAGTTAGTTTAGTGACAAGCTGAAAATCAGTGTAGTGCAGAAATGTCAGTATCCATTAACTATATTTTGATCAATTTCTAGAACGTCATTGATACAAGTTTAAATATTGGTTAAGATTTGGCTGTCAGTGCTATGACATGTATGTAAGTGTGTGTGTGCAGATGTATAAGATCTTGCAAATATATTTATTTCTTCCAGCATGAAAGAAAACTGACAAATATCAAGAACAAGTAATGAAACAGAAGCTGTGATAATTCCTTGGTACAGTCAGGAATTGTTTCTAAGATACAAGTATCCAGTATAAAATCTCTATGAAGCCCTTTGTTCACAGTATTGTTTATAAATATTATTGCTTTTTTGATTCCAGGGGCTTTTTTAGTGCTTAGTTAACAATAAAGGCAAGTAGTTACCTTTTTTTTTCCCCCCCATTACTCTGTGCTTTTATGTGATGAAATTGAATAACATTTGTATTCCCTAATTGTGAGCACATCTTACATTCTAAATACCTAATCAGCTTTTAATTACCTGTACAGTAGATCAAAAAATACAGCGATTTAGAACTAGGTGCAGTTGTGTTACAAGGAAAGTACAACTTGTGTTGACAGTGGATTAAGTAAGGGCAGCTAACTTCTCATTTAGCTATCCAGTTTACTGTGCACAAGTCAGTAGTATGAATTTCCACCTCTCTTCTTGGTCACCAGTTAAAATTACTGATTCCTTGCCCCCATAATGCCATCCTGTATTTGACAGTTTGATGCTTATTTTGATGAAAATGAAGCTGAGTCCTTATTAGAGGTTAGGAAACTTTGACAATTATCTCCTTAAAGCAGTAATTCATTTGTTCTAATAAAACTGCCAAGAACTCCAGAAGGGAAGCAGGCAAACAAAATTCCTTTTGAAAGGTCTTTGTATGACTGTGTATGGCTTCCAGAGTCAGCAAAATCAGATCAAATTTCATTTTTAGAATTAAATTTTAGAGTAACTATTTTACAGTTTGTTTCAGGGCCATATTAATGTGTTTGTTGGGATTTTGTTCTTTTGGGTTTTTTTTACACAGAACTTTTAAGATGTAACAAAACTGAAGTCCATTTTTCCAGCAAAACATTTTCAGATATTAGAACATCTTGTTTTATGAGGTGAAAAATCTCTGCTGCCAGAGCATAGTTTTAACTGCTGGAAAAGGCAGTGTCTTCACAGAAAACTGGACTATTTTTGAGTAAAGAAGCATGCAGATCAATGAAATACATGCCACCATTCAACATTTCAGTGAATCACAAAAATCTATGGCTTTATTTTCCTTATCTGAAACAGAAATATAGAGCTAAGCTTGTAAGAGAAATGATTGAGTACGGGTTGAGTTTTTTAGCAAAACATTATTTGTCTGAAAAGGAAGTTTTGTTAGAAGAGAAAACCCTTCTGGACATGTTGTACTTCTTACAAAAAACTTCTGAGATCCAGAATGAAATAGCTGTTCAAAGTAAGAGAATGTGAGAGACTTCCCCATTTTGGAAAATCATAAAGTCCAGTGGTTAGCACTGTCACTCACAGGCAAGTCTTAACTTTTGTCTCCAGTGTCTCAGAAAAGTGCCTTGAAGAAATGGCTGTTTGAAATTTGGCTGCCTATAGAAGGGTTATGTGTTCATGTTCTCCCCTTGGAAAAAAATTGGAAAGTCTTCAGTTTGTTCCAGTCAGGAAGGCAATTAAATGTTGATACTTTAGAATTTTTCTCAGATTTTTTTTCTGCTGTCGAGCCACAAGTGAATTAAGTAGCAGTTTAAGTACAATGTCTTCTTACTGTGCATGTTGGTTTCACTCTTCCTGGTTTAGGATATGTACATATCATGTTTGTCTTACATCTGTTCCCCAGATGAGCAATGCCATCAGATGCATGACCCACGTAATGGCTTGAAGTTCTGGCACTGTATCACTGGTTACAATAGATGGGGCTGTGTACACCCAAAACCAAAAAATGTGTGTTTGGACAGTAAGATGATTTGGGCTTGTTTGTGTTTAGGTTTGCACATTCTGCACTTAAGCCATTGATCCCAAGTAAATCATGAGGAAGAGAAAAACCATTAAATAAGTTATTCAAAATATCATAGTGCTTGTCAAATTAAAGATTTCACAAGCAGCATCCAACCAATTGTTTTTGCAGTACAGCAGGTTTTTTAGGGATTAGAGAAAATCTGGACTGTTCTGAGAAAAAATCCATCTGAAGGGAGGTCAGAACTTTGCATTAGAGCCTAAAAGTCCAGAGGACTGTGGGAAATGTTAAATTGAATAAGTTTTGCAAACTGTTGATTTTATTTCTTCACTGGTGTGAAGCAGCTCATATCACTGTAAAGCCTGGCATGGGAGAAGTACAGTACTATTGCCCAAACAGTGGTAAATACTCCATAGGGAGACTTTGGTCAAATAGAGGTAGACTAATGAGGTGATAACTATCAGAGTATCTATGATAAATTAAGAGATTAATCTGTGGCTGCTTTGAAAATAAAGTATTTAGTGCTCAAACTAAGAGCAGTCAATAAGAATTTATAAAGGGAATGGAAAAAGAATGTTACAGTTATGGTTTAAATGTTAAGGGATTAGGAAACTTGTATTTCACAACTACCTTTAATTTTGTCTTTATGAAAGAATGTAAATTTTATAAGAATTATTTTTTTTTCCCCCACATCAGGCAATGTGATCAGTTCTTTGGTAACTACAGGGAGAACACTAAAGGTGCTAAGCATTGTGATACTGAACATTTGACGAGTTAACCTGCTGGGTGATCCACGGTGTAGATATTTATTTGCCTGGTCAGAGGAGGTGTAGACTAGAACAACAGAAAGCCTCTAGGGTAGTCTAACATACTGGACTTAGGTATATAAAGAGTGCCCAGGAATGTTTGTGGGCTTTTAACTCCGATTAACGTTTCTGAAGTCAACATAAATTTCTCAGTGATAATATAATGTGACAAACATTCACTTTAATATATGTACAGATGTAGCTAGGTGTAGCTTATAGCTCACATCATAGAGGCTTTCCTGTGAGCAGACAGGATGGTATTTTAGCAGTCCTGAATTTTATCACTGAGGATTTTATCAGTTGGCATAGATAAGTATGCCTATATTGCTACTGGTAATTAGCAAGTTACAAAGATAATGAGAAAACTAAGATAAACAAGAGATTTATTAGACACTGGCACCCCAGTTGAAACTCTTCATGGAACAAATATCTGGACTTTGGGCAGGGCGTTTTTTCCATGCAGAGTGGGTATGCTATTGTCCATATTTGTCTCATTTCAGCCTAAGTAGTTCCAGATTTCATCAAAACACAATGTTTGTGAACTTTTTCCACTTATGTCTCTAATGACTGGGCATACTCAGCTGAACAGGGATTTGAACACTCCACTTCGGGTGTGAGCCTGATGATCATGACCTAGGCAAAAATAAAATGGTGAAATTGGCTTCTGGAATGTACATGCAATGTGCTGTGCTTGAGTCTAGTTTAGCTTCAAACCACTGAAGGATGTGCATACCTCATTCCCAAAAGGTCCTTCCTGTTTTGAGTTGAACAGGAATACAGTTCTTTAAGAGGTACTGAAATATAGAGAGCTGTCTGCTGGTGTTTGATGAGCAGCCCCAAATTCCAGTGTAATTGAAACTCAGCGTTTTCTGTGAAGAGCCAAAGAACTCCAACAAATAGGGAGGTGATGGGCTTCTTCAGAAGATTTTTTTGAGGATTAAATTTTAAATAACTGCTACATAAAAATTCTTTTTCCCAGAATTAATTCAAAGTTAAACTACCATCAGTTTTATAGGAACAAGTCACTAACACAATGTAAGAGATTAAGAGATTGTTTTTCTGTCCTTAAGCTGCTTTCTGGATTTTGTGTATTCACACTGCAAACTTTTTCAGTTTCTGCTTAAAGACCTGTTTAATATTTAACTCAAATAAACAGCTGTGATTTTTAAAATACAAAACTAGCTATTGCTGGCCAAAAAAACTTTGGATTATTTTGTTTCAAATATTTAAATATATATATAATTTAAGAATGGACTTTTTGTAATACTTCAGGAAGTGCTGCAAAAAGTAGAATGGGAAGTAATAAGTATTTAAGGATATCTTTTCACTGTGTGTGCCATTTGTGTTAGTAAGATTTGTTCTGAGTGTTAAGAAGCTGCTGTGCCGAAAAACAAAAGCAAAATATTAGGTCTGCCATAGTTAATTTAATTTTCTGCTGATTTGCCCTCAATCTCCTTTTCTTAACTCACTCTCCTCAGCTACTGTGATAAGTTTCTACTTGTTGCTGTTTTTTTCCATAGTAAATTTTTTGTCCCAGTGCCAGCACATTATGTTCCTGGTTAGAGCCATGACGTCAAATGGTATCTGGCTCCAGGCCAAAGAATGCTGCTGGGAAGGAGTGAATGAATGAATGGATTTTTCAATTCACATTGTAGTTGCCTCTTTCAGAGCTAGGAATCTTATGTAATGTTCAGTCAACTGGCTAATATGAATTTATCAGTGTTTCTTAATAGAACTAGAAGGAACTTCAGAGTGGGTTCACAATATGTTCAGCAACTTAGGAGAGGTATTGTGATAAACTTGAAGTTCAGAACTAGAACCATAAAGGAAGAAATATGTGATTCAATGCATAGTGGCTGCTAAATTCTAAATACATTATGAGAAAGAGTCTTGTGCCTGGAATAGTTACTATCTAGTGTTCAGAAACTGAAAGGGAGGACAAATTCCAAATTATAAATTTTTTGTGATCTCATGTAGTATTCATTTCTGTCAAAAATAGTATACCTGTAATTCTGCACAACGGGACACTCCTTTTATTTGTACATTTGCAAAACTGAGGGACCAAATTGTAATTCAAATCAGAATTCCCACTGTAAATTCAGTAATCCCAAAAAGCTGTTGTTGCTGGTTTAATTGCTGGTTGCTGATCCTCAGGATCAGACCGTGACAGCACTGTATCTAGACCAGTTTGCTAACGTCTCTGAACAGCCTGTTTCAGTATTTGTTTGTGCTCTCAGTGAAAAGTGTTTTCTGTCTATCTAGTCAGAAGCTCCCATTTCAGTTCTGACCCCTGCCTCCTCCCACTATGCACCACAGGAAACAGCCTTGGTCTGGATTCATCCTTCTCTCCTTTTAGCCATTGCAAGGTCTCTCTGAGCTGCCGCTTGTCTAGGCCAAGCCAGGGACAGTTCCCTCCTCATAGGTGCTGCAGATCTCTGGCTGTGCTGGTGGCACCGACAGTGTATTCCCACTTAGGAGAGTTTATGCAGTATTGTAGATACAGATACGCTAATTTTTCTCTCGACTTAGTTAAGAAAAAAAGGATGCAAACGATTATCATGATTAAAAAGATGAAAAAATAAAATATTGTCTAAGAGAAACTGAACTTTAACTTCAAACTATTTGGATACCAAGATAAAACACTAGCAACAAAATAAGCTACTTTGAAATGTATAATAAGGTTCTGGAATCAGATATGAAGAAAACATCTATGAGATCAGTTGGACTACGGGAACTTTGTTAGGGAGGGCTTACTCAGAGTCATAGAATACATTAATCAGTTTGTATTTAGGGGCTGGCAGTCATTTTGCACTTATGCTGAAATGGAACAGGTAACCTCAGCCAGCTTCTCGCAGGGTCTAGATTCTGTTGTATGAAGTTTTAGTTGTTGCAGTCAATTTCCATGTCCTTTCTAATGACCAAAGTAATGTGGTAGGAATCATCTTTCTATGCCAATACTGTACATGCTCACCTTCAGTTTAATTCTTCACCAGAATTCAGCAATGGGATGTCTGGACAGGGTAAACTAGATATTTAGAGCAACCACAGAAGTTCACTAATGGACAGATTTGGCAGGAGAACAGTCCATGCTCTTGAATTTATAAGCAATAAACCAATCCACATATGGAAGATACACTGATGTATTATGTGGAGGATCAGTGGTCCAAGAGCTGCCAAAGAGGGAACAATAGCATGGGATACCATCTGGGGTCCATGGAGCCTTCTGATGTCTACAGCCAGTAACTGTTGAATTAAGGACTGTCTAATAGTACTAAGGGCTCTTCTATAAGACACAGTGAAGAACAATACTAAGCATATCCTTAAATTAACAAATCTATACATGTCTCATAGAGTGTTATGATAATAGACGTCTTACTATTTCATCATTAAAAGACACTGTAATCCAGATTTTTAAAAAGTCATGTTTTGAAAATAATTTTGCTAATCACTGCTACTCTTACATGAATACAAAGGCACAATTTTAAGTCTTTCACTTGGTAGGAAACAGTTGTAACAGTTGTAACTATTTCGGAATCCAAAAGATGCAAAATGCCCTGTTGTAGAAAAATACCTGGATTTTACCTCTTCATACCTCTCACCTACACAGTATATGCCTCCAAAAATAATTGCAACAGCCATTTTTCTTAGTAAAAAGAAAGTTTTCCTTAGTAATTGCAACAGCTCCCTTTTTTCTCACAAAAGTAAATGGCACAGTAGTGGGTGTGGGAACTTTGTAATGGGTGGACCTCAAAACTTCACATTTTATTTGGGTTAGTTCCCCAAAATTTCCATGCTCCTAGCCCACCAATTCAAACTTTTTTGATCAGCAGAATTAAGCACAATATAATAGGACTGGCTTATATGGTGGCACTTTTGAATCCAGACAGTGTCACAACACATAAGTAGAAAGAGGTAAATCATGACAATTAACTGCACTTCCTTGAACCTCCCCAGAAATATTCTGGTTTATTCACAGCAAAGGTTCAAAAATGCTCATGTTTTAATTGAACCACTTCACTCATCCCTAAATGAAAACAGTTGAAAACAGTGTCCAATGTACATAGCCCCAGGCACTGTAAAACAATCAAATGAAAAGACTTTTCTTTGTCTTGTTTATTTACTTGGAGCTAAAGAAAAATGCTAAAATTCTGCCCTTGAACAAATCACTGCTTTTTACATACTTTACCCCATGCACTGCTTCCAGTTTTTTCCTAACTTACTAGTTGTTTTTGTTTTTATTTGTGTTTGTATATTTTTCTATATCTTATTTGTTTACTTCTCCTGCTTCTTAAAATTGTCTCTTCTCTTTAGAACTGGGAGAGAAGGAAAGAAATTGAGGTGAAACCACAACATGTTTTCATTTTCATGTAACAAACAGCTCTTTTTTTCACAAGCTTCTGCAGGCACTAAATACCAAATATGGCTTGAGACAATAAATTATAACGTTCTTCAGAGAGTGCAGAGCTGGGAAGAGATGCAAGTGTTTGCAACGTGTTAAGAGTGATAGCTGATTGAGATTTCTTTGTTAACTCTGCGTTGTCTCATAATTTATATTTGTAGAATGTAATTATATTATTTGTCCTTATGCTGCTCACCTTCATTTTATCTAAGTATTTACAAGTGTGAATATGTATCACTATTTCTGTTTTTCAAATGTATCTTGTATAAAAGTAGCAAAATCCCCATGGAAGTTAAAGCTAGCATTTAAAAAAAATTGAGTATCTTATGTTAGTCTTCATTGATGGCTGCTTGATGAATATTCTCTGTTGTAGTTTATAAACAAGCTGAATCTTAAGTAGATCAACAGGTAAGCTAATAAGCATTAGGTAACTCCTGGAGCAAGAGGTGTAAAGCTTCACTTACCACTAATTTCAAAGAGGGCTGAATTACCTACAACAACATCATCCAGGAATATTTCCTTTCATGTATTCATACAGCATAAAGAGAAGCAATTAATTTATACTATTCCAAGGCAAGGTTCTACAGAACTGGAATTAAATAAGGGGGCCTTAAAGGCTGTAAAGGAGACAGAACTCTTGGGCTTTTTTTTCTGCTTCATATATTATTCTATATATGCCTTTTGTCAGAATCTTATCTTTAGATACTGTCACATCCAGATTAGATTTCATGGAGACTCTGTGGGGCACTGGAATTCTGCAGCAGTACAGTCAAATGAGCTAGGTACCAGTGACTCGATGTTCTGCTAGGACCCAGTTAGAATCCAAGGAGCACAACATCAGGAGCAATTTAATTTCTCTGCCCTGGATTCTGTCACTGTGGCCTTGTTTCATCTTCTCTCACCCAAACTAGAATTCTTTCTGCCTTGATCATTCAGCATAACATTAATTTCTTATCACCAGATGAACCTCACATACTTACGTGCTCAAACAAGCTGTACAGAAATTAACTGGGCAGGTACTATGGAAAGCTGAAGCATTTAATTATCTGTGTCCTGCTTTAACAATCTCTACTGAAAAATGTAAATTTCATGGATAATGAGATGATAAATAAGATAAGGAACAATTCCTGTCTTTGAGGCCTCTGTATCTTATACCTCCTCCTGCTGCTACAGAAGTCAAAAGTAAACTCTGAATATTGAGATTCATCCTGAGAAAACTGAACATTGAAAAAGAACTGCTTGTTTATTAGATGGATTGGCTTCATCAAGGATTGCCCTCATTCTTTTAAAGAAGAGTAGAAAAAAGAGTCTTTTGAATTTGCAGCATTTCTCAGGCGTTGTTCCATTATTATTTTTCCAGTGATACAAATTTCTTGTTAATGTAGCAACATTGTCCACAGATAGAAATTGCAATGGAAAACCATCACATGGAAAAAAATGATGTTTTTTTCATGTGGAGTTTTGATACTGTTAGTTTGAATACCATTTTCAAACTCTACTCACATCTCACTTATTGGAAAATTCTGATTCCTCTCAGATCAAAGTTCCTTTGATGTAGCACTGTGAAGGCCTAAGAAAAAATAGAGGACATAAAAGAAAGGATTGCAATTCCAACTACTACCTTTTAATGTCATTTTTTTAATGTCAATTAAACACATAATATCTGCCCCTAAGGTGGTTGAAAATGTGAAATAATTTTATATATACATAAGACCTTTATAGGCTTAAACCATATGCCTGAAATATGTTGCAACTTCTCAGCCCCTTCTGGTGACAGATGCTCTTTTAAGATGAAAAGCTTAACTTTGTGTTAAGCCATAAAATGAGCCTAAGATATCCAAGCAAAGCATTCATGTGATCTCAATGGGATAACTAGACAGTTCTCTAGAATATGTACCTCAAGAAGCTGAGCAGTGGAACGAGGTATCAGGGTTATTGCTAAACCAGTTGTTCCTCTCAGGTGCCTATTAATGGAATGTGGAGTTTTTGAGGAGATGTACGAACTCATTTGTCCTTATCAGCAAATGTGTCCAAAATAAGTACTGTCAACTGTCAGATCTGGCAAGTGCTGTACATACTGTACCCTGAGAATTCAGTCGTGATGCTATGAGGCTGTTTATTTTGCTTTTCTATCTTAAGAGTTATACAGGTGTGTACCTTGTGGGAAGATAAAAAAAGGGTGGGGGTGGAGAGGGAGGGAATGTTTAAGAAGTAGGATGATAGTAAACATAGTGCTAGGTTGGGAAGACTTGATTGGGCCCCAGGTACAGTGATTTTAAAAAGCATGGTAAAGGTTTTAATGCAGTGAAGAGCAGCTGAGTACTGTGAGGTTTGTTGTAAAGTGTAAGCTTGTCCTCTGAGAGTGTTCAAATACCAGCATATATAATGTGTAATATTTATAGGACTTGCAACATAGCTAGCCTTGAAATATTTAAAAATGCATCTCAGAACAAATGGGAGCTGGCAATATTTTAGACCATGTGTTTTTAGAATCTGTTCAGGTTTTACTGAAATAAGACTGCATGCCTGTTTCCCACCAAATTTGTTTTGCTATATTGACACACAATTATTTGTTTTTATTGACCCATGAAAATTTTATTTTTTGGTCTTGATTTCAAGATGTTTTTCTTGTGTTTATTTAAGAGACTTTAGAGATACTGGCTGGAAGGGACCTTTATTGATAAACTTGTTCAACTTCTTGCTTCAAACCAGACGGGTTAGTTCACTGTGCTCTGTGACTCAAAGCTTTAGGGAGACAGTGTGCTGCTGAAAATGCTATTTGACAATGATTAGTGAGGCCAGTAGTACTAGTAATACATGATAGATTGAGACATCATAACTTTAATGTATTTCTGCCTAAGCTGTGACATGCTTCTAGTTTATTTGGAGTGCCAAGATTTCAGTAAGAAAAAGTGTCTACACTGCACTGCTTGTGGCATTTTGAAGTCTTGCTGCAGCTCTGGAGCTTGCCTGTGAAAAAGGCAGGAACATGCCTGAACTCTTGAAAAAGTATTTTTACATTAAGTGTTTTCTCCATTTTCTTCAGTCATATTTTGCTTCACATTTGAAATCCTTACTGGATGTGTAATCTGTACTGTAGAGGGCATCTAACCTGGACACACACAATTAGAAGCCTAGTCAACTTTACAGCCATTTGACAAATAAGCCTCTACTGTCCTCTGCAAAACCTCTTTTACTGCACTATATAAGCAGAATAGCTAATGACTGTTGGATGTCTACAGTACAAAGCACTGTCTCTTTTAGTCTGCACTTTGATGTCTTTTCCTGTGCCATTAAGCCATGAATTTGGATGGTTTCAGATTCCAAATTTACCAGAGTACAGGTTTAATTTGCGTGAGTAGCAAAGTTATTCTGACTGATAAAATTCCTTGGGGAAAAATCACCATTACTGTATGGCTTTCGGTCATGGTGGTCTGTCATGTCATTTCTGTCATCAGTGCTTCTAGCACTTCAGACAAAGATTTCTGTTCTAAACTATATATATTAAAAATATATATTTTTAAAGTTTACAAACCAACTTATTTTCTATTTCCTTACACCGGATTTCTACACGAGTAGCTTCAATTACTACTTTGAAGCTACCCTAACTTATAGCAATATAATTGAGAGAAATGGGCCTTATCAATTGCTTGGTAAATTACCATGAAATGTTAAGATTGCCACCAGAGGTGTTCAATGTCTGCAAGCAGAAATGATGCTACAATAAACATTAACAAAGGAAAACAAAATACTGCTGAAAAGCTGCGTGCTTAGTTTTATACTAAATTCAAAATTGAGTTAGCTCTCCCTGCCTACTACAGCAGATACATTAAGCATCCTAATTAATCCTAATCCTAAACCATGATGCAACTGAGCACATACCAAATGCTGAAGCTTCCATTTGTACTATGTATTGTGGATATTTGCGTTTATGAGATAATTTTTGCTGGCATGGATGAAACGGCAATGAAAACATTATTGTACACTCCTGGGATGGAGTTTTTTGCCAGTTCATAAATGCATGCAATGAAAACAATGTTTCTGAACAAAATCAAAGCACTAAATTACTGTTCAGTCATCTGAGTGTTTCCATTTGGAATGCTGAATAAAGAGTCCTATTTCTAATCCAAGATGGTTTTTATTAGCACTCAGTGCATTTAGCACAAGCACAGACCAGTTCTGAAATCAGCCAGGGTACAGCTTGAATAATAGGGAAGTTATTTTCTTCATAAATACTAGATTTATTAAGGCCTATTTCTTGCCTCAGAAAAGACTAGTTGAAGCTTGTTTAAGGAAGCCATCAGAACAATTTATACATTCTCAGAATATTTGAAGAAAGAAGGTATATTTACACCACTGTACAAACAATATTGCATTTATACCTGTTATCTCTTCTATAGAATGCCAGAAAATACAGGTGTAGCAGTTACCTGCTCCATTACTTCCTTCTTCAGAATTTATCTAAAACTGAGATCATACCATGCTTAAAGTCCAGCTGAGTAATTTGCATAAAAGATGGAAAAGTTATGAGCTTTCTAAAATTAAGGTTGCTTTTAATTTAATCTGTATCTCATTATTTTATTGGCTCACATTACCATTTGTTCCTGTTATGCTGCTTATCTTCCAAGAATTATCTTGCTGTCTCACAATTTATGTAAAATTTCCAAGAAGGTGCAGTTCATCTGAGGATAAGTACTCACTGGTAAAAACCACCTTTTCATAGAAAAGAAATATTGGCAAGAATCCATGAAAAACAACAGCCACAATTAATATAATTTTTTACTTTAATCAATTCTGTTGTTCAGATGTGTGGAACTTTCTTCCAAAGTTTCTGTGTTCCCATAAGTCATATGTGGTCAGTTACCTATGTTCAAGATCTTAGATCACTTATGTTCTTCCTCTTGTATAATTATTCCGTGTGCTGGAAAATTAAAAGGATGCACATACATTGATACTGTGGACAAGGTGAGAAGTCTGATTTTGAAGTGACTCTCCCAGCTGTGCCGCTGGCTGATCTTATGAGGTGGTCTTACAGTGCCTACACTGGGTTTCTTTCAGATGAGACAGAACTGAAGATGTACTTCAGGAGCATGTTCCAGCTGTAAATGGGAATTCTGTTCATGAGAAGACATTAGAGTTATTCCCAAGTAAGCTCCTGGCACACATGCAGTATGACTGTTGTGTCCTCCATACCAGTAATTTCTGTTCAGTGGTCCAGTCAACTGACTTGCTTCTGTTGTGCCACATGACTTGCCAATATGGACACAGGAAGAGGTGGATAAATTAATGATGTATCCAACTCCCACTAATCTTCATAGTCTTCAATAAAAAATCATTTTTCAGTTGATCTCTTGAGTGCCTGTTTAATGTTTCACATTAAGGTTTTACTGCAGTGCCAACATAGGATATGACCTTGTGGGTAAGATAAAGTTTTGAGAGAGTAAACTGAGTTTTCTCTAGGAGGTTAGGCAGCTTTGTGCAGTTGGCTGTTTTCATTTGGTTTACATTTTATAAAAGCACTTGAAATGAAGCACAATTTTCGATTGCTCTGTGAGAAAAGCGAACAAAAAAACTCAATCAGATATCAACTAGTTTTTCCTGTCTTTTTATTAGCTGAATCAAAACTATGAAATACTTGCATATCTTTTCCCCAGGACTTGTGAATTAATTTGCTCTGGTCATTAAATGTCTTTCAGTTGGTCATTTTGTGCCTATTCAGTAAGGGCTCCTGAGAAGATTTTCTATTGAATCTTACTAGTCCAGATCCATTTGGAAATTGAATTTGAAGTTTATTCTGTCAGGACTGAACTTGCAGACCACAGTGTATATGTTTAACATTGTAGGGGTAATTCTACTGACTGTCACTTTTTTATGGCATGTCAGATCTGCTTAAGCCTGGCCAGCTGCTGAATTTTAGAACAATAATTAATTCTTATTGAATTTTAAATGCCTATTCAGTTTATAAATCTTTGTATGTGTAGGCACGTCTATACGCCTCTGTATGTGGTCACCAGCAGGGCTTAAATAAAGGGAAAACAGGAAAAATTACTTTCCTGTAAATATATCATTAGCTAAATTCCAGTCTTTTAAAACTGTTAAGCTGAAATGGTGCCAGAATGAATTGTTGTGTTGCTGAAACTAAGTAAATGCATATTGCAAACTAAATGGAAATGTGTAAGGAATGTAGTCTGTTTGTAACTGCATTAATTCAATGCAACTGTAGGCACTATTCAATGTCATTACTGAATGCAAAGAAAAACAGAATTGTGCCTGATCAAAACATCTGGATTCAAGTTTTGGTGCCAGTAAATTCTTCCCCCACTGGTAAAAAAGATTGTAAAACCACATTCTTTTTGGGTTATGTGATTCATAGGAATGTTCTACAGAGTGCTCCAGCTCTTCTTCTAAATACATAGCTCAGGGTCATTGGCTGGCAATGGCAGTGTTCTGGGACTAAATCAGAGAGAGGTCAAGGGGCTATATCCTCAGTTATGCTGAGTTTGCAACTGGCAGGTAGGAGAGAATTAACCTCCATTTCAGTTCCCTGAAACTCAGAATCCAGAACAGTCCTGGATATAACTTGAAGTAGTTACAGGAGACCTTTGCATAAGGTTGTATATTAAACAGTGCTTTGTTTCGGGAAGCTGTTTTATGCTTAATTCTGTCTCTGGTGGTACTTTTATTGCTTTGCCACCTGTACAGGGGATCAGGAAGTCTGTGATGGAAAATCAACTGTACTGTCTATTGTACATAGTTCTTTTGATAACAACTATCATCCTCAGCTGCTCCTGAAAACTTGTCCTCAGTTGCTTTTTGCTCTCTTATTACTCTGGAGATACATTGATTGTGAACAATGTTTTGGCAACTATGCTAGCTTCAGAAAGCCCTGTCTTCTGTTCCTTTTCCCTGCTCTGGTCACTTGTTCCTACACTTCTGATGTCCCCAATGACTGCAAGAGTCACTTCAGGGAACGGTGCCCCTCATCAGTAACTGCTTCATTGCCGGTTTCTTTTCTGATCCGTGCAGAGCACAAGGTGCTGTGCCAGCACGAGACAGAAGGCAGCACAAGTATAGAAGCAAGCAGCTGGGAGCAAGGCAGGAAGGAGTGGTGATTTCTTAAAGAGTGTTACTTGACAAAGGTCTAACTGTGGACTAAGCAAGGGCAGTTGGTACAAAACACGGAGTTATCCTACATTTTCTGACCATGACCACAGAAAGGATGTGTTTTAATGAGATGCAGTCTTTGCTGGTGGTCTTGGATATTTGTCTTCAGCCCCAGTCTTTCCCTTTACAGTGTAGATCACTTTCTCACTTGTGCTATCACAAATGCACATCATGCTGAAATTGGATCAGAGAAAAGTGATCCAGCTTAAATAAAATACTGCAAAAACCATTTCTATATTGCTGGATAAGTTTGCCACTCCTGTTCATTGCACAGGTGAAAAGATGCTTGTGTTCTCAGACACGTAGTGTGTGTGTGAGAGTGAGTGGCTGAGGACTAGAGAGAAATGAGGGCTGCTTGTACACAGAAGTGCAGCCTCATGGTTACTGTACTTTAAGATTACAGTGATGTTGACATAGCTTTGATTTATGCAGGCATGAGATTCTATTGAAGACTCATACCTGAGATTAATTTACATTTTTATTGAAATGATTAATCAGTGTCTTTTCTTTAGACCACGGTTTATCATGACATAGAGATACCAAGTAAAACCAAACCATGGTAACTCTAAGATCAGTACCTTTTCTGAGTTATTAGTACCTAGATACCACCAAAAATCATTTGGCCAAACACCATGTTCAGTGAATTTCTGTGGGGGTTCAGTCCCTCATTATTTCAGAGTGATGGTGGCACATAAGTTCATATGATGAGGAAGGAAGCTTTGTTTCATTCTATAACTAAAGGGATATTCAGGATATCCCACTGATAAAGACTTCCTGTCCTAAATGTTCAGACAACTGGGGGACCAGGACTATGAGGACTTGAATACTAGAGGTGGGTTCAGCTTGCATGCTCCCCTTAGATAGTTAAAGACCCTGTCCAGAATTCAGAATCTAACTGCAGCAATATGTAGTGAAATGAAATGTATGGACATGGGGAAAAGCTTAACTTCATGTTAGCTGAGGTGCATTAACTGGCTTCTAAAGGAAGTGGTGACCCTCAGATATATTGGGTGATTGACACTAGAAATCCTGCATTCTTTGTGGGAAGGGAATAATTGTCTTCATATACAGGGGATATGGAATTGGAGAGGTAGGAATATGGGATTTAGGGAGGCAGTAATAAAAGATAACACATGAGTGGGGTCTTAGAGTGAGGCAGAGAAATGAGGAACTATGAGGATAGAGAAGAGTGTAGTTCTTAGCCCCATGGAAGTTTGAGAAGGCACCTCAAAAAGATAGGAAGTTATTACCTCTGTGCTTAACTGGTAGTTTTCATGTTGGATTTTCTTTCTTTAGACTGATTTGGCTTTTTCTTAGTTATTTTTCAAAAATTCCACCCCTGTTTGAGCAAGGTATGTGTTCTAAGTTTTCTGCCTACAGGTCAAGTTCTGAATAGCGTCCATTCTTCATTGTCTTGTTTGGAATCTTCATGTGGAGCATTGCCAAACTCTCATACTCTGCATTTCCTTCTGTATTGAAGGCTTTGTATTTGTATTGAAGGGAGAATTGCTTTACGTGTTGTAGAAAATCTGAACATGTGCCATAGCTTATGAAGGCGTCATAAATGACAAAGCTAATAAGCTGTAAATGGCAGGACTAGTGAGTGCTCTGTCACTGCATTATGAGCAAAGAGGGAAGGATGTGATGATGATGATGTACTTCTGAAATTTCATTCTGAAAATAAGAAAATGCATAGCAATAAGCTGGTGCCAAATGTATTGCTTGCAGTAATCTCTAACAAAAACATCCAAACAGTCAGTTTGTCAGCATTGAGATGGTGGTTCTTATTCAAAATAAATTCCCACTATAACCGCTTACACTTACCTGGCTGAACCTTAGTCTCTGCTCAGGTGACATTGCAATTGGCTTTAGCAGTCACTGAGTCCCCTGTGCTCTCTTACTGGATCCAAATTTTACAAGCAGGTCAAGTTGTATTAGGATAACTGCAGCAATTCAGGCCAGCACAACATGATCTTAGGTCACATCTACACTGGGTGTTTGGACTTTACTCAGCTATAATCATGACTGAGATCCTAATTCAAACAATCCCTGAAGGTATGTCTACACTAAGTCAGAGGCATGAATACAACACGTACAGGCATGGTTAAGCCACTTTTAAACAATAGCAATGATGGAATGGCAGCATAAACTTTACAAAAGATTGTCTAAGCACATTGGGAACTTGGTGGATGTATGCAAATGATGAGTTGTATTAAATTTCATGCCTCTATTTTCCCATTGCTATTGCTAACTCATGTTGTAATTGTCTCTCTGATTGCAGTGCAGAAATTCTATAAGGCTGTTTAGTTGCCCCACTATAGAAAATAGGGCACTGAAAGAAAAAAAACACAACAAAACACAAACAAAAAACCCCAAACAAATAATGTAAAGACAACATGTCTTTGCTATATTACCAATAGTGTGATCTGAAACTCAAAACCACAAGAAGCATTCACGCAATTTCCTGTTCAACAGGGAGTACGTGTGACATCCTTTCAAGTCAGAAACTAGGTACAGGCTCTCACAGTTACCTCAGTGGAGGAGCCACATTTCAGGTGGGTTTTTTTAGTGTTGCTCTGGTTTGAAACTAGAGCAAAGGAAGGAAACACTAGATTGCTCTTTCTAGTTAAATGCTTATCTGTCGTAAGAGGCATGTGGCTTTAAATTTGTTTCTCTTCTCTGTCTCAGGTGCAAAAAGTATGCCCTGGATTTGGAGTTGAACTATTTTCTTAATTAAAGACAGTTTTATGGTCAGTTTTCAAGCTTGTCTATTCTGATTTCAGATGTTTCTGTTCATAAATAATTTTTCCCAAAGAGAGTTTTAGGAAGGAAAAGATTGTCACAAAATAAATGTAAAATACCTGCTGGGGAACAACTGGTGCAGTAGTCTTGGTAATGGACTAGATAGCTTTTTGTATGTTGCTTATCAGTTCTAATCCAACTGGTAGTTCTTACCTAAATGGTAGTCTTAATTGAACAACTATTTTGTAGCCTATAGGAATGAGACAGTTGCTCTGTATTATAAAATTACCATTCTTATTCTAGCACTAGATTGAAAAAAACCAGATAATTCACTAAGAGCTAAGAAAAACACTGAAGTGTCCTAAGGGAGAAATTCAAAGAGCTTTATTTATTTCACATATCCAGAACCAGATCAGATCTGACTTAGGGTTCCTCCCTGTAAGATATGATACACAATATGAATCAGTATTGGGATCTGAAGTCAGGTATTCAGTGAGCAATAAGAAACATTTTAACAGTTAAAACAATTATCAAGAATTTTAAAAAATATTTGTAACCTACACAGTTCTAGAAATACTTTTCTAAAATAGATAGATTTAACTTCAATTGCAGTTACTGCTGGAGAAATTAACTTTAAAGAATTCCAATAGCTTACTTTATGTAGCAGATCAGGTTAAGTAACTGCAGGATGCCCTTTATCCTGCTAATATGCTTAGAAACATGTAGAAAAGGTTCCCCTCTCTGCAGTCTTATTGTGCAGTTGGATGTAATGTGTTACATCTAGTCTTGTGTCAGTGATGAATAGGAAGCTCTGGTCTTCCTAGCAACTTTTTCAAGTCCTACAGCAAGATTGAAAAATAAAGGCAGTTGCAGCTTACAAGGAAATCAAACTCTCATTTTCTGTTTCTCATACCAAACACAAAATGAATCAAGCTTTAGTCACCTGATGCAGTTGGCAACTACACTGAATTGATGGCTTATTGCTGCATCCTGAAGGAACTTTTCATCCTGCAATATTTGTGACCTTCCACATTTGAGTAATACTCAGCTGTTCCAGTCTTGGAGGACAAGAATAGTGTAACTACAGTGTATACCACATCTACAGGCTCTGTGATAAGTTATTGCAGGAAAGGTATCTTCCCAATAATGGTCTGTTTTCATGGTTACTCTTCATCACGTTAGTGATAAAAATGCCAAGCAACAAACATGTCTTTGTGAATGTGTTCTTTCTCTTCTTTAGAAATTGAGTGGATACAGGGAATGCTGCATGTGTTACACCCAGTAATCAAAGGGCAGCACAGGCACAAAGCTGGCAAAGCAAGCCAGGAAACCTAGTTTGGGAAAACAAATTCCTCAGATATTGTAAATTAGTTCAGTAAGTTTTAGATGTGAGTGTTCTTGGTTTTAGAGTCTCAATAGCAAAAGTTTATCTGCAAGTACTTCACAACTAGCTAGACACTACGTGTCATTTAAAATTCCTATATTTTACTTATAAAACAAGTTTTCAAGGAAACCAATCTAGAAATAATCTGGAGATGGAGCCAAAAATGTCAAAGCAAGGTGAAACAAGGCAAAACTTGCTCCACATGGAAAGGCAAGCCACTGACATTGTTATTCCTGTTGAATTAAAACCTTTTAGCTGTCTTTTGTCCTTTATGTGTGGGGTTTTGTTTGGTTTGTTCTTGTTGGTAGATTGGCTAACTAGCTTTTTTTGTAAAGTGTTTATTTGATTCTCTAAGATAGACTAATATAGGAGATATACAGATGATCTGAGCTGGCTTTTCAAGACTGTTTGCATGTGTTTATAAATATTTCTGTTTACTTAATTTATGACAGCTAATACTAACTTCCAGCTGTTTATCTGGCTGCATTTTCATGTACTGGAGTTAAGGATCTGTTATGAAAATGTGAAGAGAATAAAAGAAAATGGTGAAGCCATGTAAATCCAATAGAGAAACCTTTCAAATTTGCATGATTTTGATATAAATTTTTAAATCATGACTCTGCATCTGTTCAGAAGCCAAATGTTTACATGGGAAAGAATCTCAATTAATCACAATCAACATGGAAGCCTTGCACTAGAGAGGAGCAGTATGGGCTTGTGGTACTAGGAGTAAGCTTCCACCAAAGATAACCACAATGACATAGTTTCATCATAATCTAGATAGGAGAGTGTGCACAGTGTGTGCTGATGTCACCCTCGGGAGGCCACCTCTTAGGTAAATAAGTGACATTTGTTGGCTTGTGCGTTAGCCACAGATTCCCTGTACCTGTTTCGCCTGAACCTTACAGCACATTCCAGTTGACTACAGCCTTTATGAAGCTATTTGACAAATGTCTTCCCTTGGAAGAGCGAAATGAAAGTAGAAACTATGGAAACTATGGAGTTTTATTGGTGTATATATATATAGTATATTATTTGTATTGTCATCAACTCATGGAAATCGCAAATAAAATGGAGAAAAAATGTATAGTCATTGTACAAGTGCAGAATCACAGCTGATTCAATTTTGTTAACATTAGTTTTGATCTACATGTTCTTGATAGAGAGTATTAATGAGCAAAGAAGATTTAAACCTCACAGATACCTGAGTTTTTGTGAAACATCACTGAAGATTGTGAGTATCTTGATCTCAGGCTGAGATTCAGATTCTCCTCATAATTACCTTCAGGCCAATTGCAAAGGTTCATAACATTGTTTTAATCAGGATGATCAGACCAGAAGCTAAATGAAACCTGTTTAAAAACCATGGCACTTGTAATAATGATTTGAAAATGAAATATTCATTTTTATTTGGCTTGGGAAATGAGATGTAGTCATCAGTTGGCCATAACAGAATGAAGTGCACTTGCTAGGCCACACCTTAAACTGGGCAAGGGCTACTAAGGTTAGCAGTGTGCCAAGTGTCAAGACTTGCAGATTGCTCCAAAGACTGTGTGTGTATCATACAACACTGCTGTAATCTGACAACTAGGGGTTTGCAGTGGGCTATCTGAACTCCTTTCCTCCATGCTCTTCTCATCTCTGGGCTGTATTTTCTGCCTTGAAACTGATAATAAGGACAAAGGAAAGAAGTCTGTTCTCCTGAAGTGTTTACTGCCTTCATTTTATCCCTGTGGAATGAATACGGAAGAGATTATTTGGGATAGATGAAAGTACAAAGCTGCAAAGTGCTGGACACATGAAGGTGTTTGTGTCAGAGGTGTTTGTTTATGAGATACTCAGCTTTAGGCAGGACTGCAGTTCCTGAGCTGTTCTTTTATTTAATGTAAGGAAATAAAATCCTTTTCTTTTTCACTGGAAGCTACTGAAACAGTTCAATAGCTCTGTTGTTTGTTCAAAGGCTGCTTTTTTTTTTTTTTTTTTTTTTTTTTGGGTGGTGGAGTTATGTGAGGTCATGAGTAGAAATACCCATTTCTATACACTTTTACTCATGTAATGATGACCTTGGTTTGTACTCACTGTTTATTTACGATGTGGCCTTGTGGCTTAAAGCAGAACAGAACTTTCTGAAACAAACACTTCTTCTGCATCTCTCCCTCAGATTTAATGCACTCTTCTAGATTTTGAGCTCTCTGGGGCAACATTTTGTACAAGAGATGTACCTACAGTCTGGTGGGCATTCAGACAAATGGCATGTGGTGTGTAATCAACTGGAACAGATGTGATGACATATGGATTATCCTGCTGCTCCACACCACTTGTGATATTCAGCACAGAGGCTGATCTTCAAAAGCTGGCTGGCAGATGTACACCTAACTCTGCTGCTTTGTAGTGTATTATTCCCCTAGATTCCAAACATGGTACAGAAGAAATGTCTCTGGGAATGGAATTTGACATTAGTTCTGGTATCCACATTTTGAAAAGTTGTTGACATTTTAAGAAGGTTTTGGAAAATTTCTACCAAAATTATTCTTGGATAAAAACCAACCAAACAAGAAAACCTAAGAAGCAAATAGTTTACCATGGATCATTTGGAGGGAAAAAAAGAGTAAGTAGTAGAATGTTTCATATGTGAAGTAAAGCATAACAAGATCTGAGTAAAAGATGAAAACAGACATCCAGTTATAAGAAAGACATACATTTTTAGCAATGACTATCAAAACCAAAAAGTGTCAAAGAGAGAGGAAGATTCTCCATGACTTGTTTTCCAAGGAATACTGGATACCCTTCTGAAAGCCTGACTGTAGCCAAGTGACATTACTGGTCTCATTAAAAGGGTTACTGGATTAATATCGAATGATCCATGATATATAAAGGATCAAATAGAACAGAAATAGCCCTTTCTGTCTTTGATTCATATGGATGTAAACTAATAAGCTTCAAGTTGGAATTTATAGCAAAAAAATTTAAAGGTGAAAATAATGCATAATATAAAAAGCCTCATTAAGGAGAGGATAAATTACATCTGAAAAAAAATACAGCTAAAAAAGTTACAATGAGATAAATCCTAACAAGGCAAAAGAGCAAACCCTTTTTAGTGAACATCTGACTTTACATTACCAAATCAGCTACGTTTTGATAAAGATTTATATAGTGAGTGTTACAAGCAACCTCCAAATTCCCGTAGGGATAGTATTAGCATTTCTGGTATGGATTGAATCTAACATAAATCCTGCTGAGGACAGAGGGAGTCAACTCAACACTGAGGAGGAAGAGGAACAGGGAAAATCCCAAGCACCTTCCCATAAGCCACCTGAAGAACTTGTCCCACAAGCCTCAGCTGTTTGTTTCCATCAATACCACCCTTTGTACACAAAAAAACAACCCATGCCTGGACCTGCTGGTAGCATGGGAGCAAACCAGCCAGGGGAGCTGAAGGACGTGTGTCAAGACTTGTTCTTGCACCATGAGCAGTGTAGCCAAGCATAGGGATTAATTATAGTGAGCTATCCCTTTCTCCATTTGGAATAGCCCAGCTCATCATATTTTGATTGGATTGAAAACCTTAAAATATTTTAATGATAGCAGTAATGGATTTTGTTCTTTACATTCTGTAACTGGAGTTTTAAGATGGACTCAAAGTATTACTCTTCATTCATGAAGACTAAATTTTTTAAAGGAAAAGTGAGGCTTTCTGTTTAGTTTCTATATTTATATGACAGAAGAAGACAATCTGTTGCTCACCAGCCATATGGTGTTTAATATGGTTTGAGAATGGCTGAAGACAGGCAAAATGTGCATCATCTTAACAGAAACAAAAGTACTTCTGCTGTGTATATCACATATTGAACAGATCTTGGGTAGGTTTGCTTCCATGTCTGAGTCTGTGTTGTAAAAATGCCTCACTGGCTGGACATTTCTGCAGCATCACGTTTAGAAATACACCAAAATATTGTCAAACTGAGGACAAAAGAATGAGTTATCTGGCTGAGAGCTGGGTGAATGCTACTGGCAGGTATTCATTTGACTCATTTGTTTCCGTCAGCTTTGAGTTAGCTCTGTACTAGGTCTTCCTTCTTCATCTGGTTGTATTCCTTAGTGAATGAAATACAAGTTTTTGTCAGTCAGCACAAAATGTGTTGCAAATAATTTTAACATTGTTTATGTAATTTTTATTCTTGTAAGCATTACCTATTTAACACTGATAGGAACTACGATATGGAAATATCTGAAGTTGCTCTGAATGTTCAATATTTGGAATAGAAACAGTAGTTTGAAATTCCAGCAATGCAATTTATGCTCTGCAGAGCTCTAGTACAGGGAATGTCAGCACAGGGAATGTCAGCACTGCTGCAAGTGTTCATGGTTTACTTTCTTGTTTTGTGAGTGGCAAGATTTGACTGGACCTAGTCAGAACTTGTCATGTTAGAAACTTGTGCCCTCTGGAGTTTATCAGACGTACCTGGGGGTAAACTCTCAGCTTACTGGGAAGGAGAGGCAGACTGAGATCTTTTTCATTCATTAGGAAACTTTCTTGGAAAAAGAGAAAGGGAAGACAGAATCTAGGGCAATTTCACTTGTCCTCTTCCCTACCTCTGAGGTTTTCTGTTATCACTTTTTGTGTTCATCTTCATTGCAACACCTGCTGTAGAGAGGACTAAAGGAACCAAGCAAGACAAAGAGGAACATGTGATGGGATACAGCAGAACTGATGTACTGGGAAAACATAGGTTTGATTTGGAGATTGAGAAGTAGGTTAAAAGTGTGAATAAGCACCTGCAGAATAGTATTGTTGTGTTTCTTGAGGGGCTGACAATATGAAATGTGATGCAAACCTTGGAAGAGTGAGGGAGTGGATTTTAAAAATCAAAAGGTAGATAAATCAAAAGTACAAGTTGAACAAAACTGATTTCGTGACTTTTGCATCATTATTTTAATTGCCTGCAATCTGATTATAGTTTTTACTTTTTTGACAACTGCTGCAATAATTCCTGCCACTCCTGAAAATTCACCTATAATGATGGAGAGAATATAAGTAGACATACTGATGAAACGTGTCATTTTGTGCTTTGCTGTCTTTAGGATGGTCTTAAAAGCCATCACAAGCATCAGAGATTCAGAGCAGTAGTCTGTTCTCAATTATCTATATTTCAATATGATCTAGTCTTTGCACTGTTATAACTTGAGCTAGCATTGAAGACCAATACAGAAGGATGAAAGTAGCAAAGGTTTCTGTAGTGTCATCAGATATGTGCTTAAATATAAATGGTATATATATTTATGCATATGCATATTTATATATATGCGTATCTACAGATATCTCTATACACTCAGTTCCCAACACTCTAAAGTCCTGATCTCTGCTATGGCTTTCTTATTATACATTTGGGCTTATACAGTTTAGATTTATATAATTTAACATGTTTACATACAGCCAAATTATACTTAATTTGTCTTTAATTACTGAAAGAACATTAATTAATTAAAATTTTATTATTCTTTTCCTGTCTTCTATGAAAAACAGCTTCTTCATTCAGCCTGGCTTAAAAGCCTTTTAGGTGAAATCCTGGTTTGTGGGAAATCACATTGAAGCCACAGTAACACAGCAACCAGCAATTAAAAACAAGCTGATGCAAACAACAAGAACAGCAACTGTAATCAAAAGTCAGACCAGACACACTGCATTCTATGAATTTTTTCTCATTCTGTTGTGACCTGTTGGATTTGCCTTAGCCTTTCCTTGAGGCTTTCTATTGCTCTCATTAATTAGAATTTGTGCCTATAAATTGCTGTTGCAAAAAACCTCTTGAGTTTTAGCTTTCCAGTTTGTTTTTTTGTTTTTCCTCCTCATACTTCCTTCCCCCTGCCTCTCCCATGCTCTGGTTATTTACCAAGTATTGGTTCAAACAAGGATAAATGGATGCTTGTGATTGTGCTACAAGACTTGTTATTTACATTTAATTGTGATCATAGCTTAATTAGTTTTAATGATTAGGGCTGATCCCATTCTCATTGGAGAAAGCCAGAACAGAGCCTTCCTTAATGCTGGGCAAAGGACATGGCATCCATTAACAACTGGTTAAATGCACTGGTATAGAAGTGGAAGATCTTACATTCATTTAAGACAGAGTAAACCATACTTGACTAGAGAAGGAATACCTGTTGTCCCCAGCTGCTCTCATGGTGGCAAAACAAATGTTTTATTTGTGTCACAGCAAGGATGTTCACACCCATGTGACAGTGATCCTGCTGCTGTAAGGTGAGTTACACTATAACTAAGGAGTATTCAGCCGTATGTCAGTTTTCAGCCTTCTGTAGCTGTTCCCCAAGAGTGACATTAAATTTAGTTATAAACCCAAGTTGCAGTTTTTGCTGTTCCACAAAGTTCACAGTGTTCAGCTTCAGACTCCTGTTCTGTGGTTTAACTTAGCGCATAATTGCAGCCAAATCCTTGGACAATTAGATGTGGATATTTCAACTTCATGTGTAAGATTTGGTCTCAGAGAATCTTACTGCAGTCTGGACTTGGCCTCCTACTATAAACAACTGCCATTTTGGTGTCCTGTGTGTTCCACTCATTCTGAAGCAAGTACAGAACCTTTTAAAGGCTTCATCCATTTTGGTCTCACATGTGTGCCATAGAAAACAGCCTAGACAATGGAATTATCATCAGCAATGCAAAATGTGTGGAAATTCGTCATATTTTGTCCCACTGCCACAGCTGCCTCCCCTGAAATAAAGCAGGAACAAGCACAATGACCTAGAATCCAGGAATTTGCCATGGAGAAGCAACTATCTGTAAATTAGTTTTACCAAATCCAAGGTCTAGCTGGTGAATACACAGTACAAAAGGAGGTGCCAGGGGTTTGAGTCCTGTGTTTGCAGCTATGTTCTTCAGTTAATGACCTGTGTGATTCAAGCTAGATTATAGAGCCAGATGCACTGCAATCTCAGCAGCACAGTAACATAAACCAGACTGAAGAAATGTGACTGACTGCTGGGGTTTACAATTAAGCAGTTCAGAGGTCAGGAGACAAATACTGTGTGTTGATAAGAAACCTGTGAAAATAAAAAGATGTTATCACTTGAATTTTATGGTTATTGACACACACATCTATTGCTTTCGACTGTGCAAACAATAAGTTTGTTTGCAATGCAACATTAGAAAATTCTCAGCGTGAAATCAGAGAGAATAATTCTTGGGCGTTCTTGTCAGCATTTGAGGAAAAGAGTTTTTAAGGCAGGAAAGCAACTAGAAGGAGAGTTTGAATTTAGAAACAGATCTCCATGTTCAATAAGATAAATATAAGGCTGAGTCAACAACCCAGAGATTAATGATGAAAGTAGAACAGACATGAAGGAAACCCTTTCTCGCAATGCTAGAGCACTTGGAGTGGCAGGAGGCACCAGGAGAAAGAGGCTGGTTATCAGAAAACCAGAAAAGTGTATTCCTCATGAGGGGCAGTCTGCTAGACAGCAGCAGACAGAAAGGCCATGTGGTGTGACCAGACAGAATGCTGAAAAGTCTTCTGTCATAAACAAACCTTTTTGTAAAGATCATACAGACAACTAGCAGGAGAGGACCAGTTGGACCATGTGTAACAGGGTGGAGGAGGTGGTAAGAGTAAAAACACATCCTGAATCAAGACCAGTAACAGAAACAAGGAAGAAGAGGCTGGTTTGAAGAGAATCATACTTCTAAGATGCAATCCTACGTTACCATGGAAATGATTTCATGGCATGCTGCATACTTCTAATCTGTGGTTTTTGACAAGCCAGGGCTTAACAAAAACCTCAACAATGACATTTCTTAAATGGAAAGATGCAGCAATTCACATGAAGTTGGAGGGCAGAGCACATGTTTTAGAGAAGAGTTTGAAGGAAGCACAAGGAACTCATCCAGTTGACACATGGATGGAACTGGCACAGGACCATAGCAGAAACTCTGGAAATATTTTTCTCCATGTAAAGAACCAGCTAGGTTTGCAAGAAGGGAATGATGTTTTGCATAGCATATGGCACAGAAAATAGTGGCTATCTTTCAGAATTTCACTTTAGGGCACGTAATTCAGGTGAGATTTGGAAGTAACACTTTGAAGTAAAATATCTGAGCACTTTTTCCCCACCCCCAGGTTTGCTGTGAGTCTTACAACATTTCTTTTGCTCTTTAACCCTTTTAAAACACATTTTGTCTGGCAGGAGGCTTTCAGTTTCACACTATTTTTGTACTTTCTTGACCCTATTGCCTGCTACCTCATTGCCAGGCTCTGTTTTGCATGATACACTGTTTTTTTCTTGTTCAGCTGATTACGATTAATTACAGCTAAACCCCAAACTCTGCAATGGCATATAAGAATTTACTCTCTAATTAATTAAAATTATTTTTTCTGGGCTAGTAAAGTTTCCTGTATTTTATAATTCACAGTAAAATTTAGATTTTATGCAAGTCTAAACGGTTAATGATTATGTAGAAAGCAGTAGATACGAGAATCCTGACAGCTTAATTGCTGTGCTGACAGCACTGGCTGTTTGATTGTTCTGATGGTGTTTTCATCTAGAAAGCTTATACTGAATTACAGCAGTGGCTGGGACTCAGTGACACACCTGCTGGCAGGGAGGGTGTGTGTAGGTGGCTCTCTCAGGCAAAGTAGACAGGCAATAAGGAGTAACAGGTTAAAGCACCTGTCAAAGACAGTCTCAGCATTCCCTTTTGTGGAATGGGATCAAGCCCACATTTAAAGGTGTCTGGGAAAAGAGAAAAGAATAAAGTTTTAATTTTATCCAATGCTTATTTTGCAGTTAATCAAGAAGATTTTTATTTTTGCTTCCATCTTGTATAGAAGATTAAGGGATCCAAGAAATCCCTATTCAGAAAGCAAGGCTTGAAGTATCTTTCTGTGGAAAAAAAATTATCTACTCTTAACAGCCACTTTGTGCATTTGAAATTACAGTAGACTTCTAATTTCTGTGCAGAGACTGTAATTTTTTAATGCTGCTACATTTAATAATGTTGCTGCTGAATAAAGATTCAGATATTCTGACTATCACCTGAGATCATCTGTGGTATAAAAACCTGGAATATAATGAATTCCATTCTATGATGCTTATGAAAACATGGAAAGATGAATCTGAATACACCTAAGGTAATTTCTTTGGAAGGTCCACTCTGATTTTCCTTCTCACTTTAAGACATTATTTGCAGATTTGAAGAGCTAAAGTTTTTAATGCTATCTTCATACCAGTGTGCAAGACAAAGGTGGACTCTGTGGCCAGAACCTAGCCCTGGCTGTTCCAGAAATCCCACTCAAATACTTGGTGTTCTGGAAAAAGAACTTTATGAAACTATCCACTATGGATTGGATAGACAACTAGAGGAGATTACTGCACTGTATTCTACAGGAAAAATGATACTTTGGTTTTGGTAAACTGAACAATTTTCAAGCAACTGTGGCAGCTGGGGAAGTTCTTTATGCAATCTGTAACCTACCCGCATTTTAGAGTGACTGATTACATAGTGTATTCAGTTTTCATTCTCTTTAGAAGTTGTTTTTCTTACTTAAGTATGTCAGTTGAGCTAATAACACAACAGCCTTTTCATGTAAACATAGTGTAAATTTTAAGTTAGTTTCATTATTAAACTGTGTGCATAAAATAGAATTAATGTGTCTGATACCATCTAACATGGTCTCCTTGTGCAGTTAATAGGGATATTCTTTCTATGCTGTATGACTTGGCTACAGATGTTAAAATTTATCTTTTCCTTTTCTATGGTCTTTGGTGGTTCTTTGTCAGCAGTGTGAAACTTTGGTGACTGAAAGGAGTGAGCAAGAAATCAAGCAAGGGTGGTGTTGGGGGATCTTTAGCAACCTGCTTTTAAGAACTGTGCACACAATGTTTATGAACAATGCAGATATACCACTTCTGAGATATATATATATATATATATAAACTTTCTGTGGGATCATTATATCTGACTGGGGGTCTCCTGTATGTGCTGGACAGTATTTGTGCTTGACTTTGAAATCAGAGCAAGTTTAGCTTCTGCTCAAGGTTTCCTATCTTGCTCAGGAGATTGTATTTCAAGCTGTTAGAGGCAGAACATGTTCACATGTTCTATCACAGAAGCCACTGACAACCTCAGACTCAACCTGCCACTTTTGACTGTGTCTGACTGCAAGACCGTGGGCTGAATTTACAATACGAAGAGGGTACACTGTCTCCCCAGGTCAGAGATATGATTGGAAAAAGCTGAAATTTCCCACAGATTATTTTAACAAATGAAAGTGTTCTTCTGTTACTCTAAGCCTGAGTTAGGCCTGATTAGATTCTAACTGCTGATCGTGCTTTGCAATGCAGACCACGTGTGTACCTAGGGGCAATATGTCATGCTGCTCACAAAACACATGCTTTATTTCATCATTGTCTTCAGATTTTGAATTATACCGATTGTTTGTACAAAGGACAAAAAAGACACTAAGATGGCATCCCTGTGCTTGCCTGCACACCTATCCACTGTGTATAAACCTGCATCTGACAAAGAGGACGATAGGGAATGGGATCTCACAGCAGCTTAGAACTCTCTGAAAGGGAATTGTGAAGATGACAGAGGCTAACTCTTCTGTAGTGGCAGACAATGTAGCAAGGGGGAATTATCACAAACTGTAGCTTGGGAAGTTCATACTGGACATGGGAAAAACTTTTTCACCAAGAGCATACTCAGGAACAGATTACCTAATAGGCTGTGAAATCTCTATCCTTGGAGGTTTTCAAGATTCAAATAAAATCACAGCCAACCTGGTCTAGCATTAATGGTAGTCCTGCTTTGAGCTGGAGATTGAATGACATATGCTCCAGAAGTCCTTTGCGATTTTAGAACTACTAAGTAGTTTAACTGTCCATCTGCCTCATTTAAGTATTTCTTCCACTGTTAGCTGAGTGTGTCATTATCACAAGTAGAAAGAGCCAGATAGCCAAGCATTCAAGCTCTTTGTGAGAAAATTCCCTTGTAAAAGTGAAGAAATTTAGGGTTTGGCTTAGGCCATATTGTCTAGGGCTTGTATTGTGTGCACAGAATGACAGTAATAGACAGTTCATCCTCAGGGTACAACTGAGCTGTGGGAAGAAGATAGCCTAAATTACTCTTTAGGCACCAACAGAAAATGCAGCAATTCAGTCTGCCACAAAGCACAGCATCCATTGATCTGTTAAAAGGATGCTGTCTTCCCTGTAGTTGGCTGAAAATCTATGTCAGTATCAAATTGAGGATTTTGGATTCTTTTTCTGCTGAAAACTGGGGTTTTCCAACACAGTGTATTAATACATCACTTGCCACTCTCACCCTCACCAAGCACTAAGGGATTAACATCATCTTATTGCCATGTGGCGTTTTTGGGCCTTACATAATTTTTCCTGAAAACGACTGAATGAGGGTTCAACACACATGATTTAATAACTGACATGGCACATGGCCCAGACTGGGAGATATCCAGTCTCTGTTCAGCTACCGTGATTTTTTGGCAAACGTTCTCTGAGGGATACGTAACAGCTAGTGTAGTAGTTCTTTCCATTCAGCTCATTAGATTCCTCACGTAGTCGCTCCGACAAGCAGGAAAAGGCTATTTTGTGCTTATGTGCAACAGTACAAAATCTATACCAGTTACCATAGAAAACACGGCCTGGTTCTTCCATAAGTGTGTAGGAAGTGGTAACTTTAGAATCTGCACTGGATAAGGAGTGATTCAAGATCAAGAACATTATTACAATCTGAGGCTCAATTAGCCTCAGCCAGTGAGGACAGAACAAGGTGCAATGAAATTTAAAATGAAAAAAAGATATAGATGTTTCTATGTTAAAGGAAAACATGACAGTAAATATTATGGTCCCAATGTGATCTGTGTGATGTCTCTGGCACTTAAGAGAGGATGACTTGTGTGGTTAGTTAAAAAAAGATCCTATTCTCATTATAATTGGGCTAGTAACTTCAGAAGAAGTGAAAGGCGGTCATGTGAATAGATGAAACATGAAGGAAGAGCTGGAGATAGTTAAGAGTTTGATAGTTCCAGATGAAGGATGTGCAAGCAAACTGTTCAGGTACTTGCAAGCCAAATAATGAAACAGTAAGTTCTCTTAAGTATAATGAAAGCAAAACCAATTAAAGGAGTAGAGAGAAAATACTAATTTAATTTTGTATGATACTTAACATGAGATTAAGTATTGTAACCATGGAATTGCTATCAGATGAGTATGAACAAAGATAAAGAACTTAGTAAGGACAGGCTGGAAACTAAGGATTAACTTATGTAAGAAAACTGTGGTACATCTCTATATATATTATTGAAGAACTAGTTAAGGAAAAGTGTTCCAGAAATTATATAAGGAATAACCTGTGTAGACATCAAGGAGCTTAAACATGTGATCTAACACAGCAGTTGCCAAATGAGAGCTGAATCATCTCATAGTATTTAGTTCCATCCCCTTGCACAGTTGCTTCTCCTCCGTGCCTGGAGTCTGTCTGCAGCCCACCCTGCTGTGACCATGTGCTTGTGTCAGCCATGCATGGGCTGTAGTTGGGAAAGTGGGAAAGAAAGTGGGAAAGAGAGATGATAGATGCACAGCGCAACTTCTCGTCTGCCTACCCAGCAGGAGGAGTGTCTGTCTCTTTACCAGTTCCAAAGACTCTGGGTGTCTTTCTCACAGGACAGTTCCTTGTGTAATAGCGGTTAGTTTTTCGTCCTGTCCCCATCACTGCTGTCATGTGCTCTGCTTCACCTGGTTGTCACTACTGGTGAAGTCCCTTTCTGGTGGGTTTGTCTAGGCACTGGTCCTGGAGGCATTCCAGCTGGCCTTGTTCTGCATGTCCGATACACACACATTTTCTTCCTCTCCCTCCCCTTAACTTGTAGATGACTGGGCAGAAGTGGTGAGAGATGCAGCCTAGGGAGTTTGCAGTCTACTTACCTTCCACAAAGCTTCTTCCTATCCTTCTGTAATTAAAATTCCTCTGAGGCACATTGTGCTTCTACCTTCACTCCTGTATCTGTCTTTTATTAGATTATATTAGGAAGCCAAATTAATCCTTTAAGTCTATCTGTCACTTGATTTATACCAGGATCTTGACAAAGCAATAAAGCTGCAGTGACTAATAGTGACACTGGTGTTGTATGTGTCCAGATTTGTACCTTAACTTTAGGTCTTGCTATTCTAACATATAGTACCTGTGGCAGGTAGCTTCCCATGGTGATTTAAAAGGACACAAACCAAAACATTCTGTGTTCCGGAAGAACTTAACAATTAAGTTGGTTCAGTTCTGGACCTACAAAAGTTCTCAGTAAAAAATTAACCTGGTAATGTGTGGTTGTCCTAGTTTTATAGCAAGATTCCACTTTAATCAGGGCGGTGCCAAAGAAAATAAACAATGATATGTGGTGTATAAAGCAAAAGCAGTTGAAGGGTTTTACTATGAAAGATTATTTGCCCAGGTGTTCTAAAGTGTTACACACCAGTTTTCATAACTGCTGACAGATATGTCAGCAGAGAAGGTTCAGTTATGTGTACATGCCTTTTTATGAATCAGGTAATGAAAGAGAAAATCCCACAGACTGAGGTCTTGATTCAGGAAAGTACTGAAGTGTGTACTTAGCTGCTCAAGGCAGCACTACATCATATGCTTAATTTTAAGAATGCAGTTATATATAATTCGCTTCAGTGAAATTTAAGCACATGGTAAACATTTACATGCAATCCTAAACCTTTGAGTTACTTCTAATTAGAAATTATCTTTGTCCATATTGAGGTCCACTTGGATTTTCTTTTCATGAACTCTTAGGAAAACGAATATTTAGAGGAAGTGAATGTAAAAAATGTCTTTTGTCACAATGTGATTTTTATATTGTAGTAAAATCATGTTTGGTTTGTTTCTTTGACCAAAAATTGTTAAATTTAGATTCTACATTCTATGGGCACTTAAATTGGAATCCCAGTTGTAGAACTAAAGCTAGCTTAAATATTAATATTTACTTGAAATTTGTGGAGAAATGCTTGTTAGCAGCAGCTAGAGAGCTGGTCTTCAAATGGTTTTTTGTGTGTGTGTGGCTGCAGTGTAAAATTATAGTAGATCTTTCAACATGGTGCCTTCTGTCAATGAGGAAAAAAAGAGCCATACCTGGATGCTTCAGGACATGGCTAAGCTTCAAGAGCAAGGGAAAAAAGAGCAATGACAGAAGACTTGAGAAAGCCTGCACAGACCTTCATCCTAGCTTTGACTCAGTGCTGTCAGAAATTTGTTGCAACTCTTTCATGCCATCTTAGTAGTTGAAACCAGCACCAACAATCAACAGTTGCAGAGAAGAGAAATCAAGCAGACAATTCCGATAATTATGCAAACCAATATTTCTTATAATGAACAGTATTCAGAGTTTCTACTCCTGCCAGAAAGGGGCAGAGGCCAGAAAAGTCAGGCTTTTCTATCTGCAGAGCTCAGACATCACTGATACACTAATGCATCCTTGGAGTTGCTCTGTAAGTTGTGGCAACTTTTTTGAACTTGTTACCAAGTGAACCAGACTAACTAGAACAAAAGAAATTAGATAAAGCCAAGTTGTGTTAGAATATGAATTTAAATACTTAACCTTTTGAATTAGTAAAACTCCAAATAATGAGGTAAGACAGAATAGAAATAAAAAGAATTTATAAACAAGTTTCCCTGCCCTCTGCGTGGGCAGTGGCTCCAATGGTCTCTTCCCATCACCTCTGAGCCCTGGCTGCTTGCTCAATCATCTCACTAGTCTCACTGAGCCACAGGCTCATAGTTTCTTGCTGTGATTGTCTTGCTCCCATTTGTCTGTCATGTTCCTTCTTCTAGTCTGGAAGCTTCTGTCCCAGACAAGTCTCAGTTTCTCCTCAAGGGAAGAAGCAATTTCTCACTCCCTCCACAGTATTTCTTCAGACCCAGTCACTTATTTGTTAAAGGAAAATAGCACAAAAACTACAAACAAATCAAACAGATACAGCCTGTCACAGAAGACTATAACAAACTGAATAAAAATTAGATTTAAATGATTTCTCCAAAGTCACACTGAGTGTTTATGGCACAAGCCGGATTAAACCAAATATCCTTTGACTGCTCTATGGGTATGCTTCCTCTCAGAATAATGCCTTACTCTTGCCTGGAGTGCTGGGGGGTGAGAAGATTCTTTGTAAATTCTGTTTTCATCTGGAAGCATGTAGGAATTATTCACAGGCTCTACTGTGACACTCTGCAGTGTCGTGAAGGGGAATACAACACTTCAGTCCAGTACTTTCCTAGCTGTCTTGTCATTATTCTGTACAAAATTAAAACATTAACAGTATAAACACCTTGCTCTGGTGAAAGTGAGAAACCTTATGAAGTTTGAGCTTGCTGTATTAGGCAAGAGAAAAGGGATCTTATGCATATTTTATTATAAAATGTTGTTTGTTTTGGATAAACTCACTCAGCTCATACTGAGTGAGTACACTGCCTACTGTTGTGGGGAGAGCAGCTGCTTCTGCTGGGCTACCAGCAATAAAGAAAAGCAAAACCCCTATAATATTAAACTTACTGATTTGTCCTCTGATGGCAGTGAGTCCCCAGCTGATGCAGGCAGGACCTGTCCTCAGGAGGCTCATCGTTGTTCGAAACTGAGTATGAGACTGTCATCCGCTTTATTACCAAAATACTAGGAGAAGAAGCAGGGCTAGAGAGGCAAGAGACTTGTTCAGTTGTGCTCGGTAGTAGAAGCAGGCAGAAACCTACATCTCTCCCAGCTTCCACACTGGCATGTGATCTGCTAGATTACCTTACTTCTTCCTAAGATACTCTGATTTATAGAAAAAATATTAATCTAAGAAGCATAACATTTTAACAGCTAGGATACTGTAGTTCACTCTAACCTGATACCTCTCTCTGTCACCCAGATTTCAAAGTCCTGTAGTAAAAGTGCTCAAGCTCCCAAGTAGACTATCAAACTTATGGAACTATTGAGGTGTTCCATTGCCATTTCAGTACAGACATCCCTTCTTGTGACTTCCTGGACAAAGGCAATCTAGTCTATTCCAATTATTTTACAAAGCCCTGAGGAGGTGTAATGAAGTGTAACATCTTAGTTATAGGAGTGAGTTAGTTAGAGTAGCAGTTCTTATCTCTGTTTTTAATAACAAACTGACTTGAACAGTCAGATTCTGTACTAGGTGAACCAGGTTATTAGACTCTTGCTAAGGTAAGTAAGTAACTAAATACACAATTTATCACTTTCCTTTCCTCTTCTAGTTTTTACAATTAAAAAAAAAAAAAAAAGAAGAAAAAGAATGCTGGGTCCTGTAGCCTGATAATGTGTATAAAGACTTGCCATGAGGCTATGAACAACATTGGAGCTGCCTGCACCTCATTAATTCCTTTTTACTAGTTCTTTTACCAGCCCAGTAGGAACAGAAATCCAACCATATCAATGGGGCCAGCTATATGTTTGCAATTCCATTGCCATTTTTTATTCAGAACACATTTACTTTGGCACAATAAAGTACCCAGTGTATTTAAATCTATATTTAGTTTCTTAAAAAGGAGAAACCTAGTCACACAAATGCCATATGTAGTAGATGTTTTGACATGCACATTCTAAACCAGTGATTAGCAAGCTTTTTTGTAGTCAGCAGAACCCAAGTTGGTTTATCCTACTGTGATTCTCTTTGTGAAACTACTGGACATTATGGGATCACATGATGCCATGTGGCCAAAAATTACAGGAAATGTAATTCATCAGCAAGGTGAGGACAGCTTTCAGGGAGATACCACAACATCCTGTCACTTTGGAAATTCTAGCTACATAGCTGGGAAGCTACAACTTGCTTAACTTCTGGTTTTAATTTTGTCTCCCAGATGTGTGGTTCCAGATGTAGAGGGCTAGCACGCAAATCTGCTGTAGCCCCACAGTAATTCAGGAAATTTTGATTTTGATTTATGTAATATTAGCCTGTGGCCTTGCACCTTAGAAATACTGAACACGTTCCACTTGCAGTGAAGTAACTTTATTTCCAAATATAAAGAGAAAAAATAATATTTTTTTTTCATAGCACTTGCAATGTAATGTTTCCTTTTACAACTTGACATGCAGAAAACACAAAGTGAGAAAAAATACACTGTAATTTTACAATAAGCTGAAATAAAATACAACACCACCAATACAAGGGTGAGTGGTTGTTTTATGTGGTGGGTTATAGTTATCCAGTATTAGTTCTGTAATCAAATCTAATCCCAATGGATTAAGGACAGCCAAGTTGCTAAAATAAGATTCATAATTAAAAACACAGACCAAATGATTCATGTATTAGTAGAGTGGTGAATCACATTCAATGACAGAAAAGAAGACAGTTACAAAAAGTTTTGTAACTATTTATCTTAATGAAAAATAATTTCAAAATGGAAATATCTTCACTGAAATAAATATTACACATAACATATGATGACTAGGATACAAAGCTCTCTGGATGCAATGTGTTTAATACATAACATCAGAAGAATAACGTTCCAGCATAGGCAATACCCTCCTGGGCCAGTCCAGTGGGCTGTCTTTGATAACAAAAAAGGGGAAGCTTTTGAGGGGAAGCCACCAGCATGGCCACTTTCTGAAGTCCATTTCCCTGATCTTCCTATGCCATCCAAGGTTGTTAAATTAGGTAGGGTAGAGAGTACCTGTCTGAGAGTACATCTGCTCTGAAGGCAGTGTTGTAGAACTTGGTTGTGACTGTAGCAACAGAATTTTCCAACTGCCCCATTTATGTTTTCAGTTGTTCTTTGCACAGATACTGACTGTGGTGCCAGAAACTCTTCTGGAGTATACTGCAAGAGAAATTATTTGGTGTACTGTGCTTCTGGGTAGGGGGGATCAGCAGAGTTCATCAATGACTCTCTGGTCATTTATCCAGAGTTGTTACCATTATTGCCACACAGCTAGACAGTTGAAAACAAAGCCATCTTCCATCTTACTGGTGCACATATTATGAAAGTACAAGCACCTGCCCCTCCTTTTTCCTAGTGAGGTATAATTGGACTTTGTTTATGGACGAATAAAGGGCTTCATTGTAAAGATTGATTGGCTCTAATTGGGAAGAATCTGGCACAGATTGTTTGTCAGTTTTATGGAATAACGCTGCTTGTCATGCGTTTACCTCCAGGAACTGGAGAGAAGCCAAGGGAGATTGTTCTCCTCTAACTTTTCGTGAAGAGCTTCTTTTCATAGCACACACAAAAACAAAGTCTGAGAAGAAAAAAGAAAAAATACAGAATCTCCCCAAAACTGCATAATCAAAACACATAGGATCAGGAAAAAGGAGTGGCTGAAAAGCCAGGCTGTCACCTTAAGTCACAGAGTTGTTCATAGCTTACAAAGCCATTAGACCTCCAGAAAAATGCAAATTATTCTGTGTTAATAATGCTATTATTTAAACACAATGTGTTGTTCTGATGTCCACTTACTCAAAGCAGGATGCAAAAATCCCAAGGGGGGATTGAAAAGACAAAAACAATCCAGTAGCTGGTAAACAAATTTGAAAGCTAAATTCGTCTCAAAGGAATTATTTTAGAAATTACATGACCACCCTTTGTAGATCTTTGCGATGGAAAACATGCAGTAGTTAGCATGTTTCAATTGTGCAAAGACATGACAAGATTTCACCCTAGAAGCAAAGTTGTTTTGTTTGTTGTTTAAGTATCTCTAAAATAAACAATACACAACTTTCTAGCAGTGAAGGTAATTGAACATTATCGTAGCTTGTCAGGGACAGCAGTGGCCTTACCAGGTTTTGAACGCAGTTAGATGTCTTTCAAGAATTCATGTGTTAGTTTTGGCTTAAGAAAAATTACATTCTTAAGAAGAAAGACAGCCTCTGTATTCAGGTCAGATTAGGGCACCATAATATTCCCTTCTGGCTTTGGACCTATAAGTCTACTTCAGAGAAACTTCTGGAGGGCTGGAGGCTGATGTGCTGGGATGGTGGGAGTTTGAGGACATCCTGTGAAGCTGATCACCTTCTGTAACTGAAGGAGAATTTGATTTTGTTATGTGGGCCCATGCTGGGACAGGAGTTTGTCTACCTTCTGATGTCTTAGTGGTGTTTATGGTGAACTAGTGATTTCATTGTACGTCTCACTACAACAATTATGCAGGGGGAGTGTCAGCTGGGCTGATTTTGTATTTAAAATGTTATTTTTCCCCAAAACCTCTAGGTTTATACTTCATTATCAAACAACTAACTTGCCATACGCAAAGGGCAAGATCAGAGATGTGACAAAGATGTTACAAGATACAAATGTCAGATAAGAGCTAGCCAAGTCACAAAGATCTATATATAAAATCACTATCCTGTTCCCTTCACTTTACATCTATCACCTAAGGATGTAAAAACAATGTGCTAAGAGCAGGTGACTTTTTAGGATTGTGTCAAATGGTTCTGTCTTCATCTGAGCTTATTCACACAGGGGCCCCACTTCAAATTGCAGTGCTTCTCTGACTTTACAATCCCAGCTAAGAGTCCACAGAAGAGCGAAGGGGTTGATGTTCAGCTATATCATGTAGTACCATCTAATACTGTTATATGTGAAAGTATTTTTACATATTTTGTAGCCTCAGGGACTTAGATCTCTTAATTTCCCAGTGCTTTTGTCCTTGTCCTCACTGCTGCTGCCCCTGGAGTCAATATTAAACACTAAGTGATGCATGGCCCCCTCCTGCCTAAAATTGGATACATGATATTACCGGTGCCTGCTCCAAATGAAGAAAAATTAGGGAGCCAGGTACTTGACAAAGCAGAGGTAGCATCCTTCAAGGGCAGCGGACTGACCTTTTTCTCTGCTACTCCCAGCTATTTCTAGCCATTAAGTAACACTGATAGGAACTGCACCAGTATGGTGGTGGTGAATCCTCTGCCTAGATGTCTGGACTTCACTGCTAGGTGTCATCTGTAGTACTGTGAATCCTTTCCATTCCTAGAAACACAGGAATTTATCCACCTTCTTCTGTCTGCCAGTATGTTGAGCTTTGGTGTTAATGTGGTCAGAAATGGTCTCTCAACATTTTTTCTTCTTTAGTAATATGTGTGTATGAAATTGGGAATAAACAGAAATAGCCTATTGTTTAATTACATTTGTACATTTCAGGTGAAATGACTTCTTAAAATGTGGGATGTTGAGAGTATGTCTTGATATCCAATTGGTCCTAGTGTAAAGTAACATTTACATTATTTTGTCCAGCCTTTCACAGGCAGAAGGAACATATCTTTTCATACATTCTTCACATCCGTATCTTCTGTTTTATCGGTCCATGTCATAGTAGTGGAATGTGGTATCTGCTGTTTCTCAACTATTTTGGAGAAGGCTAGACTAAAATGCTAAGTCTCTCCTTTTTATGCAAGACAAAATTAGATTCCAGTCATATTATGTTTGATAAATATTTTCCTAATTATTCCACATAGTCTTTGTGTATCAAGTCCTCTCTTCAACAAAGTTTTGAGTCTGAGACTTCTACACTTTTGACTTCTGATTTCATAGCATATTTAGCCTATGGTTTTTCAGATTTTTGTGCTATCAGTATCTATTGCAGATTTCACAAATTGTTAAATTTCTCAGCAAAACTAATCAATATTCAACACAGACCCAAATCTTCAAGGATCACTGGGAGAGGGCATGCTATCAGAAAATATCTTCACTCTCAGAATGCTCTGCTTGCTCTAGAGAGAACACAGGCCTCCCCAGAGTTCTTCCATGGTGTAGTAAAGAGATTTTCAGAAGTAGATATTGGTATGAAATGCCAGAACGACAACCTAATATTTTATACTAATCAGACCTCTTGTGCTGGGTGCTGTAGAAACAAATACAGGAAAGAGACAATTAGTTTCTGAGAACTTCTAAATATGACAAAGAAGAAGGCACAAAAAATTTCCTAGGCATTCTTCAATGCCACATCTGTAAGAAAATTGTAAGTCCACACTTAATGAAAAACTGGGAAAAGGAATGAAAACAGAAAACAAGAAAAGGACAGGAGAGGGCAGTGGTGGCATTTTCCCTAAGAGGAGCTGATCCCGAGATCAAGTTGGAGTCAAATGCTATAACCAAATTGACAAACTAAAAAAATAAATCCGTGATTACAGTGTTGATGAGAAGCTACTCTGAAGAATTAACCATGATAAGAACTATGAATAGAGATGTTTGCTAAGTATCCTACTGTCCCAACCAATTCCATGTTTTGTACTTGCTAATCAAACCATCTGTAATTCTAAAATTATAGATGTTTAACAATAGCAATTACTAACAGTATCGCATATCCTGGCATCTTACTAGAACACAGAAAAAAAAAATGAGTTTTTAGTTTCTTCTTCCTTGGACTGGAAGAAGGTGAGAAGGGTAAGGAATTGTAAAGAAAAAGGGAAGCTAGAAAATGTTACTGCTGTGGAGTAGAAGCCAGAATAAGTTTGGAATAGCAAAGCTGATACTGGAATCACTGTTACAGGAGTAATGGCAGTGCACTGGGGTAGAGTCTGTTCTGCTGTTTGTGGTCATCTTGGATATATGCCAGAAACTGATGTTTAGATTTTTGAATCCACACTTTTAGAGAGGCATCTATCAGTCAGTTCTGTGTAGATCACATGAACTATTGCTTCGAAGTAACATAAATGTGAAAAAATGTAACTGAATAGAAATTAGGAAATGTATCTTTGCATCTTGGTGCACAAGTGCACCTAGAGAGAAGGGCACAGCAGGAGAACTTCATCCCACATCTCAGCCAAGCCTCTCCTAAGACACCTTGGTTGACCTTGATGGGGTCTTTTCTAATCTGGTTCTAGCTGCCAGTTGAGCCTGTTCCAGTGGTGAAGAATCACAGAAGCAAATATTGTGTCACTTGGAGTTACCATTTCTATGCCAGGAACAGAGGGAGGTTCTGATGAAGATGGTTGTGCTGGTGCTGCACAAATACTGGATGAGAAAAAGTCCCTGTCCCAAAAGCTTCTAGATCAAAGGAAGAAGAATAAACATATGTTAGAACAAACAGGATAGCCTTCCAAACAAGATAAGTTAGATTCTAAAAACTGGCAAAAGATTTTTTGGTCTTGTCCATAAAAAAAAGCAGAATTAAAACCAGCTAGCAAATCCCAGCAGAGGGAGACTGGAAGGAGGGAACTGAGGGAATGAAGAACATTGCATCCAATTTGTTGATGACTAGCATACTTTAAAACATCAGGCTGCTTTTTAAACTCAGAAGGTGACTTGCTGAGTGGTTATTCACTGCTCACTCCCTGGTCTTGATAAGAGCTCCCAGAGGACATTCAGTTCTTTCCAGCTTCTCCCGCATAGGTTTATCTGTGAACATCAGTACAAAGCAAAGGGGAAAGAGGCCAAGCAGGTTTGTTTAATCTCTGCTGTGACTAATAATGTTGTGCTGGGCTGGCTGCTCTTTAACACAGCTTGGTACTACTAATCTGACTGGCCTTTTGCAGCATCTTCCTATGCAGTTCCATGTTGATGTCCATGTTCCAGTTCCATGTCAAAGGACAACCAATTATTTAATTCCAATTAAACTAATTTCTACCAAGCTTGGAAAACCAGAGGTCTGTGTGAACATCACAGTGAATGTCACAGAAATTTGGGTTCCAAGTTCCTGAGGCCAAGCAGGACTGTACTTTCTTTGGCAATTATAGAACTGAGAAGGCCTACTCAAACATGACTGCCTTGTTGGAGACCTTTTCTATTCAGTTTGATTTGAGCTGGCCTGCTTCGAGTGAGGGGATTGGACTGGATTATCTCCTGAGGTCTTCTAAGTGAAGTTACTCTATAATTCTACAAATCAGATTTTATACTGTTTGCACAATCATAGTTTACTATTTAATATTAGTTGTTTACTATTAGTGCCATACATGTACCTCTTTAGGCCCTACAGAGATAGTTTAACCTGCATCAATGGTTCTACTCTTCTGGGATTCAGAGATCCCAAAGATCTTTTCAAAGCTAATAAGGGAGTTTCATCATACTGATCAAGATCAACTCCTTTTGACATATGCTTACTTCCAATATTTGCTTATTATATATACCTAGTAGTGAATACTTGGGAGGATGAGCATTGTATTCCACATGAAATGGAGTGTTTGGATCTGCAGCACTATTACAATAGAAATAATAAAAATATGTCTCTATTTTTAGCTCTGACCTGGTATAAACTGAGTCAAAATGGGTGGAAACAGAATGAGCAAGGATCATGCAAGAAGTTAGTGACTGAGAGACTGAGAAGGTGGGAACACAAGCCCAACTGGCTGAGTGTTTCATGTCGTAGCTCTTGGACTGCAACACAACCTCTCTTCTTCTTCTTTGGTCTCAGAAATGAAAACATTACTGCAAGTGAAAGGAAAGTGAAATGTTTGTCTGCTGTGTTCATGCAGCTAAAAACAAAAGGGAAACTTTCAGAAATATAGGCCTATAAGGCCAAGGGACTGCTTGGGATACTAGTGGAAGTGCCTTGCCAGAAGTCATGTTAGACAATTGTTTTTGCTGCGTTAACATTTTTATTCTTAAGATAGAGTTTTGGTCTCTGCTGCTTCTACATTTGAAAGCGCTAGAATCAGACTGTTGAATTGGTTGGGAGCCTTCTAACTTTCAGACTTAGTTTATTAGTAGTCAGTTCATGCCTGTTTGCTCTTATATCAGCAATAATATTTAGCTTGAACTGTTCTTTTCCTTCCTTTCTTCCTGTTTTCCTCTTGGTGTATTTATAGCCAAAAGTATTCTTTTTCACTCCTCATTTTGCTAAGTTTACTGACCTTCTTTCTTGTATCACTCTCTTGCTAAAGGAAAATTCACCTTTATTATTTCTAAGGAAGACTTTAGGGACTGGAGTTACACTTGCCAACTGCTTGAGTTTGTGGTAAATAATACATCTACCTAGTAGTGCAGGAAGAAATAAAATGTTCTACAGAATAAGACCTACTGACCCTAATCTTATCCACAGGCTAGTGCATAGTGTTTTAAATGTTGGAACAGAAAAACCTGAGTCTGGCTATGTTGCATCCTTCCAGTGAGCTGGGCTGCAGTAGGCTTATGAAAGATGGGAAGCAGTGACAGAAGCACTCTGCAGCATTGCCAGCGTTGTGTTTGTGCTCAGCTTCCACAAAAATTGTCCTGTGATACACTGCTGGGGGCTGAGAGGCCCATTTTACAAATGGGGATGTAATTACTGGTATTGTGGCCTAACCACATGCCAAGAAAGATAAGGTTGTAGGATTCATGTTTTCAGATTTCATGTTTTATTATTTTTCTTAAAGTTGAGCTCTTCCAGCCACATAAGAATTACCAATTTTCATATTAGTGGAGAAAAATTTTAATGCATCAGCCATAAAAGCTCAGAACTTGGAAAGAAAATAAGAAGAACCCAACTTCTGCCCCGTTTAAGCAGGAAAGTCTGTTCTTCATTGCATCAGCACAAAGTGTAGTGCAAAGAGCCTGTCTCAAGCAGGACTGTAGTGCTTATGGATTGGGAATCTCTGGGCCACATTTCTTATCAGATAAAGTAATCAGAGTCTATATGGGCTTGGTGTAACAGCAGCAACAGTTTGTGCTGAGCAGGCTAGAAATGGAATTTAGCTGTTTAGTTATTTTAAATTGATAGGTTTTGGACAAGTACATCCTCTCCCTACTGAAAAATGTAATAATTGTATTTGAACATTCTCTGATGATGTGTGTATTTGCCTACTCACTACTTGAAGACATAGCAATTTTCAAAGTAATTAATACTTTGTACTCTGAAGATAAGGACTCAGTTGATGAGATTTGTTCTGATGTCTCAGTCTGTTACATTTTCCTGCCTATTGTTTCAGTCAGTGCCCAGAAATAAAAGCTGTGGTACTTGCCCGTGCAGCTTAAATGCAGTTTGATTAATAGTGATTAATAAATCAGATGTTTGATTATTTTGGTCTGAGATCAGACTTGTTCACTCCCAGCAGTGGGAGGGCTAGTTCAGCCAAAAAATTCCATGCCTAGATTTTACTTTCGGGAAGTTCAGGGGATTGAGATCCAAAATTAGGCTTTTAGCTTGTGCCAGGAGGGAATCAGCCACTAGATGAAGAATTTGGATGTTTTCCCTTACAAAAATTTCTGGGAGTTGTATGTCAGGTCCAGGATTTCATATCTATTACCAGTGTAAGTTCAGAGCTAAAACCATGCCTCATCTTCTCATTCCAGAGACAGGAATCAAAAAAATGAGCTTGAGGGAGGATGGAAAATAATAAGAAAAAAAAAAGTAGAAAAGGAAAAATGAGATCCCAGAAAAGCAAAAAAGTATTAAGTCATATGGGTGAGTAGGGAATAAGGGCACAGGGAAGCAACTGAGGGATCAGATAAGAAATGTTCTGGGTAATGCTTTTCTTTTCATGGTTCTGATGGCTCTCCCAGACAGCTGGGGTCAAGGGGTTATTTTTAAACAAGCCATTGATTCATACAAGATGCCTGATTATGAAATATTGGAATCTTTCACCAGCAAGGGAAAAACTTCCCCCATGAGTGACTGCCTGGAAACCCATAACAGGGAAGGGGTTAATGGTTGTTCAGTTTACAGCTGGGAATTGCTGGTATCCAGGAAACAACACAGAATGCACAAACCATGAGACCAGCTGGAGCCTGCTGGAATCCCATCCATTTTGGCAGAGGTATCTGTGGTCTCCAATTCTGACATCACTGCCTTTTGCGTCACAGAGGAATGCCTTAACCACTTCTTCCTTTCTATTTTTTCCTGTCTCTTATTTCTGTGATTGACTCAGATTTGCAAAGCAACAAGAAGAGGCAGTTCACAAACCTCCCAAATCTCCTGTCATCAATGTAGCTTGTAAGTGATCCCACCAAAGATGTTAGATGAATGATTTTTGGTGCACAGGAGAAGCCATGCTCAGGAAGTATAGACTGGATGTGAATGATTTCTGTTTCCAATCTTACATAGCACGTTGCTGTAATGGAGAGCAATCTGTCTGACTGGAGCCCAAATTGAAAATACTCTTATGGTTCAGATACTCTGGAGTTGACAGAAGAGCCAGAAATCCACACTGGCCACAGGATTCCTGAGTTGTCTACTCAAGGTGCTGTATCTTTCCTGCCTATACAACAAAAACAATCTGAAGACATGAAAAGTCCACACTCTGGTTCTGTTCTATAAGAAGTTCTTCTTAGACCCGGATCACTTTGAGCACAAATAAAAACTCATAAGCCATTTCAAGATAGAGTATCCTGTTCATATGTACTTAACTTTTTATGCTTCATCTTGTCTAGCTATAACCTGTGGTAATAATCCCTCAGCTATTCTGCTTTTCTGTTCTGCTGGCTTGTCCTTTTATATCCTAAGCAAAGCTGCCTGAAATTCTTTGGTGCTGCCTGTGTGCATGAGATGTCATTTTATGGTCTCCGGCATTTGGTTGGTCTGCAAATCCTGCTAGCATGGAAATAAGAATAAAAACTGTGTTTTGCTCTTTTAATATCTGTATGAACCCAAAATTCCACTGTTACTTTTTGAGTTTAACTTGATTGATTGATTATGGTCAACTAATCTAATGTAGCTGAAAACTGATACAGCTCTTATTGGAATGATTTGCACAGAAGTTGCTTTTTAGTGACACAGTGAAATTGGCTATTTGCAGTGAGAACCCTGCTGCCCAGCCAAAGCCTGTGCCCCATCCCAGTTTTCTCTGGAAGAGCCTGACATAGACTGTTAAAAGGCTAATTTAGATCTCTGTTCGAGAAAATATTATCTAGGAAGTTAATCCAGAATATCTGTATGAAAGTTTTTAACCTCACTTTTTCAGTGTGTTCTAATTAATGTAAAGATTTGCTTTCTTTTCCTCTACAGTGTTTACACAAATATTTATCTTGCTATAAGTAGATCTGCATTCACACCCTTTGCCAGGTTTTCAGACCCTGAAGGAATTTCTATACCTGAAAGGTTCCTAGTTGTCTATATAAGTGATGATGTACCTGTCAGTGTGAAATGAGTTCAAACCCAAGGTTGACATGACAGTGGTCTGCGGTCTGTGCAGGGATCTGTGTGAATGGAACTTGGTACTTTCTGTGTCTGTGATGAAAGGTGCCCATACCAGGAACCAGCAGTACCTGCTCAGCTGGCAGCCTGAGTCTGCCCATGGTCAGGTGAGGGCTAAACCACCACCTCTGTGTGCACAAGGGGAAAAGAGAAAGGCATCCCCCCTCCTCCTCCCCCCGTGCAGCCCTCTGCTGCACCATGCTTTTGGAGACATTGGAACAATCCAGGCTCATCCATGTTTTGCTTCCCTAGGGTTGTTACTGATCCTAACAAGAGATTGTAAGTGTGGAAAAGAGAGCAGGACAGGACATGCAGACATGAGCCCTGCCATGGCTACAGTAGCACAGCTGGCATGAGTGCCACAGCGTGCAGGTTTCACTGACATCCTACACAGCTGTTATGAAACTGTCTCTGCAAGTCTTCAGCACATTAATTTTTCTAGATTCATTGGCATTATTAAACTTAGGTGTGGCATAAGTCGGTTATTTATGAACTGACATTCCTAAAATTAGGGTCCTAACTCAGAAAGATTATGTTTTTCAGGAATTCTAAGCTTTATTTAACAGTTGCCATTAGCTTTCCTGGGATCTGCTGTGTTCAGCACAGCACCGTGACCTCTTGTTTAGGTACACAGCATCTGAAAACATCAACTTTCACTTTCAAAGCAAGCAGTGCATTTGTACAGACTTTTTTCTTAAGAGGCTGTCATTCTTTTTTTGCTGTGACTGGGAGGTTTTCTGTGGCGTTGGGAATTGGACTCTGAAGCTCAAAGTTTAGCTTGTTACACAGTTTCAACTCCAGAACGCTTTCATAATCTGGACTGGGTGGCAGCTTCAGATCTTAGGCTGCTGTATTTAAGACAATGGATCCATGCCCATTTCCAATCCTGACACTTTTTTTCACAGGCAGGAATCAGACTTTTTATGGCAGACAGAATAAAAGCAACAGAGGTAAATAACTCTTCTGTGGAAAGTGCAACACTTTGTTTTACGTCCGTCACATACTCCCCTGCTCTGTACATGGGGGTTCTAGGCAACACAAATAAACACAACAATGGTCAGTACTGTGCTGGGCTTCTGTCCACACTCACAGATGTGACAGACACTCACTGCCTTCCACTGCATAGGAGGCATTATCACAGGGATGAGTATAATCAATTTAGTAGCTGGACTTGGATTATAAACAGATAGCTGGTGCAATCTCAAAAGCTGAGTTACACATTGCTGGGAAGTATAGGCTAGCTTTGACTACGCTAGACTACTTAAGGCAACCAGAGCAAACACCTGGTATCATTTAACAACTTGACTAAAAATATGGTTTTTTCACATTAATACTAATAAGGAATGTGCCTCTGACCCCTCCTGGGTGGGGCCTGAGGAAAACCACAGCCATTGGAAGAATGTCATTAACATCAATCACGCAATGATCAAAAAACAGCCCCACCCACTCTGCTATGGTGTGAATGTGTCACACAGACACTATTAACAGCCACTAGTGCATGGGATTTCTGTATCAGTCTTAGTTGAGCCTTATATGTTTATTTTTTTCACTCCATGATCTTTTCCTGATGACCACATTTTTTATAAGCAAGTTACCCATCTTGGATGGTTCAGACTAGGGTCATTCCAGCACTGGGAGTCACTGGAAGACCCTTTGTGCTTTCCAGTCTCATCCTCCTTATCTTCCCATTTCTGTTTTTACAGATCCTCTCTTCATGATAAGTGACAGTCTCAAAGCTGTATTTTGAAAGCTAACTTGAATTTTAATCAACAGTATGATCAAGATATCTTACAGATACTATCCAGCATGTCTGGCTGTCGCTCTGCATAGTCCACTGAGTAGGAGATCTGGCATTCAGGGAACTGTCTGTGCATGTCCTTAACTCTAATGATGATAAGCTATAGTTAAGTCTTTAGTACAGCATGTGAATTTTTCTACCAATTAGGATGTAATAATGCCATCTTTATATGGAGTCGGTAACTCCCAAAGTCAATGGTAGGAGTGTTGTGTTAATCTGTGGTAATTTTTAGTGATAATCTAACATGCAGCTGAGGTTTGATCAGGTACTTAGCACTTGGAATGACAGTATATGAACTGGCCTAGCAATCAAAAGAGCTAAACATTCAAAACAAGGTGCAGAAGAAACCATACATATAATCTTAGCCTGATTTTGTATCAAGTCTAGGTGCAGATACTGTTCGAAAATTGATTGTGTTGTATTACTTTCTTCAGTATCCATGTACAGAACTCATATTGCATATTTTCCTTTTCTTGTCATCACTGTTCATACTCTTATTTATGATTAAAAGAGGAATTAAAAGTCTGAAGGGCTATCAGACGATAAAAAACAGTACAGAGAAGTAACTTGCCTAGAGTCACGTGGCAGGTCAGTGCTTGTTTTTGAATCTAGTTAATAAATGTCCATTGTCTTACACTGGCATTGAAAAGATCATGTAACACAGCAACAGAACAGTCTACGTCACAGAGTTGGTGTGCAAGAGCTGCTGATGCTTATTGTGTGACTCTATTTTACAAACTTAGTCCTAAGGGAATATTTTGCAGTCAAGTGGTGGCTGAGAGCTCTGGCCCACCACAGCTTCCTGTCTCCCTCCCCAAGGGCAGGAACCAATGTCTGTCACATCTGTGAAGTCACACTGGATTTGGATTATTCTCTACATTTTTCTTTAATTGTGTCCCCTTTTTGCTTCTTAAGAGACTCTTAAAGTTTTCAAATATAATAAGAAATAATAATAACCAATTAAAAAGCTGCGGGTATTAAGTGGAAAATAACAGACTCAAACAAAAGTCAAGGATTATCCTGGGAAATGACGTTTATGGATCCTGGAGCACTCAGTTCTGTGAGGCAATCTGAGGTTTTGGCTGTGCTTAAAAACAAGGCAGCATAACTCTACAAGGTAAAGCTTTGACATAAATCACCAAAGTAGATTTTCTGCAATGTTGAATGTGGAGGTGAAGAAGCTGTTGTATCTCGATCCCCCTCATTAGCACTCCTTTCTGCATTGCTTGTGCTCTCTTGTCATGGACCCCATTCAGCCCAGGGCAGTGGCATTCTCTGTGTGAACAGTCCAGTGGCAGCAGCCAGGGTATAGACATGGTTATACGAGGAAAAACAGTTTTTCTTTTCCTATGTACTGTATCTCCCTTGTAAAGTTAATACAAACCATATGAGTAAAAGCATTTGTTGTGTTGTAACTCCACTGGGACAATCAAATATTATTTATATACAATATAGTGCGCTGAAGAAAAAGGATAACACTGTTTGTATGAAAAGCTTCGTCAGTCCCAAAACAAACATGCTGAGTTGAGTCTATGGTTAGTAGCATCCAAGAGATTTTGACACACACTGTGGCTTCCAGCTGTATGTTTGTAAGCAAGGTGTTACAAGGGGTGACTGCCCAGTCAAAGAGTGACAGTTGGACAGTATGTTTGTGTACAGAGTAATGTATAGGGATTTACAAAGCCATTTAGGAAGTGCCAAAAGTGACTTTTTATCTAACAGGCTGTCGCTGCTCACCGCTTAAACTCATGCCAATTGGTTGTATATTTTTAATTCTTATTTCCAGCTGTATGTTTGTAAGCAAAGTGTCACAACGGGTAACTGCCCAGTCAAAGAGTTACAGTTGGACAGTATGTTTGTCTACAGAGTAATGTATAGGGATTTACAAAATCATTTCAGATGGTATTTGCTTTGAAAATACAGCCTATGTAGAGGAAGTTGCAAAGCTCAAATGTCACATAATTTAGTCTTTCTCTTCTTTTGTGGTTGAATACTGGGGTTTAAAGACATCTTACTCAAACATAATAGGGTATATCTTCCAAAATGGCCAAAAAAGGTTATAATTTTTCTATTACTCTCCTGTCCCCCAAAAACAGCATGTGAAAGCATTAGCTACTAAAAGTAAGTTCTACTTGTTTTACCTATGTTACAGTTTGAACACCCTGGCTTTCTATACTGAGGTCAATACTTTTAAGTACAACTGGACCTTAGGCTTTAACATGAACTGTGTATTATATACTGAAGTTTACACTAAGTGGTTCATGAATTACATTCTGATAACACTCCTAGACAAAATAAAGTCAAGAGGGAAGAAAAACAGTTTATCAGCTCTGCAAGCATGAACACTTCTGCAGAAGTGTAGGATCAAGGATTTATCCTTATAAATCCATGTGTTCATCCAGCGTTACGAGAAGTTCAGGATGGTGAGCAAGCAATCATACTAAATTGGCTTCATTGGCCTAATTTGGAATACTTACCTAGGAAAGGACTGGGTACAATCTCAACAAGTATTTCTGGATTTTTTCTTTTGTGTAGCCTTTCTCATATGAATAAGGCTTTCAGGATCAAGGCCTTCATCCAAAGGCTGCTCAAGTCAATAGAAAAACTCTCATTGGCTTTTGGGGCTTTGGATCAGGCCCCAAAAGCTGAGTCATACTTTGAATGGAATATTGTTTGAAGCAAAACAGTCTCAAAGCTTCATTCACATAGAGATTTTAACCGTTATGTGAAATTTCCTTAACATTTCCTGTGTCCTGCTGCCTACTTCCTGCTGCCTCTTTTCCTGAGGACACACTTGGTCAGGGAGAAGACCATAAGCCTTGTAGGCCTAACTTGAGTGGTCTTCAGCCTAGTCTCTGCTACCTTGTCTCTGTCAAATGGTGGGAGATGTCTCTGTCATGACCAAAATGCAGCTGTCCCTCATATCTGATAATGTAACAGTAATGCTCTAGTTACGTAATGTGACCATGGTATGTCCCATATTGTGACAGAACATTCATGCACTAATGTAACAAGGAAGTGATTCTGTTTGAGTCATGAAAACATGTCTGTCCACCTGGTCATGAAGGATCAAAGCTTTCTGTCCTCAAGAGCTTTCTGTAAGAGCCACCATCACCAAGAGATCAGGCATTACTGATCTAATCTGTCACCATTCATATTCCAAACTGAATACATACCTAACACCTTTTTCCCCAAAAAATGCGGGGAAACTGTCTTTACTTATTTTCATGTTAGTCTTCATATTACTGTTGTTATGTACCACTTAGTATTTGTTTGATCAAGTTTTGTTTTCAATTTCCACATACATGTGTGTGACTTCAGGTAAACTTTAGGAGTCTGCTGCTTCTGGATAGGGAGTGCCTGGAACATTGGACAGAACTCTTGCTTGGTCTATTCAGTAGGGTTTCAGAACAAAGAAATAGTGGTTATACCTCGTAGTTGCTGTTTTATTGCTTGTTTCACATCATCTGGGCACATACACTAGATGGAAGGATGTGTTTGTGCTTATTTTTACATGTGACATTTAAGAGGTAAAATAAAATGTGAAAATTTTCTCCAGATGTGTTTTCTGTTATGACAGATATCTAGAAATATAAGGGATACTTTGGTGCCATTATATGCAGGTGCTTAATATTTGCTAAATTCCATTAATTAGGAAGTGGCAAAAGTGAATTTTTATCTAACTGGCTGTCACTGCTCACCACTTAAACTCCTGCCAATTGGTTGTGCATTTTTAATTCTTATTTCCAATTTCTGTGTGCCAAAGTCAAGACAGCCCACAAAAAATAAGGAGGAAGCCTGGTGCAGCTAATCAATCCAAATAATGATTACTTAAGTCTGACTTTAGTTTATGTCAAGGTGCTATCACAAGTGAGATATATCCACTACAACCATCTATGTACAAAGGACCATGTAATATATAACCCACCCTGCAAGAAATACCAATTACATACAACACAGTCCCCAAATACCTGACCTTGTGTTCGCCACACTGCATCCACAGGCAGGCACATGCAGCATATACACGTCAAACCTGGCAAACACAAACCCACACAACACAAGTTATTGCCTATGAGGGGTGGGTGCATCACAGGGTGATTGAACCTCTGCACATCGAGTTGGGGAAGCAGTTTTTTGGTCCGCTTAAAATTTTCAGGCTCTTAAAACATTTTCTTCTTTACACTGGATTAAAATATTCACCTTCCCAAATTGTCCTTGAAGAAGATGCAAACATGGCTCCGAAATAATGAATAGCCCAATAGCTAGGACATTTGGCTGGGGTATGGGATTTCAGAGGTAGAAGTCATGCCACAGGTCTAATGCAACAGTTTTAATCACCAGACTGGTAGTTGCTTTAAGGCCCTCCTCTTGTGCTATTGTATTTTTATTAAAAATTCAACAGATCACTGAACCTAAATTCTGTGGGATGTGGGAGACCAAGTTCAATGCATATTTAATATCTCTACTAAATATGACAGCTCCAATGCCATGTTCCCATGAAAATTTTCGGGTTTCTCATAGTGTGTTTTTCCTTTAAAAATACAACAGTGAAATTCTTAATCAGAAAATTTCCAAGTAGCTTTTTCTTTTGAGCTACCTCTGGGGTTTGCCAAAGTAGTTTACGTACACTGAGAGTTTTACCCTCTGTATTTCAAATCCATGAGCTTTTTATAAGGGTGATTCATTTTACAAAAACACACAAAACAAATAAACAAACACATAAGTGGAGTTAAGAAGAAGCATGTGTTATGGATTAGGAAAAAGAGCACCCCTCGAAAGCTCAGCTCGTCCTGTTTGTTATAAAGATAGTGTTATTTTTTTCCATTTCATTGTCTTCCTTTTTGTCTGTGCTTCTTTTCTCACAGTGTCTTCCCTACTTTTTTCTCTCTGGTTCAGTCCTTGCTCCATGTGTCATTCATTTGCCTTCCTTGCTTCTAGGCTTTGTCTAGACCAGAATGTGGAATGTGTTAGCTAACACCGGTCAACAGCAGAGCAGATGAGACAGTGAGCCTTTGACTTGTTTTAAATTGACTAGTTAGATATACTAAGATATGAAATATCTCATTGCTTATATGAGCCTTTTATTTCTCTGATATGAATGCTGGGTCCTTTCTAGATCAGTGTCAATACCAGACCCACCATCGTACTTACTGAGCACCTTCCAGCCCCTCATAGCACAGCACAAATCAGACCTGCCATATGCAGTTCAGAGGGAGTACTGTATTTGCCATCAAATATTTTTCTTTCTGTAGACTCATTTTTGTTGAAAATTACATTCCTGCACTGTGTTTGTGTTTGAGAAGGTGGGTCAAAGCATGCCTGATGGGTGGAGTAGAAGGTAATAACAGGCCTCAGGTGCTGGAGAGTTATTCCAGGACTCACGGCCACCTCTGTTTCCTTAACAAAGGAACTGTAACTGAACTGAGCTATAGTGTTTGCAAATGTGTGTTGTAAATACAATGTGGAGAGACAGAGAGAAGTAAGCAGAAGCAGCTTGATACACAAATTGGGAGGAAAAAAAATCATCATTTGATTTAGTGTACCACCTAATTTGAGATATCAATTTTCTCTCCTCCCTCTCCCTCACCACCCAAGTTCCTACAGCAAGTTCTGAGCCATTCCAGTGAAATTACAGTGATTGACAGTGCAAGGATCTTGATCAAAATTAAACTCATTTTCCCCATAGGTCCATAAAGTTTTTTTCTTCAGTTTATGGGAAATGCATCTGTGTAACTAAATCGAAATTTGGCAAGGATATGACTTTTGAATCAATTCACAATGAGTTTCATTCATTCCGCTGTAGCTGAAGCGCAGCATCTCACACTAGAATGCAATTAGTTTCTCCATCCAGCAGTATCCCTGCCCTTTTTTTAAGTATGTAATTGGTGGGGCAGAATGTACCTGGAATGTATCTTGCTGCAGCAGACACAACAGCTCTGCCCTTTGGAAACTGACACTCAGGATTTCTTAGCTACAGTCCAGTTGTCATAAGAAGAGATGATTAATTAGCCATGGGGCTGGAGCTGGAGTAGGACAGGGGGCCTGAGGGGTTGAGAACTGGCAGGGAAAGGGCTAAATAGATTCAGGGAACAGTAAAGCAGTCCAAAAGCTGGAGAAGTGCTGGAGAAGTGCTGGAGAAGTGCTGGGGAAGTGCTGGAGAGATCTCTACTTTGCAAGCCAAAGATTTCCAGGCAAAAGCCAGAAGGGCTGTATAAACGTAAGTGAGTGGGTGGACGGAATGGATCAGCCATGTATTCAGAGGTCTTTTGATTCACTGACCCTCTTGAGCGCCAGACTCTGCTTAGAATGCACAGCTGGCTGGTGGAGGAGTATTTAAGTGTAAACAGAGTGGAAGATGGATCTAATATCCAAGATGGAGCCTAGAGCCTTTGGCCCAGTACTGTATTTGTCCCAACTGAAGGTTGGGATCTTTTTGATCATGTCCTGCACGTTGTACTGTACTCAGATGAATCACTTCCTGCCTTTGCCCTTTTTGCTTGCTGCTGCATCACAGCAGCACTGCTCTGGGACTGGATCCTGCAGCCTGGGCTGAGCTGTTTGTGTTCTCAGTGCTCTGTCCTGGCGCCTGCTTGAACGGAGAGAGGGCTGCTGTGCGTCTAAACTGCTGTGTCATACTTAGTTATTAATGACTGAGAACCACATGACACAAAGTTCTGGGAAGCTTAAGCAGATTCCAGGAAGGGGTCAAGGAGTTCAATAAACAGTTTTATTAGAACTTGAATTGCAACCAAAATGCTGCACATTTACTTTTTTTATAAAAACTTTGTGAGTGTTACTTGAATTTAGAAATCCTGTGAATGGCAGAAAAAGCACAGAGGTTTATCTCTCCTTCCAGTTGATTTTTATGTCATTGCTAGTTCAAAGTTGTCCTTAATAAGGAAACCCGAATACACCTTTTTCATTGACATTTTTCAGATACCTTTCCAGTTTGTAGGTATACTGCAGGGTTACCTGAACCTCAGTCCTAGAATTGCATCATGATCAAAGGGTCAGATTCTTGTCTCTGTTGTACTGGTGGAAATTCAGAAATCAGTGGAGCAATGCTGGAGTTACACCAATATGCTCGCACTACTGCAAAGCTTAGTATAGGCGTGTCACACATTATGGTTAAAAAAAGAGATACAAATTCTGGATTAGTTTATTACATTAGTAATGTGGAAGGTTATAATTCAGGTTGACAGATGCCATGTCAATGCATATTGCTGAGAACAGGCGGAAGGAGCACAGAGCAATCGTGTGGCCTGGCAAAAAATACAGGGTGAGCCTCACCAGGCAGATGGCCACATCTCAGTGTCTCCATAGTAAGTGGCACTAATTGGCTCTGTTTCTTGGCAGCTAGCCCATGAACTGAATAAGGTGGTGCTCAGTAAAAAACAATTTTTCAGTAAATTGCCTTTGCTAAAGTAATTGCTTTTACATTATCTCTACTGCACACTCGTTAAGACCAAGCTGCAGTTCTGTTTCACTGAACATGCTTTTAATTAGTGTTTCTGGCTTTACTTCCATGTTTCCTTTTACTGCCATCAAGCACTATGAGTTGCCTAGCACTGCACGTAGTATAAATTGATCAATTTGTTCATTCATCAGTTTATATGTCAGAAGAAATGGGAAACAGGAATACTCTCCCTTTGAAAGTGACCATAAAGCATTAATGTATTAATGATACATTAATGAGCATTGCTATCCTACTCTTACTAATGATTACTGAGGCAAAGAAATTAAGGGTCCAAGCCAACTTATTCTGAAGTAAAAGTAAGGTGCTTTTTTGCCTTACTAGAAAGTGAAGGAACATGACCAAGTTGCTAGTTGAGATAAACAGAAGAGGCCAGGTGTACTTCATATTCTACTGATCTGTCCACGGAATAGAATCTTCTTAGTGATAGCTTTTGTTAGCTGTTTGCTACAAACCATAGTGCTGTGTGATAATGTTTAGCAGTTCTGTATATGAATAGGCAAAACAAAATATTCCCCACAAATAGTGCTGAATTCAGCAAAGCTTTTCACTGGGTCACTCACTGGGTGTTGAAGTCACCTTTGGGGTAAAACACAGCAAGTACTCAACAAAACATACAAAACTACTTGGCAGCCTTTAATGGAGGAAGTGAAAAAAATATTGCATCTGCGTGAAATAAACGGGGAATTTTAGAGAGGCAGAATGGAATTATCCAAGCTGAAATCTGACTTCAGTTAACTGGTGTTAACTCTTGTAAAAGCAGCCACAAATTTTTCAATTATCCCACTGGTCAGAAGTTCAGTTTGACCTCTCGTCCTATGGATGGCATTCCAAACATCCTGGTACCTCCTACTGTGAGGAGGTGGGCTGGCTCATTGCTGACTCAGAGAAAATCACTATGTTCTTTATCTCTAAGGCAGCTTCCACACCGCTTGAAGTTATCAAAGCCTTTTTGCCGCCACTTGGCGTGGCTACTACAAAGTTCCTCATTAGAAGCACAGCAAATCAAATTTGAATGCTGCAGGACAACTGCTAATATCTGTAGCAGTTCTGTGACATCAATATAAATAATTTCTGGTCTAATGCAGATTATTTGACAGTTGGACTCAGTGATTTTAGAGGTCTTTTCCAACTGTGACAATTCTGTGCTTCTATTTGCAGAGGGGGTTGAAGTTCTGTGGTACTACAGAATACTCCATATATTTTACTTATGTAAAGGCTGCAAATAGATATACAAAAGGTATTTTTTCATGCTAGACAACTTGCATCTTAGGGTATGTCTAAAGCTATGATGGGAAGGTGTAATTGTAGCATATATAGGGATCTCTGGACTTCTTTTATCACAGGTGGCGCAGATAAGAGGAGAAATGAAGGCCTCCTGGCACACATTCAAGCTTTCTAAGGCTTTGTAAGTCTACTAGTTCTCTGGGTACTCATAAGAGGGGTGCAGCTTAAGAGCTGCAGGTCACCTTAAAAAAAAGCACAAAATAATTTCTTTGTCTCAAAATATGAACCAATTCTAATCAGACATGTTGCACATTTATAAACAGTCTGTCTCATAGTTTCCTAGGATTTCTAGCCTCATAGGAAATTAAGTACAAAAAATAGCAAACTAATGAATCTTGGTCTTCTGTACCTTTATGTCCTGTGGTGTGTGCTCTGATGGGTGTGAACTCTGTTGAGAGATTTTCCCATAGCTGGGCATTTACTGTTCTTTCTCATCTGCTTTCTGTGGTATGGAATACAAAGTCACTTCTACTGATGCTGTTCCCTTCATAGATGCATTCTAGAATCTCTGACTACTAAAATGAAACATAAAACTTTAAAATAAATTTAGACCTCTTTCTTTATATCATATTTATTGGAAAGCTGCCACTTGATGGATAAAGAGGCATGTGTATGTAACAAATGCAAAGATGGCATGACCACATAAATCCCATTTCCTTAGGCAACCAGGCTAAAGATAAGTCTAGCAAGAAAGAGTCATTGCAGAAAACTCCACCAAAATTGAAGCTGGCATGAAAATGGGGGAGATGGCAAAGGAAAATTTAACATTTCACTGGGTGACCATTTCTCCCACCTTTTCAACTGGCACTCAGTTTTTGGCAAAATTTATTTGCTGCAAAAGAAATTATATAAAATCAAACTTAATTTTCTCTCATTAAAATTTCCATGCAAAGTTTTAGATCAAGCATGATTAGAAAGGCCAAGAAAGCTTCCAAACAACAACCAAACCAGGCAGGCAGGTCTCTCTTAGCTGTAAAATGTAAGGATCAACAGAAACATGATGTGGGAAAATATACATGGACTGAGGAGAAAGTTCTTAGGAAGGGTGGACCGTTTAGTAACTCATTTTGGATTTGGGCAACAGCGAAAAAAATTACCCTCAGAAGTTGTCCAAGCAACAGTGTCCTGTTTATATCTTGTGGTCTTATGAGTAACTGACTGGAAAAAAACAAGAATGAAAAGATAACAATTACAATAAAATTAAATTAAATAAGCCAGTGACTCATTACAGAGCAGTAAAAACAAAAACAGGATCATTTAGGACTCAATAACAACAGAAGAATTAAAAAGAAACATAAAAATGGCTGGATAGTTTTCCTTATATATACAATCAACCACATTGAGATAGGAAAGGTGTAGAACTGATCACACAGTTATTTAGTAGAAGGCAGAAAATTCAGAAAATTAATTCTCATACTACAGTATTTTGGCAACCATGTTAATTTTAGTGGGACAAAACTATTTTCTTAAATAGACATAGTTCAACATACGTCCTACCAAGGTATTACCATTGGAACTGTCAGCAGTATTTATCCTACACACTCAGTCTTGCTCCATAAATGTGTTTTATTAAGCAATATTGTTAGGCTTTAGAGAACTGTTATCAGTGAAGACCCATCCATGATCTCCTTCATAATTTTGCTATAGACTCAGGGCTAATCCCAGAGTAAGGACAATCCAGGAAACTTGAAATATTTAAGCAAGCTAGAGGTCAATTTCATATGATTCTCTTGGGACAATTTATGAAGTTATTGTGCTTCCGAGGCACAGTAGTATTAGGAACTGTACCTTCTGGACTTAGTGCTTTTCACAGAAATCCAACATGAAATGCTGAGCCCTGCACAGCTGTAGATCTTTGATTTAGAAAAAAACTCTAGAAGATGTTATTATGAAGAAGAAAATTGATCAAGGGATACCTTGATTTTTCAATGTCCTTCAATTCCCAATGCCAATAACAAGCTGAAAATTTCAGGGTAGAACATCAAAATCCCCAGAGTTTCTGGTCATTTGTATTGGCTCAACTCTGAACAAATTCAATCTTTCTGTCTCTTTTGTCATGTATTTCTAGTGTTCTCGTTGCCATGATCTCTAGAAGATCCCTTCTTTGGTATACTGTTTGATAGAGAATTGAGCACAAGGACTCTTTGACCACTTTTGAGTTGTTTGTGATACAGTTTACAGACCTTTAACTTTGCTGCAGTAGAAAGGCTGACCTGCTAGTCCTGAAGCTTTAGAAAAGCTGTGGAAAAACATCTTGTTTAGTTCTTCTTTAGCATTGCAATCCAAACAACACAAACACAAACGCACAATGGGTGTTCATACCACTAATAAGGTAAAGTACTGTCTTGGAGGAAAACAAGACACAAAGCAGTGAAGTGATTTCCCTTTATTTACTCTGGGAGCCACTAGGAGAGCAATAAATAGAATCTCAATCTCCTGACTGCTTGTCCTGTGCTTCAGCCACGAGACTAGACTTCATCTGACAGACACTGCTTTCTGGTGTGTGCATTGTTATTCTGCACAGATGGTAAATTCTCCTGTAGAGTAAACAGCCTGAAAAGGGAACAGCTGCAGATGCCTTTTTGACAAGCACCTCGCCTGATGCTGGCCATGTGGAAGATTTGTACCCGTCAGATATATTATCCTGTCCTCATCTTCAGTTGTACTGTGTTGTTTACAGCCTGGATCCCTGGAAGTCAATAGAGCTTTTCACAGCTAGTCCTTCAATTCTTGAAAAGACATGACTCAAGTATTTTTAACTGTTTCACACCAGGGTTTCTATGACTGTACTGTTTGTTGTTGTTCTGTGCTTGAGTTACTTCTGTCCTTTGGTGTGCTGTAACTGAGCAGGAATGTTCTTCCTGAGTGTTCCTGGCACTAGAAGCTGCAGCCATGAGGTTGACAGAGAGCTGAACAGATTTCATGCTCACTTACATCTACCAGTCTATACATTTCAAAGCTTGTAGGGCTGAATAAACACATTCCTCATAAGCAGTTCAGCTCTTTCACCACCATGAATGATGCTGCCAAACTGAGACCACATATGGCAAGGTTACTATCAGTTTCTGGTTTGCACACATGGGCGTTTTTCTAAGGAAGAAGTTGTCTCTTCAGTCAAGAAAGCTAGTGTGAAACATCTTCCTGCCCCTAGCCTCTCCAGTCCTGGGTTAACAAAAGAATGACATAGAACTCTCTCATGTTGTGTGTTTGTGTTCACTGTACAAATGTTTACTGCTGACATCAAGTTCCAATTTGCTAGATGCATGTTCTGGTTTTGATGAAAAGTGTGCTGAATTTATACATCTGCTCCAAAATAGTAACTTACCAACTGGGTTTAGTATTTTAAAATGTCACTGCCATTGCTGTAACAGATGCTAGCAATAAGCCGACAACCCATATTTTCCACTGAGGAGTCATTCATGGATGCTGCTTTTGTAGCACAATCTGTCAGTTCTCTAACTTATAACTCAAGGTAACCACCACTTCTTCTATTAAAATACTGAAGATCATGTGCTGGGTGATTATAAATACTTGGGTTTATTTAATCATGGAAATGTACAGAGTTTGTTACTAGACAAATGTAGTAGAATCTGTCTCCTTTGTGAAGAGATCATAAATTAAAAGATGGTAAGAGAGAAAAAAAAAGTGAGGAGCTTAAAGCTATGAATAATGCAGAAGGGTTTTCTGAGAGGTTATTGGGAATTCACTGGAAACCACCAAATTATAAAACTATAGGCTGAGTTCACATCTGCACTAACAGGTAGTCAGTTCAGCATAAACCAGGAGGGATGGAATGAGTAAGCCTTTTTTCCACATCTTCCCAGAACTTAGTGATACATTCAGAAAAGTTACCATGCTAAATTGGCATACTTCCAGGCTGAAGAGCTAGGAAACAAAGAAGAGGTAGTTCTGGCAAGAATCCTCACCTCTTTTTTCTGTGACTCTGAGAAAACCAAGCTATACAACTTTGAGCAATATATGCTCCCACTCTTGGACAAGAGCTGCAGCAAGAAATGTGCAAAGGTTGACCATGATGTGACAGTGGCTGAAGAAAGAGGCATAAAGGTGTGTTTTGATTTTTAGACTTACAAAGGCAGAAGAGGACTGTAGTCTTGGCAAACTGACAGAGGATCTCCTCAGATAAATCAGCCAAAGAAAGAGGATAACAGTAGTAGCTTTGGTCTGTACTGATAATTAGGACTGAGCTTGAAGTTATCGGCGAGTATTTATTAGTCACCAGAGCTACACACCTCTAAGCTCAGAGGTCAGCTTTTTGATGGCTGCACAGCTCAGAACTGGAATAGCTGCTGAGATTCTAGTTGCAAGGTTAACCCAGCTTGATTCCCAGTTTGACCTAAGCCTGTCCTTAACCCTGACATGTTTTGAAATGTAAGCTACAAGATACAACAAACAGGGACTACTTTGGTTTAAATTTCAGTATAGACCAGGACTATTTTTATGACCAAATGGTCCAGCAGGATGTTCTAGTATCTCTGTCCATATAATACTAGTTCTGCTAAGTGAAAGGTTGAAAAAATGAGTTTAAATACCAGAGAATAAGGAGATAAGTCACACCTCTTGTTTTCAGTATCTCCCTGAAATTTGTAACGAGCTTACACTACAAAAAAATTTGCAGTCAGTTGAGTTTTGCTAAGCAAATGAATTTATATTTCATGACAGTGTATCTGTGTTTACTAGGCTTTTTACCAACATACAAATGTGATGAAAAAAAAAAATAAATTATAATTGGTATTTCTATTCCAGCAAATCTTTTAGCATAGAGATGAACTCAGAGCCAGTGCAACACTGCCATGCACTTCAGAGTGCTGGGGGGTCACCCAGGTGCCCAAAAAGCTGCGCTTTGCTTCTCTGCAGCCCATGGGGAACTGGAGTCATTTGCAACAAAACTAATTTTTGTTTTCTGCAAGGCAAACAAGTGAGGGGAGAGGGGAGGAAGCAGAAAGCATACATCAAGTGTTCTTTTCACAGCTAGCCTCTGCCAAGGGAAGATAAGGGGAAATGAATTAGCTACTCTGGAACCAGTTTCACTTATTTTTTTTAAATAACTTCAGCTTTGTGCCTAGTAAAAGCCCATCCTTGTTTTGAATGCCTTGTTTCCGTTCCATGTCAATTTTCTAGTGCTAAACTAATTTGCTGAGGTTCTGCTAGTGTCCCTGCCAAAGGAGCTTACATTGCTCTTATCTTTATTTACTCAGAAACATCGCGACAGTGTATTTTAGCCCTCTTTCTTTTCAAAACATTTCCAGCGTCATTCCCCATCTATCCCAAAAGCTGCTTTCTGCACAGTGATGTATCTTAGCAAGGGGATAATGAAAATCCCGCAGTAACATCCTAGACACATGTTGCACAGGGAAGATTAACAGAGCACTGACTACTCTCACCAAGTTTCTGAAGTTCTGCCAGTCAGCAGGTTGGAATGCCACCAATACAACAAAGAAACACAAAAGTGTGTAGATGCCCTGCAACCCACCATATAATTTTACTCCAGTGAGGAGCCCACTCTGCTTGAGCTAGTGTGGATTATCCATATCAGCTCTGAGCTGCAGTGGCGATGGCTGCCTTTCACAGGGAGCTACACAGTTTACTGAACTTGGGAAGTCACAACAAGGGCTGATCTGATGATGGACTGCTTAGTGTCAGTCTCTTCTTTGCTTCTTCCAAAATTCTTTTGAGGAATCTGGGGTGGCTGTTGTTTTTTAGCAACTGCAACAGGAAGCAGGGATATTCTGTAAGTGCTGGACTAATGTCATGAGACAGGCCCATACACAGTTCATGTTCCCTTATCTTGTGGGATCTGAACTTAGTGGCTCCACATAATTTATTTGAAGCTTTTAAGTCAGTGAAGTATTTAATGATTTTGTAACTGAAGTCTGTCCGTAGGTTTATCCGTTCTGCCTGTGTCTGCTCCTTTCTCCTTGAAGGCTGGCCCATTCTTCCATCTGGAGGACTGGGATGTGGCTGTCTCTTCACAGAGGCTCCGCTCTGGGCTGGAGGAGGTTACTGGAGGGCAAAAGACTGATCCCTCCCTCTCTCTGAGGGCCAAATGAGGAGCCTCCCTTGAATGATGCAGGATGATCTTGTTCCCAAGAGCCAACCCTGATGTTTCCCTGACAGGCAATATGATCCGTCCCAGGAGCTGAGCTAAGTTCCTTTCCTGGGATAGCAACTGAAGATGCTTCCTACCCACAGGCAGAATGCCTCCAGCAGGATAAAGGCACAGGGTCCTCCCTCCCTGTGGAAGCTGAAGATACAAGGGAGGCCTGTTCCATACCTTCAGGGGCTCAGCCATTCGCTGCTTCCTCTTTTCTTCATCTGCTTACTTGTAGCACTTAGTAGGACCAGGTTTAATGGCACAGTGTTTATAACATACCAAGCCCAGGGATAGACTGATTAGAGGTTCTCTTCAGTGTCCTGCTAAATCTTTTTAATTTATTAATATTTTAAAATCACAATATCTTGGCTGATGTTAAAAGGGAATGCAGTAGGTTTAGGCTTTGGATTCACAGCTAATTAATTTCCAGTAGTTTCAGAACAAGGTACCAGTGCCACCTCTTGTTAGTAAAACCTGATAGCAACAAGCCAATGACTAATAGGCCAGGACTAGCCTTTCTTTGTTCTACTGCTGGCATATAAATTAATTTCCAAACTTAGCTTATAGAGCCATTGTGGTTGTTGGACAGAAAATGTTTACACCTGGAATATGTTTGCAACATTGACAAATTTTGAACGATTGTGCAATGCTGCTGCTGATGGCAGATGTCACAGGGGTGAGCTGGCTTTCCCAAGAACAACAGCACAAGTTATCAGTAGGAGTCTTGAATTGCAACTTTCTGCTCTGAGCACTAGTACAGAACCCAAGGATCTAATAATCTGCACAAATCCTGGGACATGCAAGGCTGTAGAAAAAAAGAAAAAAGATCTTTTTACGTGCTGTTTTAAATTGTCAGGGAGTGCATGTACTCCAAGGAACAACAGCATCAAATTTGAACTACGGTTTATTTCTACTACAGTCATGCCCGAAATCCCAGATGGAGTCTGGGATCCTGTTGCTATGTGCTCCTGAAAACATGTCAAGAGAAACTGCAGCATGAATGAATGAAACAGAAACACTGAGAAAAGAAACTGAAGTAGAAGGAGGAGAGATAATTTGAATAGAATGACAGAGCTGGTGATAGAGCTTGGTCAGGAAAAACTGAGTTCTGAACCCACATCTCCTGAGAAGTTAATAATACATTTACTTTACTACACTGCCCATTTCCTTTTTGTATTAAGAAAGATGCATATATCTAGGAGTTATGGCAAAGTTATTACAAATTTCAGTTAAAGTTTTTCTTTTGTACAATGCCAGCACCTGTTCCATGAATTACAAGATGAGCTGCCGGGTGCTGCTCCATCATGGAACTGCTAACTCCTTACTTCTGCACTACGGGGATGAAGTAGCCTGTTCCATCTGCACTTTGGGAGAATCTTAGGATACCTGTTCACACCTTCCCCTGCGTACACATACTCCACCCAGGAAAATGAGGGTGCACTTGTAGCATGTGCAAAAATATCTCTGCTAGCTTAATCTAATTAGCATGAATAATTAACAGCCACAGAGATGCAGCTGAGAGGTCTTTAACATGTTAGTAACAAGATTACAAACTCTGAAAGACTTCAAGTACATTCTGTGGCTGTTAAACTCACGTTACAACATTTTTGCTACTATTGTTACCAAGGTGTATTAGCCTTGTACAGGTAAATCAGCACATGCTGCAATTACTCTTTCTCCCATTTTTGATGCATAGATACAGGTCAAGGGAACAACACTTTAAAGAAAACAGCTGCTTTTGCACTTTAGTCTTGGCAGGATGCTCTATTCAGATAACCTCAGCAGGCTTTTGTTTAGTATGGCAAGTTGTTAATCTGTGTGATGGAACTGAAGCTAATGAACTTTGTTGTCATTAAATTGTTTTTCAGTGTCTTGCAACTGACCAGCCTGGCACTTGGGTTTTGGCCTTTGCAATGCTCATACCGACCTCATGTCCTGAAGAGAGGCGAGTTGAGGGAGCAAGAAGGGAGGGCTGACGTTTTACCCAATAAGCAGTAGATCAGTTAACATCGTACCTTACACAAAAGACAGCACAGATTGCCAAACTGTCAGGCTGAGAGGGAATGAATTCTAAGAATATGGTTTCTTGAAGGCAGTGGCAATAAAACTCCACTGCTAGTTCCTGTAATGAGTACTGAGGCAGCCCCCTGCCAGAGATGGTTGCATGAGAGCACTGCCTCTAGCACAGTCACAACAGGAGCTCCTGCTTTTGCAATCCCCCCGTGGTGCAGCCCTAAGAGTAAAGAGTTTCTTCCCCAGTGCAGCTTGATCATACTCACTTCCTGAAGTGGCTTCTTCTGCCAGGAATTTCCAGCCTTCTTAACATTGACTCTCCCCTATCCAGTGTGCTTTTGATCTCTCCAAAGTCTAGCAAGAACCTGTTTATCAGTAGGCTTTCTCCAAAAAACTTGGATTATATGAGGTATTTTATGGCCTTATTATTTTTTTTTAAATCAGCTGTTGAAGTGTTTTGATGACAACCATGAGACAGATGACCTGGTCTCTGTTCCCAGCATCCACCTGAAGTGTGGCCACAGGTGGTTAGCTGGACTTCAGGACTCCTTTCCTTTACCTGTTTCCACTGTAAGATAAGGAGCTCAGTATTAGCCCAGTGCTTAGTGCAGTGAGCCCCTTTCACAGGGGCTTTTATATGCTACCAGAAAGAGAATGGAACAGAATCCCTACTTCAGCATGTTTCTGTTATGAATGAGATGTAAATCCAAGCCTTTATGCTACAAACTAGGATCAGATTCTCTAATTTTATAAATTGATACAATCCCACTGAAATTCATAGCAGTAGTCCCACCTGCAGAGTGAAGCATACACTCTTTGCTCTTTTAAGATCAATACTATCCTTGTACCTTGTTTTTACTAATAATTGGCTAAGACCCTCATCCTGTAAAATTTCAACTATTTTTGACAGGAATCTCCTTGGTATAAATATACTAAAGATTTAGCTTAATTGTCAGTTTTGGCCAAATCAAAGCCCTAGACTGTGCATGACTGGGAGCACGGCCCTACCTCTGTTTAGCTGTTTCATCCATAATACCAGCAGCCCACGTCCTTGCCTAGGACTAGAGATGCTGCTGTGATACAAGTAAGCATTAAAAAGGAAGCTGCTCTCTAGCTCAGTGAAGATTCCTTTGCCTTTGGCCTGAAAGCCTGTGTCTCACTCAATTCTCCTGCCAAGCCTCAGAGCTCACACCCCATGGACAGACACACATGGGTTTTTCCCATCAGTTTCATCAGAATAAAACTGTTTTGTGGTTTCTTGTTATAAACTCTTTACAGAAGCTAATTATTGTTGGCACAGAATTAACCACCAGTTGTATAAGTGAAATTTTGCTCAGCTTTGTATCCTGTGCTGGATTCACAATATGGTAAAAAGAATGTGCTGCCCAGCTGTGTCTGCTATTAAGCAGATGCTCTGCTAATGGAAGATCAATCCATCTGGCCATCAGGTAGAAGTTAAAAGTCCTCTTTTACTTTTTAAATAAACAGGGAGTGAATCCCTGTGCCCTTGTCAACACTTCCCCTTGACACAATCTCGATTTTAATGTTCAAGACTGCAAGCAAACTACAGAAATCTGCAAATGCATTGACATGTTTACCTGAGTATTTAATATACCCTGTTTCAGTGACACACATATGGAAGACTACGTAAGACCCACTTTCAGGCTATTTTGCCTTCTAAGTGCTGAGCAGGTGTTTTTATACCATTTTGAATAGTTGCTTTAAATGTGAAAATGAAGGGGGAAAAAATCTGTCCTGTGGAAACCAATAAAATCTATTAGGTTTGCATTTTATTTGTGGGATATTATTTCAGCAGGGTCAATGGGGCATCAGTTTAGAGGATGCCCTAGCTCCACTGATGAGTAATCTGCTAATTAATAGTTTTGGAAATGCTGCCAAGATCCTGCCAGAACAATTGCAGCACACCAAAAGGCCTCTCTCAACTCCTGAGCAGACATTCACATAACTGTTGGGAGGAGCAAGATGACCCCTTACTATTTCTTCCAGTTTGTTTTCTAGGCCAAAAGGTGTTAGATCTTCTATCTGTCTCAAATATAGATCTTCCTTTTAATATTCTTGGCAGCATGAATCTCAGTAGCTGAAAGTCAGACTCAACTTCTGTTTAAGCAAGATCTCAGTGTTTTCAAAAGCAATAATAAAAATGCAAATAATCTGACAACTTCCTATTTGACAAACAGGAGCACTGTATCTTTAAACCTAGGAAGTCTTTATAGTGAACTTGAGGTTAAAATGCTACCTGTTTATATAGGGAGTAATGAATTTATACATTATGGTCTTTTGTTGTTCTCTTACTGTAAAGTAAAGACAATACTGATCCAAACTGAATCTGTCAGTGAGACATACATACTTGAATTATTACTTTTTCAGATTCCAAGTTGTATTGCCAACTGCTGTCTCCCTAGAGTCTTGAATATTGGGAAAACATGTTCTAAATCTACAAAATTAATTAAAAAACCCACAGCCCCTTTTGTAGGATCCTCATTAGCAACTGATCCTGCCTCCTTGTAGCCTTTAAACTCTTCCTGTTTAGACCTGTGTTATTTTGTGAAGTACAATGAAATCTGTTAAGGGAAACCATCTCTTAGATGTGTGAGGGGCTGGTGTAAGAGTCCAAATCTCTAATAACCACAACAGCTCTGTTGGTTTCAATGGAGAGAATCTGATTTATGTCAGCAGAGGATTTGGCCCACGATAGGCACAGTGTGTTCTGTTCTTCTGTCTGTTTGGGGTTAGGAAGATGAAGGTGTCTCATATCCAGAAAAATACATGCCAAAGCAAAATAACAAGCAGCTGCTCTGAGAAGCGTCTCACTTGTAGTGGTTCTTCACATTTACTTCTGTTGGTAAGATGTACTCTGTGGTGGCTTTGGCTTCTAAACAATGCACTATCCCCATGTTTGCTAATAAAAAGCATTAGAAGACTCTAGATTCTAAAGCTTAGAAAGATGTTAACGATGGATAAGTGCAAGGAATCAAAAGCTATGTGATTTTAAATGCTTCCCGCTTCTGCCTAGAGCTGCTGGCAACCAAGGGGCTGCTCTGCATCGCACAGTTTACTACTCTTAGTCCTGAGAAAAGATGCCTTCAATGTTTCCATTTCCTAAGACTAAAGATATACTTTCTTCACTTCCTCAAAGCCCACTGAGGATGTTGGCCTGAAGAAAGAACCCTGTTCCAATGTTTTCTCTCACATCTGTTCAAAATTCACCCGTTATTTTTTATTTTAAATGTGCTGTTCTCTTTTAGCTGCAGTAGAAAAATGAATGTTAAATGGAGAAGAGTTCATGTATGGGGTGCATGCAAATTGGCACAGATTATCTGTTGTCAGGGGCTTTGCAGGAGAGGATTAGCCATTTGATGCTGGACCTGGTGGCAGTCATTTTCCTTTGTGTGTGTACATATGGAGACGTGCCATTAAATTTCTCATTTACTGTTGCTGTCACAGATGAGCTAACTTGTCCTTCAAACCATGATACTCGTTAACATGGCACTTTCTTCACGTGATTCCAGATCAAGAATTAAATTCTGCTGGTGTTCTTAGCAGGTGTGCACCTCATGCCCTTAATCTTCCGCAGCGTTCCAGCACCTTTCTGTAAAGTGTTGCAGGGGAAAACTTCCTGAAAAACAGTTTTCTGAATGTAAACTCATCTTGTCAGAATTGGCTTTTCTTCTTTTACTAAAGGACACAAAATTAACAGTAAAGTCACCACTGAAGCCCCTACTATGCACTTCTCTGTGGGAATCATGGACACTGAAACATGGCATTCCTTTTGTGGGCCCAAGCTGAGCCATTCAAGCTGGAGAAGGGCAGTAAATGGCACACAAAGCCCCAGTGGAACTACATGGAGTGTATCTTCCTCTGTCTTTTTCTCTAACACACTGCTCTCTAGCTTCTCAGTGCTAACTATTTCTGAGGGCTCTGTTTCTTAATATTAGAAGATCTAAGGAAGTAAAAAAAAGGGTGAGATGGTAAACAGAAAATCTAAAAAGAGAGGCACCAGCAGAGAGTCCCAAGAGATTCCAGTTAGGGTTTTAGTGATTTTTTGTTTGTTTGTTTGTTCTTCCAAATCTACACAGGAAAGTACGTTACTGCTTTCTAGGTGTTTAAATGTTTGCCTTCATAATTCCCCACTCTCCTGATGAAATTCATTTGACAAATCAGAAGTATGACTTTGGTGGAATTAAGACTAGGATTTGGAATATAGGTTCACAAATTAATACTTCATCTGGAAAATATGTTTGGCATTTTGGAGTGCAAATAGACCAAAGGCAGCATCCACTTCTACCTTGAGTGTCCTTTTCACCTAGGAAAGTCCTGAAGCTTCCTAGTCTACAACCACTGGATCAGGAAGATTTGTACCTGCACGTAGCACTTTGGTGGATTAATAACATATTGCAAGTCAAAGCACTTTTGGAAAGTTTTAATCTCCATTCAAGAGCACAAGGAATGTCAGCTGTTTACTGGTCCTTAATAATATAATACTATCATCAGTGATAAGAAACAAGTTACTGAGCCTGTTCTCAGTGGAGGGTTTTTTTAGGATAAAATTACCCATCTCATGATTGTCTTATACTCTCCATTTTGAGCTAACTGTCCCAAAATGGAGCTGACAAAAAATGGCTAGACATTTATGAAAAAAATTGAATTATTTAATTGTGAAGTTTGCTTTTTTGTGTCTAGTGAGTTCAGGAAGGCAGACAGATAAGAGGAGGATCAACCCTGTGAAAGGGTTGAGTCAAAAAGTCAAGCTAGTTCTGCTGAATCCAGTTCACATTCACTAGAACTTACTCAATCTTCTTCTTTCATTAGTGGATGTGGGTCAAAGTCCCTGCTGATAAACTTTTCATTTTTATCATTGAGGTGCTGTCTTTTCCTTGCTTGTCACCTTCAGGAAAGCTGTTACCCAATTCTGGGTGCCATTTGAGGAAGCAAAGATTAAGTAATAGGCAGCAACAGGGGATGTATGACACTGCACTGAGAAACTTCATCTCTGATTAACAGCAGGTTCCGTAAATGTTACCCATAGCAGAGGGACCACTGGATGCTTCCCTGTCTGAAGTTCCTTTCTGGACACTTTCCCCACTCACTCAGTGTTTGTTCTTCTGCAACAGCAAGGAAATGAAGAAGAGGAAGGAAAAGAGGCAATGAGCACACATCTCATGAGGAAGGGGACAAATTAAGGTACTAGAGGTACCCTTAAAGCTTATGCAATGGGCCTGTGCTCAGCAGTGTCCAAACAAGGCATAGAAACAGCTTTCCAGTTAGACAGAAGCTGAGAGAAGGAAAGGAGAAGTGGAGAGCTGTGGGTTACAGGAAATCAGTATGGACCAAGCAACGCCCTGTCCAGACAACACAGGCCCTGCCCTTTCCCCTCACCTACCATATTGTACATCTTTATCAGTCATAGAGCAGTTTTGGGTGGTGTCCAGCATCAGCTAATGACAGGTATCTTTGTCCCAGGTGAAGCAATCTGAAGACCCATTCCTTTTGTGTGACTTACTCAGAGGCCTGGGGGCAATTCCAGAGACCAGTTTTTCAGCCTACTGTTATTTTTCCTAAATGAGAGTCTAATAAGGTAGTAACTTCATTTCAAACAAAAAGATAGAAGGGGACAGACTCCCTTCTACACCTACACATTATCCAAGTTGAGTTGAAAAGTACTGCTTAGCCAGGCAGGCTGAAGGCTACAGAGCAAGTCTGATGTCCAGCTGCCCACTGTCAGTGAGCCCATTATCCCTGATGAGGAGAAGGCCCTCCTATGCATGAGAAAAAACCCTTCAGCTGATTTCTTTGCACATTGCATCTGGATCCTGGGGATTTTCTAGCATGTATCACCTCGTCATGTGGACCTCTGAGTGAGATGAAAAACCTTTCTTCCTCTAGAGGTTCAAACATTATATGTTTGATTTGTGGTAACTGCTGCAACCACACTAATCAGTATTTTTCTAATAAGATTCTGCTTTTTTTGCCTGAAATGACTTTGTTTTTATGCATTGTTATATTTTTGCCCAAGTGTTTGAGCTTTCCAAGCACCATGAGTATCAGGTCCAAAGTTAACATTTTTTTTTCCACTTTTTGTTCTGTTGTGTATGTCACCATGAAGTTTAAAATGGACCTAGGAACACACCTAGAGAACCACTGTCAAGCCAAAATATGTGAAATCTTGTATTCTCATTGGCTTCTTAGATGTTTCCTTTATTTAATGGTGTTGAATACAGTAATTCTTTGTAATTCTTATTTATTTAATTGCTAATGACAGAGCTGATGTTTTAGTTTCTGGGCCTGAAGAACAGGGATCTTGAGCTCCCTGCTCAGTGCAAGGGAATCTGCTGAAGTTGAAGGGCTGTGGTTTGAAATTAACTCATTTGCAACTTCAAGTTTTGAAAAAAAGAGATGAGTTTTGCATGCTGCTGGAACACAAGCCGTCTTTATCTCCCAGGAAAGTCTTCTACAAGGCTGAGCTTCATATTGGGAATGGTCAGCATCTTGCCGAGTTAAATTGTCATATATGATTGTATGCTGAGACTTGAGAATAGCCTCCAAGACACCTAAGCTTTGATTTAAATTATTTGTGTGTATTATAATGATGTTTCAGAGTTCCAGCTGTTCAACACTGCTGGGTGCAGTACAAACACAGAGTGTGAAAGTTGGTCCCTGACCAACTGGTTCTGTGTGTGCTTTGTTTTTGCAGTAGGGAGATACATGGGGCTTTTTGAATGTGTCAAGCCCAACACTGCCATTCAACTGAGTCAAAGGTACCAGCTGAGTGGGTGGATTTTTACAGAAGGCCTGGCTAATTTTTAGACCATTAGTAACGTGTAGTTGAGGAAGATAAGATAATGAACAGTATGATCCAGTCTCATGTTGCAGTGCAAAGAGTTCGAAGAGTTCAACTGCTGGAGTTAAGAAAGAATTATTTTCCCCATCTGTGTCATTGCACAATAGTAAAGGTGCTTGAGTGAGGGGATGTCTGAACTGTTGGGTGTGGGGCTACAGCAGGAGGCTGAGATCAGACATGCTGTGATTTATTGCTGGTCAGGATGGAAAATAAATAAAAATCTAAGGTTTCAGAAGTGGGAACTGTATGACTAGTTCTGGAAAGGCAGCCGTGCCCTTCAATTCCTGAATAGCCAACAAGGAACATTAAGAGAAGACAAGAATAGGAGTCTGTTCCTATCTCTCTGTGCTGAACAAAGGCTAAGCATATTGTCCATGATGACTTTGTTGAGGTAGCATGAAACACTTTTAATGTTTCAGAGCACTTCAGACGAGAAGGACAGAGGATTATAAAGAAAGTGTTTGTTTAATATTTGGATACACAAGTATGAATTGCAGGGGTTAAAATAAGGGATGGTTTCCTTGGTGTGATTTAGGTGGATCAGTGTCTCTTGAAACACATTATCTTCTAATTTTACCTTTACTAAAAGTAACATCAGCAGTTACTGGGTTTCTGTACGACTGTGGAGCTGTTGTGGACTCACAGAAAGGTACAAAAAAGTCCTTTGTTTTCTGTACAAAGCTCAATAATTGCCTTCTTAATATGTATGTATATGATTGCAGGTAAGAATTACCATGAAGAACTCTAGAGATGTTTTCCCAGCCAAGAAAAATTGTGTCCTTGACTTCAGCTCTAATTTGACTACCCAAAAAAAAAACAAGTAGAGATGTTGAGTGGTTCAGTGCACATTCTCTACAATAAATGTTTTGTAAAATCAGGCTCCATTTGGGTTCTAATTTATTTTAATTTTTGTATGCAATACTCTGCAGAGTTTAGACTTCTTTACTTTGTTTGCACACACTCAATACATCAGCTAATACTCATATCTACAAGCAGTGTATATATAGGTGTTTAAACACCTATATATATACTGCTGTAGTGCAATTTTTCTCGGAGTTAGAGCGTGGTGCAGGTAATTAAACAGTGATCTCTGTACAAATTAAAAGGGTTGGTGCATACCTCTAATATGGAAGTACAATTACAGTAATTTTATGTGCATACTGACTGCATAAAAGCTCTCATGCAGGACTGAAAACTCAGTATTTTGTATGTGTTGGTGCTGTTTGCACATGCAAATGTGAGGGTTACTCACCCGGCTGCCTTTGAAGCGCCACCGCTGCAGAATTGCTATGTAAATTTGCTTGCACTCGGTAGATTTTCAAATGGTTTGGGAAACACTACTCTCAGTCCTGTTAAGCATTGCCAGATCTGAGCAATACACAATACACAGCTGAATAGATGTGTTTCCTTTTTTTTCATCCCAGGTTGTGCTGGAGTTTCACTGGAACGCCACCGAGCTCCAAGCTGTGGCAGTGAAGACGATCACCAAACAAGCTACTTGATCAGTTTCTTACTGACTCGATGACTAATCATGATAACTTATCAGCTGTGCCGACTCAAGGGGAACTGATTATGTACAGTCCCTTTCACATGCTCCTGTGAACATCTGAGACCGATGACCCAGTGCACGTGGAGTGTGCAGTATTGAAAGGTGCCTTAATCAGTTCATTTTGTGTTTGAGCATGTTCTGGATTTAACCATTCCCCGTCCTACTTTCCTTGTGATCATGCGCGAGCTTGTGAGCACCCTTGCAACATTTTTATTCCTCATGATCAGGCTCTAAGCCAGAACTGATGTCAAAGATGAGTGTAAGGAGAACAGCAGGTTTCCAGAGAAGGGCTTGCCTGGATGAGGGCAGGCACACGGCATCGCAGGGACATTAGGAGCATTAAGACACTGTTTTGTTTTTCAAAGTCTGGACTCAGAATCAGCTGGGAAAGCAATGTGATTCCAAGTGACTGCTTACAATGTAGGTCAGTTCAATGCAAAAGTGAAAGCACATGTACCATCAGATTCCCACGTCTGGAGGGGGAGGGGATGGCAGCCTGCAAGTGCAAAAAGCCCCAGAACTCATGTGTGACTCGTGTTTTCCGGTGAGTAACACATGCTGCGTGGATGGGACGCAGCAGAATGCAAGTGCTGGTGTGGGTGTGAGCTGGTTGCACGTCTGGGGGAGATTAACTGTGTGTGCGTGCACACGTCCTCTTGAATGCCACAGACTTCACCATGTTGAGATTTGTGTGTAGCACCGCCGCAAGAAACGCCTGCGCCCAGCAGGGCCGGTGGTGCTCAAGGGGCAGGGGACGGGTCCCCGCAGCCGCAGGTCCCCGGCCGAGCCGCTCAGCGATGCGCTCTGGCTCCGCTTTCCCCGCCGGGGAGGAGGGAGGCCCGCACCGCGCTCCTTGCCTCCCCTGCCCCGGCCTGGCCCGCCGGTTGCGGTGCCAGGGCCGCGTTTTCTGGAAGCCGAGCGCAGCTTTCTCCGGTTCTCCAGCGGCCGAGCCCTGGGCGTCGCGTTGCAGGGAGTTGCTATTTTGCTGCTCTAATTAGGTGATGCAGTTTCAGTTACCAACAGACTTAATTGCAGTAACAGTAAGCAGCCTCCCCACTCACAGTCATGTGCTCCTGGTTACAAGAAGCTGAGTGGAGCGGGGCCGAGGGAAATCCCCTCAAACGGCACCGCGGGGCCGGCCGGGACAAGCAGCGCCGGCTTGAACCGCGCCGCGCAGCGGGAACCGCGCATCCGTCGCGCCCCGCACGGCCCCGCACGGCCCCGCACGGCCCCGCAGGGCCCCGCACTCCGGCCACCCCGGGCTGCGGCGGCGTGTCGGGAACGGGAGGGGGAGCTGCCGCGCCGGGCTGCGGGCTGGGCGGGGACCCCGCAACGCAGGGGCCGGGGCTGCGGCGGGAGATGGTGACAAGGCGCCGGGGGGCGGGAATGGCCGGAGCGGCGAAGGGGCGCGGGGAACCGCGCTGAGCCCGGCCCGAGCGAACCGGAGAAGCTGCTCCAGGGCACGGTTGAGTTGCGGGAAGAGTTGTCAGCAAGGCTGCCCTGACCGCACCGCGCAGATGTGGCAGGCGCTGGGTCCAGAGGTGTAAAGTTAACTACGAACATTATTTGGGAGACAAGTTGTGTTTTGGTTCTTTCCTCCCTGTGGCTGAGAAAAATGATTTGTCTATATAGAGTCATTAATTTGGATTAAATCTATGTATGAATTTTAAATGGCTTGCTATTCCTCAGCAGCGTGGATACTGTTCCAGGATATGTGTTGTAATGCAAATTAATTAAACTCAGTTCCAGAGTGGATTCCAAATTAGCATCCACACAGGGAATTAATTACAAGTAGCTTTTGCCTACACAAAAAAAAAAAAAAGAAAAAAAAAAGAAAAAAAAAAAGTTGTGAATCCCACAGTTCTTTGGGGGTCACAGGAGACTGCTGCAAGACTCAGCTATTTGAAATGTACCTCACACCTTGTAGTCATTGCTTTCAAAAAGTCAACACACTGAGCGTAATAGGTCACTGCATTTTAAACAACTTCTAGACAGCATAATGTATTATTATTAAAAATTCCTAAGGGAATAATTATTTCTAAGAGTATGAAGATAGGAATATGTTACTGTGGGGTAAGTTAAGGTGTGAACTTACTGTATATTGTCTGTGCTGTGGTTTGCCTTGTGTGCTTACTTTTTCCCTGTGGTAAACATGAAGCTACCCCTGTATAAAAGGGGAAGTATCTCTAACTTGGGACATCTCAGTAAACACCATAGCAGAACAGTAATATTTTAATTTCTCCTTAATGACTTGAGGATGTTTCTAATGCTGACACATATATTTAATGTGTGAGTGCTGTCAGATTCTGAGTACAGTAACATCCTATGGCAAAGTGTTCATTTGACCAAAAAGAAAGCAGTGATGAATGAAGAGCTCAAAGTTCACTGCTGAGGAGGCCAGCCTGTGAGTAATGCTGTCACTGGCCTAAGATCATGAGATGTTTGCCTGACTTTGGCTAAGGACAGACCCAAGCCAAAGATGACAAATGATGCCATATAAGCTTTCCCAGTTGCCCCAGTTGGCTCATTCCAGTCTGATCCAGATCAACTAGGCCCCAAGGTCATTAGCATTCTAAAGTCACTTATTGGCAAGGGTGACAGAGTCTGTGGCCTCCCTCCCACTCCACTGAAGGATGACAAAAGGGATGGTAAACAAGTAAGAGGAGTTATCTGCTGCTCATGGCCTACTCTGAACCTTCAGCAGTAGGGAGCAGAGATGAGACTGTGGTAGATCACATAGACTAAAGCTGTTCCTTCACAGAAGTCACTATCCAGCTGATGTCCCTGGTGTCCATGTGATTCCTGTATGCACAGATGAGAGCAGTATCATACTATACTCAGGATTTAGCCACTTCCTAAATTTGTGGTTTGGTGAGTAGACTAAGTCATGTTTGGTGGCTTCAGAAAGTGGCTCAAATTAGAAATTGAGCTGGATGTGATTTCCAACTTCTTTGGATCAACTCTCATGGCTGGCATTTCCCCCTCAGCCTCCCTCCTTACCCTGCAAGTTCTCTACTTCTTACTCGTGTTGGGGGGCTCAAAGGAAAGGCAGTGGTGTCATTGTACCTGACCACTAATAGGCCTCCTATGAGTATATACATGAGATAGGACTAAAGTGTACTTGGTCATACAGGACTAGCTTTCAGCTAGCCAGCTCATGTTGTGTCTCTGGTAATAGCAGGAGCCTGACTCAGTGACATGGGAATACTTTCCAGTCCTGTGGTCTTTGTGCCCAATTCCATTCTGCTGGGCATAGCACTAGCAGTTTTGACAGACACGCCTTGCCTTTTCTGCATTCTCTTTTATGTGTCTGAACCATTGACAGGTAGTAGCACTAAGGTAAGCACATATTAATTTGGTCCAGGTAAGCTCTTTTCTTCATCCTTAGGGGAATTCTTCCTGCTCCTGCTCCAGGCAGAACCCTTTTCCTTGGCAGATGGTAGTAGGCTGCAGTACACTTTGCCTATCTATTCCCATTGGTTTGAGGTTCAAAAATAAGCCAGACACTGAAGTCACACAGACCTTGATAACCCAGTTTTCATCATCAGTCCCCCCTGGGATTTCATGGGGGAATGGTCCGAGTCTCAGAGAGTTCTGGTAAGCTAGTGACCCCTCTTCCCCATGGTCAGGCTTGGGCTACTCTGTGCTATATTTTTACTGGGGGGGAAAAAAAAAGGAAACCGTTAGGTCAGCGACTCAAAAAATCAGGGAAGGAAAAGGCTTCTCAGTGAGGGCAGGGGCCTCCAGCAAATCAAAAGGAGAAGGAAGATCAACTGTACACAACCTGTGACTTGGTGAGTGCTGCCACCCATGCAGCTGAAACTGTGCATTGCAGTGGGTGGGGAAAGTTCAGAGTGAGGACACCCTGTTTGTTCACACTCTGGTGTTGGCAAGGGTCTGTTGAATAATCTTTTCCTCATGCTCACATCTGCTCCTTTGGGCACAGCACTGATTGTTAGGACAGCTATGGCCTCCCTCCTTTTGCATCCTTCATTCACGCATCTAAGAGCAGAGATGTGCCAGCACTGGTTTGAGTGTAATCTGTTCCTAATACTCAGGTCTGGGACCTGTTGCAGGTCAATTTGTTTCCTTCAACATCACCCATGGCAGCATTATTCCTTAATTCAGGCAAAATCTCCTCTGAGACACCTGTCCAAGGAACCTCCTCCTTCCTCTGGAGATGCCAGATGTTCTTGAAACTGAAGACCATCTCATCTTAGTTCTGCAGCAAGTCCCTTTTCAGACTATCTATCCTAAATTCTAAATGATAGTTGAGGGGAGATTTTTCATTTAGCATCCCTAAGTGTTGGTAGGGTTTCATTGTCCATCTGGATTTAATCCCTCCATTCTTTCCTTAGCTCTGTGCCATCCATTTTGTGTTGAAGGCCCCAGTAAATCTAGAACTGCAGTTTTGCTCACTTCTATTTAGATGGCAATTTCTGTCATCCTCTGGACTACGAGGTTAGGTCCTTTGGAGAAAGAAGAGAATTTCAATCAGTCTTTCCAGTTGTGCTCATGTGGGGACCCAGAAGGAAACAAGTTTCGCAGGGGTGGGGACTTTGCTGAAATAATGTAACCTGTCTTTTACCTCAGTGACCCCATATTTTTGAGAGCTGCAGTTTGTAACCAAATAGCAGCAACTAAAAGTAAGTATGTTTGCACCCATCTCCATGCTGTTGGTGTTGTGTGTGAAAGGATGGCTGAGTGGGTGGACTGATTTTTCCTTGTTCCTTTTTTATTTTATTTTTGTTTCTGTTTTGTTTAGCTAAAACATACATTGTTGTCATTTCACGGGGCATGACCCAGTCCAAGGCCTTTTCATTTCTTTCTTTGTTCTCAAGTGGGGTCATAGTTTCCCTCTTTCAGGCATCCTTTACTTCAGGCATATTAGCAGTGAGGGATTGCTGGTCCAATTTATCTGTGCAGTTTCTTCTTTACAGCCAGTTGTTCTACTTCTAGAACACCAGTACAAGTCTCCTCCATTCTCCTCCCCACTGCCTTATCGGAAACCCAGCCTGAGACCCACATGGGCCACCTGCCAACACATAACTCTGCTTTACCATGGGATGAAATTCTTGACATTGCCTTTTTTAACTTGTTCTTCAGGTAGTTCCTACCCTTTGAACACTGACGTTCAGACTGTCATTTAAACTGTTAATCAGGTCTCAACCCCAGCCTCTGAACTTAACAAATTCCTGTGCCCAATTTTTTTTGGACTAGAGTAAAACAGAGGAGAACTTTCCAAAGTGCCTAAGGTATTTTATCCCAGTGAATTCCTCTAGGAACTCCTACACATGTACAAGATATCGCTTCCAAAGTTTGGGCATAAAAATGTTATACTTCCTGCATGACTAATTTAGCTTGGATCTGCCTGTGACAAGAACTCTGTGAGTTCTAAAATCATACTGGCATGGCTGAGGTGGGCCAGGGTTATGAGAGTTAGAGGTAACAAATGGATTTTGCAAAAGATATAAAATCTTAAATTTTCCAGTTAGAATCATTCTGTAGGAAGTCAGAATATTCCTTCATGTGAAAGATCATATCTGCCTATGATAAGAATCATGTCAACCTTGTAAGTACAGTACTACCCTGTGATTAGGATGAGCCTCTCTGCAAAAAATGAAATAAAGCCCTGTTCTAGCAAATTGCCAGGCTTGTCCTCGCCATCCTCCATCTTCAGGCTCCTATCCCCCAGGCTGCAGTTCTGTGGCACTGTTTGAATGCTTGCTAGATGTGTAGGTGGAGGAGCACATCTCTTCATGAGATTCTGTTGCAGAATGGCAGTTACTGTGTTCATCTGAGACAGGGAGGCCTAGATTAGAGCATGGAGGTGTGAATCACTGCCCTTCTAATCTGATGTCCAGTGCTAATGCTAGTTTCAGTTCTCCTTGTAGAAACTTCTAAGTGTCTAGCCACTAGTTCCCTGGTCTCCTCCCAGAAAAAAAAAAAGTTTTTTTGCTTTTTTTTTTTCACTTAGATCACTGCTTGCTTTGGGAATAATGCACAGTAGAAAGAAAAGGTGTCCCCTCAGTGAGAAAAGAGTCTTTCAATGCAGTAGAAAATAATCCCACAGAAATGTCCATTATGTGAAAGACTTCTGGACAACCAGCTAGAAAAAGCAGTGAAACCTGATCAAAGAGAACAAACTCCATAATTTAAGCAAGTTTTGTAATTGTAGTACTTTATCAACAAAGAGCTATTGCTGGAAGGGCTGGCTGACTGGGTTGTGCAGATGTGTAACATCTGTGCACATTTGGCCTCTGGAAAGTGTCCTAGTGATGGTTCATTCCAAAAATGTTATTGGTTTTCTAGCTTTTCTCTTGACCGGAAAAAGGAAGAATGCTTTTCCCAAGGTCATTTTTGGTGAAATTGTTTTCTGGTTCAGATCCAGCAGACCAGGGGAGGCAGACTACAATAGCGGAATTTGAGTTCCTTCTCCTTCATATACCACCAAAGCCTTATCACAAGGGCGTATCATGACAAGCTACCTTGGGCACATAGTTGTGAGCACTCCTGGTTAACCCACAATCAAATTCCCAGTCTAGTGATTCAGCAGAATTTTTTTAGCATGTAAAGAAATTGAGAGTCTGCACATGGAAATGGGTAGCAAAGCCTGCTAGCTACGTCCAGCAAAATCCAGTGGTGTGAAGGTGATGTATCCCCCATTGTCATGACACTGAAGTTTTTTAAGTTGGGCAAGGAAGTTTTTAGCTCTTTCTTGAGCCCCTCCAGTATATAATATCTAGTTTAAATACAACAAGAATATTAACTGGAGCTTAACTCTCTCTTCCTGTTCCTCCTTTTCCCTTTTCTTTCAAAATCCTTAGATTTGGTGTTGTTTGTCTGAATCAACCCCTTGCACTCGAGGCATTTATCAGCTGATCTGGTTGTTTTGTTTCTTGTTAGTTTTATTCACTGCATGCTGATTTCTTGTAACTCATTTCCCTGCACTTTCATTTGCACTGTGCAGTTCAAACACCCTGGCGTTCTAGAAGCATGTAGCCTGCAATCCATGGAGTGGGGTACATACTCAACACCTCTTGAATGGCCCCCGCCTCCTTGCAGTGGCTGCCCATAAGTTCTGTGGTTTCTTTGTTTTTGCCTGGCAAAGTTCCACTGCGGTGAGATCAGCTCAGCCCCGTGAGCTGGCAGATGGCATGGATGGGCTGAGGCTGGCCTTAGCTTTTGCCTTATTTATTTTGTTTGCTGATGGATGAGCACTTTGTCCTCTTTGAAAAGCTGACCACTTCAAAATCCGACCACTCTCCAATACCTGATTGCAACACAAGTCCTGGAAAGTCCACTGACAGTAATACAGATCTTGAAAGAAAGTATCAGGTGGTCATTTTGAGCTGATTTTGTTTGCAATTCATGTATGTATCAGTGGATATGACTAAAGACATACTGACTGTATCCATATTTGCACAGCCACTAGTTTGCGCAGTCAGTTTTCAGATCTGTTTGTCACCACCACTACACTATAAATGTTAAACAGTAATGGTAATCATAAAAGTACTGTAAAACAGGCCACAAATTACTTTGACTTGGTAAGATTAATTTTGGGGTTTGGATGCTTTGTTTGGTTTTTTGGGGTTTTTTTTAATGAAAATTGTTATCTTTTGATATTTAACATCTTTCCTATTTAGCTGGCTTCCAGCCACGACCTCTTCCCACTGTGGATAAAAGAGACCAGCCGTTGGGTTGACAGCCTGCTGTACTGTATGCAGAGGGTGCCCATTTCCCCCTGTGAAAGTGGAACTTTTATCCCCCTAGACACACATGTAAGGCACAAGATCCTTTCTAAATGCCACATGAGATTCTGGGAATACTCTCCCTGGCCCCAGAATACTTTTAGAACTATTTATCTAAGCACTCTATTGGTATGCCAAACCACCAGGTGTTCTGTGTGCCTGGGGCCCCACTTGTTCTGGAAGGCTTCCTTGTTTTTTGTTTATACAGACAGTTATCCTGGTGTGGATAGTGGGTTCAGTGTGCCTCTTACAATGCTATGTGCATATTCCTGTTGATTGAGAGAAGCTTTTCATGCTTCCCCACAGCGAACCATGTTAGGATTGCCATGATTGCATTTCAGTGTCCACTTCCAAGGGCTGCAGTGGGTGTTGGACAGGACTGTGTAATGGCTTTTTAAGCTGGGTCTGCCTTGATCATCTTAAATATTACCTGTGGGCACTTCTTGCTTCTACACAGCCCATTCCTTCTCAGGCATGTGGGACCTTAGCTGTGCATTTCTAAACATGTTTCTGTTTAATGTTAGCAGCCACCATGTTGTTGTCAAGATGAGCTTATTACAGTGGAAACTGGGTGAAATTCCATAGCCTTGTGTTATGCAGAAGGTCAAGCAAGATGTCCATCACATCCACATAAATAGAAACAGTACAAAAATTAGCAGAGGATAACTAGAGGAGAGGTAGTCATGTGAAACTGCCTTAATTTATGTGCCCAGTTTGGCAAGTAAAGATTAGGTTCCCCATATGGAGAGAAATAGATTCTTTTGAATTACCCTCTGGAAGAGAATTCCTCCTCTTTCCTTAAGTGCTTAAAGCAAAAAAACCCACCCTAAAGTATGCAGTGGAAGAGTCCACTTCTGTCCATACATCTGCAATCATTCTTTTTCAGCTCCTGAATAAAACAACCAGCTCTGTGGTGCTTTCTTTCTCCGTTGGTTCTCATAACAAATTGTTACTGGGTAGAAACCAATTATGAGACCAGGAAGAACAAATAACACCTCTTTGAGTACTGTACCGTCACCCTCTGTTTTGCCTTTAAAAAAGCAATTAGTTAAACCTGCTTAATTTTTTATGCAGGTGACCATCACAAGTAATAGATACAGGCTGCTCTTTGGCGTCTGGGCTAGGTGGTGGTTTTGATGGCAGTGCTGTGTCTGCTCCTCCATATTTACACACATGACTTTTTGCATTTGCAGAGATTACTCTCTCTTTTCAAGCAGAAAGCAATGACTGGATTAGACCCAAGCATTGTTTTAAGAGAGGCCTGTGACTCTGTGGTTAGTTTCTTATTTTGTTTGTAAAGGTCAAAGACATAATGATATTTTTGGAGGTAAATTTTAACTTGTACTCTAGTCTTTCACGGGGCTAAGCTGGAGAGGAGGTAAAAAAGTTGATCTTGGTCAAAAGAATGATACTTCTTTGGTAATTTCTCTCATCAAATACGTGCTGGAATTGGAAGCTGATTATGTCTCTTTGTGAGGCCACATTGCCTTACTTTAATACTGCTTTCTCTGTAGTTGGCCTGTCTTAAGTGTAACCACCTGGCTTTGTGTTTAAATCTAGTAGAAATTTCTGTTTCTGATCTGATTTTTCGGCAGCGCCAAATTGCTGTAAACTTCAGTGGAGCATGTTTCATAGGAAGCACTTTCCAACACCGGACCCCTGCCTTATCTGGGATATAAGGGAGCCAGGCAGGACGATTTGGCATGCTGGAGACTGGAAGGTTAATTTATGTTGCAGTGCGGATTTTGAATTGAGCAGCCTGTCTTTAGATACCTGGCAAAGTCACAGAAGGGAGAAACTAGTTGTGACTAACAGATCCTTCCTGCTTCACTGGGGTGAAAGAGACCTTCAGTGGATTATTCTTAGCTGTTTTTCAAGGTAATAGCCAGTATGAAATTCTTAGTAAGGGATTGCTTGTTATAGGCAAGTTAAGTCTTAAGTGCCAGCAAAATGTTCTGCAGGGTCTGATACTTCCGTGAGGTCTAGGCTTTCAAAGTTGTTTACCTGGAAATATCATAGACATTGTACATAAACACCAGTACAAATAGGCTTAAGAACTAAACCCCCAGGTTTTACAACTTTCTGTATGCTCAGTAATAGCTAAGTGATGCAGACAGACTTTAAAAAGAAGAGTACAATTAATATTTAACAGGACATCTTATTCATCTGAATATGTCAGACTTTTTTAAATGGAAGTATTCAGAGGTACAGAATTGGTTTCAGGGAATGTTTTGTTTTGGAAAAAAAACAATTAAGAATATGTTTTTGAAACAAAATTTTTAATTGACCCATCCTTTTTTTTTCCCCCTCAATTTTTGAGTTTGTGAAAGTCATCAGCATTTTTTTCTAAGTGGGTATTTGGAAAGTTTTTGAAATCTTAAAAATATTCACAAGAAAGGAAAAGCATTTCCTGCTGATCTCAGCTTGGATGCTTGGGGGAGTATGACACTTTCTACAGAACTGACAGAAACCAGGTAGGGTTTTCACTGCCTGCCAGGCAGGTTTGAAAACCTGCTTGATTTCCTCCCAGCTCACCTGCCCAGCTCCTTGGGAGCCTGCTGACAGACACATATGGAGCTGAAAGTCAGAAACCCATCTCTGTAGCTTCAAATCTCTGGGCTGTCACCTGTCCTCTTCCAGAGATCTATCAGTGGTGACTGCTACAGCTCTATGCAGCCCATCATTGGACCATTTCAAGCTAGGTCTTCCAGACTAATGGATTTTCCATAGCCTGCTGGGATCCTCGGGGTCTCTGGCTCCTGCCAGGCTTGAGCTCTTCAGCAGTCTGTAACAGTGACCCTCCACAGCTCTCCATGCAGGTTGCATGGCAGCAGTGCTCCCCACGGGCTCTGAGCTCTGGAGGTTTGGTTGCTGATTCCCACCTGTGATGTCCTCCAAGGGTCAGGCAGCCACTTCCCCTGGAGGGCAGGTATGCAGACTCTCCAGCTGCCCTGCATCACATTCTATGTCAACTTCAATTCAAAGTAACTATGTTTTTTTTTTCCAGGAATATGAGTTTGTCCACTAATTCCTAGTGATTTCACTGCAGTAATTTCTGAAATTGAAATGAGGCCAGTTGAGGAGTATTCTTTAGGGTGTAACTAGGAGTGTTCTGTGAGAAATACTCATCCTTTTGGAAGTTATAGATTAATTGAATCCTGGATCTCTCTGAGAACTGATCATTCCCATCTTTGAACACCTGCCCTAAGCAACAAGTGTTGAGTCAAACTTGATGTGCGTCAGATTTGCAATATTCAAACTGTTTGCTGGTTCATGTGGAATACTTCATCAGCAGTAAAAAATGTTAGGTTAAAGAAACCTGGTCTAAGGACAGTGTAAATCCCTGATTTCAGACATGTGAAATTTTAAATTTGAGAAAGTTATCTGATGGAGAGCCTGGTAAATCAGCGTTATTCTCTGTCTTTGTTACACGGTTTTGGTCAACAGAATTGCACACTACGTTGTCAAGAAGCTCATCAGCTTTCATCCAGCTGAAGATTCCTTTTTGGGTGTCAGAGAAATCCAGCTTGTGACATCTCTGCTGAGCGTGCAAGCTCTGGCAGAGGCTTTGCCACATGCTCAGAATTGTGTTTGGGCCCACACTAGCTCATTTTGTCCAAGCAGTTTCATTAGATACTGAAGTGACCTGGGGTGAAGCCTAGAGATAAAATTTCCATATAGCTCTGCCAGTGAATCACTGAGACCCTGTGGAATATGGCTTGCTTTCAAAAGGTTGACAACATTTAACCTCACAGAGATCTTAGGCACTGGGACCTGAGTGCTTTAGCCTTTACTAAACAAATACTTTTAATGATTTGAGCCTTAACAGGAAAGTCCAGTGGGGGCTGTTGAACTCTGGAATTCGCTGCAGGGGGGCACAGGAGAGATTAGAGGCCATGGCTAATCAAAGAAAATCTGCTGTACATTGTACTGCTGCTTGCACAGCCCCCAGTACGTATCTGTGACTCCCTTCTGCCTTAGAGGGACCTGCATGTGTAGACTGACTCCTTCTTTGCTGAGCTTTCCTATCAAGATCTTCCAGGACAACCTCTGTTTCTCAGGCTATGAATTTATGTCAGTTTTTTCAGTGACCACTCCTCTCCAGCAGTTAGTTATCCCAGTTCTTGCACTGCCCTTGTTTTGAATTAGCACACCTTTTTCCATGCTTATGGAGTAAACTGCACTGTCAGCTGAAAGGAATTTTTCAGTTGTTCTGGTCGACTGCGCAGCTGCACACCCAGCTGAGCCAGCAGCACAGTGAGTGTGGAGAGCAGGGGGTGCCCGTGCCACTGACTGTGAAACCACAGCCTCCATTGTACAACTGAAAATGCTGTGATGCCAACAAACCGCTAACGGCAAAGGCATTGGCTAGTTCTTCATTTTTCTGGCAGGTAGTGGAAGATAAAGATAGACTTTCAGGTTCTGTAGAGCCGATAGCTCTACAGCCCAGAAGGTCCAGATATTTAAAAAAAAGCCTCCAAACTGAAGTGTAGGTGATCGGTTGGCTTGTTCTGAGGTTTATTCCAGCCCACTCTCCGTAGTGTCTCATGTTAGCTTTGGAGGCCTTGCATCTGTGCATGATCATAGCAGATAAAACTGTAGCAAAGTAAACCAGCACTGCCCACAAAGCTGCTTATTCCCACATGGCTGACAAAGCTCGTGCATCTGGAACTCAGCTGGACAGACTGTGACATTGCTGCACATCACTTTGGGCAAAGTCAGCTGCCTTACTTTAAGCTGTTTCTGATAGTTGGAGGCAACCTGGCTGGCTTTATACTGAAGCAGATGAGACAAATGCACACTGTTCTGCTAACTCATCTTCCTCATTGTGGAGCAATAACTTTCAGAAACAAAGTGGTAACCTGTAGCCAGAGTGAAGTAATATCTCAGATAGCTTCCTCTGCTTCTGCGGTGTTTCTCTACCCATATTTCTAAACAGGTTTGTAAGCACTTAACCTTGAGCTGTGCACCCACACTGATCCCCCTTAACTCCTTATTGCTCCTTTGTGATACTTGATACTCAATGGATGGGTCTGAGCACCAGAGCACAGCTACACACCAAACTATCTTTTGGCCTCATCTGCATCCCAGTTGGAACATGTCTTTTAAAAAGCAGCCTTTTGCAGTTTCATACTTCAGCTACCAACTAAACTCCTTATCAGTGTGATTCTATCAACAGGAAACTGGTAAGAAAAAAAGAAGTACCCAACCCATACACCACGATGTTATCTAATCTCTATCCAATCTGCTTTCTGCTTGGGGACACATGCAACAGACTGCAGTAACTGTATGTCAGAAGGTCAAAGAATATAGGCAGGGGACAACAGTACAAATAACCAGTTGGGACTCAAAGAATCCAAAGTTAAAGCAGATTTTAAAAGCTGCTCAGTAATCAAAATATCTCATTGTGCAAACCTGCCTTTTTCTTGTGGCCATAGCTCCTCTGTCTTGTACTCATTGGCATGTTTGCCACTGTATTAGAGGTGTGACAAGAAAGCGCTATGCGTGCAGGAAGAAAGATGGACATAGGGTTTAGGCTTTACCCTTGTACCTGTATGTTGCAGATGTGGAAGAAAGTGGTTTTACTTTCTGTAAAACAGACTTTTCAAAGTGCAAAAGTCAGTTCCTAAAGTGTTCAGCTGTTACAGTTGCGTGAACTATTTTGGCTAGAAAAGATTCATGCTACCTCTGGTGCTCACCAGAGGCTGAATGCCAGCTGCAGTAGTTGAAATAAGGCCTTCGTGTCAGATGCAGTCCTGGCAAAAAGGAAAACTCAAACAGCGGATAATCTCCTTCTGCCCTCCAAAAAGATGTGCAATAAGAATAACAGAACATGTATCAAGGCAACTCTGACCAGCTGAAACAGATGGCACAATAATCTTGTCATCCCTTCCCACTGACCTCGGGGTTGCCTAAAACCTCTGCAATCCACTTACTGGTTTTAATCTGATTGTATATTGCACTAAGCATATTATTTAAAGACTATACAGGTATGTATATGCGTGTGAGTATGTGTGAGGCTTGCAAATTAAATGTATTCATTAAAGTTAACATGGGTGCACGTCAACAATCCATTTATGGGAAGACTAGAAGCAATAGAATTGGCAAAATGGCAAATGAGAGTTTAGAGTCAGTTTCTTAGCACTTTCATAGATTATGGAATTAACTAATTCCTGATTCTGGAACCCTTTTTTCATAACTGGTAGAAGACATTCTGATAGCAAAAGAGGCTAATGCCAAACGTGACTCGTGTACACAATCCTGCTGCATTTAAGGTGTGAATAAAAGAAGTGGGAGTATTTCTTAAGTGTATAAAGACCTAGGAAGTTTTTATTTAGGAAAGTAACAATTGGAAAAAACTGTCAGTGGTCTAGAAGTTGATCAGACTGGACTAGGAAAATCTCTTGAGAAAGCAGCAATCGCACACTCTGACAGACTTTAACCCACCTGTCTCTCCCCTGCATGGAAATGCTGGCTTTATTTTATTTTTTTTCTGTCTGAGGTACTTCTTAGTAGCCTATTTAGAAGCAAGTTGTTATTTCAGTAAAATATGCTGTTGATATCTATTTTAGAAGAAGGCGAGATCTCTAAAGATTGGTCTGGTGTAGAGATTAGAAGATATTTGTGGTGCTGCTGGTCACAATTCTGCTGTACCACAGTCAGTATGAACACACAATGGGAATCCCTTCTTATTTAGTTTGTTTGCTGTTCTCACTGAAGAATTGTCTATGCAGAGAATTGGTGCTTTTTATTTTTAGATTAAGTTTATAAGCTGAACTCATCTGATTATGGACTTTAAGTGGTCCTTATATTATTTGGGTAGCAGACCATCTGGGGATCTTGGATATAGCAGATACAAGCCAAAGTATTGAAACTTGGTTGCATTAGATCATAAATGGTTGATACAGTAAATAAATAAAGATTATTTAGCCTGCAGATGCAGTGCTGCTCCATATGTAGTGAATGGAGCTGACACAAGTAATTTAGGTATTCCTACCTCCTTGATCATTGGTGTCTGAATGAACTGGAACAAATTGTCCTGAAACCTTTTTTGGTCTGCTTGTTTCTGATTGCAGATGCAGATAATGCACCTTTGAGAAGTTCTGTAAGCAAGAATATAGACATTCTGTGTGTGTGTCATGTATATAATCCAAGAACAGATTGTTAGAGCAATGTTTATTGAATAAAAAGGTTAACTTTTACCTTTAAATATAGGTGTCTTTCTAGATTTTGGGCCTTTTGTCTTCTTTAATTGTATAATTGTTTTCCCATTTTCCACTTTTTTGTTTGTTTACTTGTTTTGTTGGTTGTTTGGGTTTTTTTAATCAAAAACTGTTTGCAGAAATGCCCTGAGTCTGTGCTGGGTAGACTTAGGTTTTGCAGTCACTGGAACTTATTAAAATTGTCTTGTCTATATCTATGTTTGACAGGCAATGTTCGACCTGTGTTACTGGTGTCATCTTCTTGGCCTGGTAGCTGTGTATTCACTTCCCTTCAAGTGGTTAAGTTAGTGGTTATTCTGTGTCTATAATTTTAGCTATGGGAAACAGATCTTCCTAGCAATGTGGTACTCAAAAAATCCCTAGAACTATTTCATGTTTTTTCTTCCCACTCAGTATTATGAAACATTAATGATAAATTACTGAATGCTAGCAAATGCTGTGTGCACAACAATACCTATGTATGCTTTTTATAGCATATAGGTCTGTAGCAAGAGCATGTAAAAGAGCCATCTTCTGTTAGTGACACTGCAGGGTGGCACCTTGCTCTGGCACCTTGCTCTTCCCATTTACTGCTGTTGTTTCTGCTTGTTCAGTCCCACTACTTTAGCTAAAACTACACCTGGAAGACATGAAGTGGGAGGAAAAGCATTAAAAAAGGCATTGTTTGTATCACTTTAACAGCTAAAGCAAGAATAACTCTCCTTACACTTGTGTAAAGTTGCATTTATCAGTGTAACTCTCCATAGCAAGTTAATTTAGGCCTGCTCTTTGCAGAGCATGTGCTCCAGTTCAGCCATGTGATGGGTTTGTGTTTGAGCCTTGGTCTCGCCATAGTTGTATGGGTGTGAAAACACAAGTGAAATGGTTATACTGAAATAGCTCGTACAAGTAATGGTATTGGAAACACCTCTCTCAGAATATGGGGTAGGATTATACCCATGCCTTGGAGAAGGAAAAGAAGAGGGAAAGGGATATTATTGCCAGGGTTAGCTGAAGCATTTCAACTTTGTTGTGTAGATAAAGCCTTTGTAACTAACTCCGCAGGCAGTTTGTAACATATCCTTTCTTATTCTTATGTCTGGTTCCTTAGAGCTTGGACAGGCTGCCATCAGTCAGGGCAGCATGGCCTCACAGAAACCGCTGGTCCTGAGCATCAGCGGAGTCCCAGCTGGTCCTGGGAAGCTTCCATTTCCTAAAGCAGCCGCTGAGACTCAGGGACAGCTGAGGTGAAGAGGAAGTTGGAGAAAATTAGGTGCTAAACTGTCACATTCCAGCTTAAAGTAGGTCTTTCTGAAGTTAGCTCTGATCTTAGGTTAGGTCATTTTTCAGAAACTCTCCAAGCTGGGCTGTTACTCAGAGTCCATGTCATAGGTAACTCAAAAACATGGACCTCCTCAAAAGAGCCTCCTGGAGAGAAATGTGTTGAGATTATTTGAGCCTCAGCAAAACCCAGCGGTTGTATAAACAAAGCATTCTGGCCCCTGCATTTGAAAAAGAGTGTTTATTAAAGGAAATGCACCAAAACCCACAAGAGATGAAGGGACATGTAGAGCCGCCTACACCCTCCATATTCCTTACACACTCAGTCACTGCAAAAACAAACGAACAAGACAAGACTGGCTTTACCAAGGTGGTTATAGGGAATGAGTCAAAGAAGCCCAGTGTCCTGGCTGTAAACAAAGGTGAATATGCATTATTTGGAAAATTAGATTGATAGGAAGAACTGAGTGTAAATAAAGGATTAGGAGAAGCAAGGCGTGATGGCAGGGCATGCACATGGTACCCCTGAAAAGTGCGTAAAGGCATAAGTGAGAGAGTGTGTTTGTCTGGGCTCAGGCCTCTGCTCATGTATGTGTCTAACAGAGCATGACTGCCTGCACACAGCAGAGGAAGGACTGGAGGACAGGCTTTGTCATTTCACCTGCAGGGACAACTCCCAGCCTGGTTAATCTTTCTTTTTCTCTGGCTCTGCCATAGGCTCAAGGTGCTGCCTTGAGCAAGTCACAGGTGTTTACTTGTATCCATGTAAGCACATACATGTGAGTGCCCATGTGCATTTGTGAGAACGTGGCATGTCTAAGCTTGCACACAAGTGTGTTTATGCAGGTGTGTGCATAAACACGTGTGATGGCTCTGTTTGCATGCATGCACTCTGAATAAATATGGGTGTATCTGTACACTTCTGTAAGTTAGTGCTTGGTGGAAGTTGTATGTTACCCATGTGAGGGAGTCTTCAGGAGGCTGACTCTGTGTATTTGTGCTTCCTGAATGTATAAAGGTGCTTGCCCATCTATGGATGGGACTTTTCCATAACAGGGAATGCTCTTTCATATTCTGCAGACCAGTGGCAAAACAGTAATGCCAAGTAAAAAGCTTATGCAAGTCTGATGTACTGATTGGCACAGGATGACTACAGTTCTCTAATGGAAAAGTGAGGTTTTGCCTCACTTGCTTTGTTGAAACATTACCTGCATTTACAGCAAACTCTGAAAAATTAAAGGTGTCAGTTATGATTCCACCCACACTGGGGTTCTTTAATCTGCTCTAAATGCATCATGTCCTTTGGATACAGTTAGACCTCAGATGTTAATATAAGACTGTATCTTTTCTGCATCATTTATGATAATTTTATTAAATTAGATTGCCTTAAACATAGAGGCACAGTAGCAATCCAAAAACCGAAAGCAGCTGGGAGCTCCCTAGCACTGGACAAACAGACGTTTGGCAGGAGTGCCTCTTATTATTAATGTCTGTAACAAATAGGATGGGTATTGGAAAGATCCAAGACTCCTTGGGCATAGCAGTTAACAGTGATAGAGCTCTGAAGGGGGTTGATAAGAACATTTGAAGTTACAGGCTTGTAATTCACCTAGCCCATCTTAGTGATAGAACTGATAGACTAATTGGGATGCTTAAATTTATTTCCCTCTCTTGTTCTTGTTGACATTTCCCCTTTCAGGTATCTTGTTTTAACATCTCTAAGAATCTTAACATCTAATTTTCAAAGAAAAACACTTCTCTGTGCCTAGCAAAACCATTCTTCCCTTCAGACATTACTCTGTGTATCTAGATGTATGTGTATATATATTTATGAGATAATACTGTGATTATTATCTGCACTAGCTGTGTGCTGCAGTATCCAGTTATTATGTCCTGGCCACATCTAATAGGTGCTGTGCTCAGCAGTGCTGCTTTCTGTGGCGTCGGTAGCTCTTAAATGATGGTACTGCCTTGTTGTGGGTACTTCGTGGTATCTTCTGTTCACAGATGCCATGGTATATTGTTTCCTGACAATGTTTGCTTTTAGCAGTGGTATCATCTAGGGCCAGTGCAGGTAACAGATTTTACACAATTGGCACTGTTCAGCACAGTGTGTAGTTATGCTCGTAGCTTTGGACTATAGAACATATATTGAGAGTCCAGGTTTACCATGTAACGATATCCTTGTCCAGCTTTGCAATTTCTTACTGGAGCTGAGAATTCTTCTATTTGAGAAATCAATCCTTGGACTTCATTTGATCTGCTGAATCTGTCTGTATTGTGCTATATTTTCTTCAAGTGTACAGTGCTACTTTGTATCTGCGTTTCAATCTATGTGGTTTGGAACTTTTTGTGAAACAGCTGTGATACTTCTGTCAGAAACGCTTCTTCCTTGGTTTTCCCAACAATAAAATTAAAGGAATCCTCAAAAATAGCAAGATAATTGCTAAGGACTGCATAGCAGCTATGATCAGTGTGTAATTTGCTTTAGATTCTAGACAATGTGTAACAAATTAGCTTCAGTCTAAGGAATCCATCTTTCTGCAGGCAAATTAAAAAAACTTACAAGCAGATCCTAATGACATTGCAGTGACTCGGTGCGTCTCTGGTTTGTGTCATTTAAGGGCATAGTGTTGTAGTTCACTTGTGACTTTATAACTAAAGCAAGTTAAAATAATGTTTAATAATTTTAACTATTATACCTGAGTATTTGTTCAAACAGTGGCTGATATTTGAAGAAAGTGAAAAGCATGGCCATGTGTACAAAACACTTCTTGCGCAATGTTACATGCACAATTACCCTGATGGCAAATGCAATTACACACCCTCTCTCCGCAGCTGCATGCACAAATTGGCAAGTGCTCAACTCAGGATTTTTTATGTAGTCTGGTGCATTTATTTGGCATGAGAAGACTTCAGGAATGATGTCTTGATCTGTGGACACAACAAGCTGACCTTTCTGTAGGATATGCATCTATCCCAGCTTCCCTCAGAAGTAAGTATTGAATTCCATCTCCATTGCCTGTTCAGACATTGACCCTTCCCTGGAAAGCAGTGATGAATTTTGAACTTCATTTTATGCTCATCTATACCTATGGAGCAAACATCATCACACTCTAAGTTATCTGAGTACCATGACGTTATTTGATCCTGCTGAAGACTGCATCCTCCATTAGCAGAAATGACCTAGATCAATTCTAATCTTTGCTCTGTGCTCTGGGGATGTCATTTAAGCTGTCTGTGTGGTTTCAGTAGCTCATGGTATTTTTCAGGGTCCTCATGTTCTTTGCTGGTCTTTTACTCTGGCTTAGTTGGGGCATTTTTTTACTTTGACCCAAAAAGCCTTGTTGTTGCTCTTGCCCAGCTGGCAGATGTAGTTAAGTACTGATAGTCCAAATTTCAAAACAGGCCAGATCCAGATTTCCAGTGTTCAACACTTGCAATTAGAGGCCATATTTTCAAAGCAGCCCCTCCTCCCATTCTGAGACTTTTTTAATTGAGTGTCAGAATGGCCAGTGCCTGGCAGCTCTTTCAGTAATGCTAATAGCTGGATTTTTCCAAGGACTTGGCAACTTCTTGCTGAATGAGGTCCTCGAAATATTTAAATTCATACTACTTTTCTTCAAGAAGGTAAACATTTCTGTGTGACAGCATGAGTGTCCACAAAACTATTAAGTCTATGTGGCAGAAGCTGGTAGAAAGCAGAGTGTGTTATGGATGAAGCTGCATTTTGTCTTCACCCTGTAGATCAAACTGAAGATCTGTAGCAAATCAGTAACCTGGGGGGGAATTCCTGTAGGAATTTCCTCTAACCCTTCAGTGTATTGAAGGAGATGAGGCAGGGAAGCATAATATCATTAATTACTCATCTCTTGCTAAGGGAGAACTCAATGACTTTTGGTGACCAATTTCAAAGGGAATCCTGTGTAAGTAACGAGTGAGTAAGGAAGCTTTTAGAGGCCTGAAAGCTTGCTGTGGGTTAAACTGTGTGTGGTCATTTGCTGTCTATGGCTGAAAGGAGCTAGAGGGAAGCCTGAAAATAATTTTGCTCCATGGGAGAGTACTAAAATTGCTTTTCTGAATTACACAATGGATCTGATTCTTCTGTCACTAAAGCTTTGTAGCTATGTAATCTTATCTGAGCTGCTTAATTTATTTCAATGCAAGTGAAAAGAGAATTCAGGGTATTGCTTCTATGGGAAGTGACCAAGCAAGGGCAATATGCATTTGTCTCCATGTTCTTGTTCTTTTTACTCAGACCTTTTGTTGGGCACCTACTCCTTAAGCATGATCTATCAGTAAATAATTGTTTTCAGTATGTGACCAGAATGCCATTGAGATGATTCTTTGCACAAGGATATGGTGGGAAGAAAGTCCTCCCATGTCTTAAATGATCGTAAGCAGTCAGGCCTAGTAATGGACTTCTTCAGGGAAAGAGGAAGGAAGTTGCAGGGCTGTAGCCCCCCTCCCGTGTTAGACTGTTCAGTTCCCATGTGATGGAAGAGCTTCTGGTTGATTATGCAACCTTCCCTACCAAAGCACAATTCTAGGACCTACTGAGGCCTTTTCTGTGTGATTATTGCCACAGTCCTACTGTATATGCCTTTGCTTTGTTCCCTGCTTGTCACTTACCTCTGTACATCAGAATTAGCAGAAACATCATGTAAAAAACTTGCATTAAGTCACCGTAGGGGGAAAATGTGTGGAGACTCAGGGTGTGAATCCAGGAGATGTAGGTGTGTCATGGAGGTGACACTGCCTCTGTCCTAAGGGAAAGGTTTGTCATTTGTCTTTCTGCACAGTGAGTCACAGAGCAGTGCTGCAGCTGACAGTAGCAAAAGAAGCCAACAAGGCAAGAACATGTGAGGACAGAAAAAAAAAAGTTTAAAAGAGGCAGACAGTCCCTAACTTAGCTGCAATTCCCTGTGGCTGGCAACAAGGAGGGGAAAAAAAGACACTATTTTTAATGCTCCCTCAGCATTATAAATCAGCAACTGATCTTACTTAGTTATAGCACAAGTAGAAAGAAGTTTTTCTTTTATTGCTGTCCCAAGGAATTCACTCTGAGATCTAAATGTCAGGGTCTGTCTTTTGTTTCTTGCTTGAAATCTGCACTTATCTCCAGATCTGAATGGGAAGTGTTTTGCCATCCTGTCAAACTTCTCAGAAATTCGAGAATGTTCCTGTGTTCACACTGAGTTAATACATCTTTAAATGCTTTCAGCACCAAATCCACAGAAGACACCCATGGCAGTGTAAGCAGTAGCCTGGTGATTCTGGCAGCCATTTGGGATGAGGAAGTGCCAGGTGCCGATCTCGGTTCTCCCCTACCCTTGGCAAGTGCCTGGAATGCACTAGAATCTGCTGGAATGCTGACCATTCAGGGGCTGCTATTCCTAATCCAGCTGGGATCTGAGAAGCCTTTCTTAACAAACACTTCCCTAAAAAATATCTACAAAAACACGTCTTGATAGAGATCTCTTTCTTCTATTCAAAAGTCCTTCTCATTGAAGATTCCCAAGCAGCTGTAGATGAAAAAGCTGCAGGTAAAGCAAGCACAGGTGAAAGCTCTCCTGGCCCATTCACTACTGGTTTTTAGCTTTGCAAGAGTAGCCAGCAGCAGAAGGGCAAGGAGCTGCAATGAGATCAGCAGCTCTGACTGTGAATACCCACAGAGAACTGATTGGTGGGTGGAATAGGTCTGTTTTGTTCATATCTGGTTTATGTTCTATATGATCCTACTGCTGTAACTCTTCTGGTCAGGAGGGTGTTGAGTTGTAGTCCTGACCAAGACAGCTAGGCTGGCAAGAGTCCTAGTGCAAATACAGTCCAGCTGGGACAGAAGCTGAGTTCATGCTGGGCACGTGTTACTGGCATGGTAGATTGGCTTAGCTGTGTTAGTGAGGTAACAGACCCAGTTACTTAGGGTCTGAATCATACAGAGGATTTGTTTACAATATGAACAACAAAGTCTTTTCTTGTCCTTTTAGTCAAAGAAGAGGCACTATGTAAATGGAATGATATTTCACTAATTAACTATATATCAGTTTCTCACCTTCAAAGGCTGTCCAGGTGGTTTATTTACCATAAATTTAACCTTGGACCAAAGCTGAGATGCTTAGATACCACAGTGATAGGTACCTTAGAAATGCTAAAGCAGAGATAAAGAGAGTAGCATGAGATTGAGTGAAATGAGAACTGTCTGGCCCCTTCACAAATACTGAGGATAAACAATAGTGATCTTTGTACTTGGGCTGTAGGCGTGTTGTCAAGGTAAATGAGACCTGGCAGAGGGCCCTATTGTCTCCTTTCCCACAACTCATTAAGATTTACTTGTTTTATCATCAATGATTATAATGACCAGAGCTCTGATTATGCCACAAGGACATCCCAATGCTGATGATTCATGAAACAGAGATTGCATTAGTCATCAGAAGGGTCTTCTCAAAGGTTTCCTCCTTGTCTTGCAAGAGGTAGAAAGAACATTTTTAGAGTGGGCTGCTCAGCAGGGAGCATTAGGCTGATATTGCACGCTTGAACAAAATCCTTTGTGTCCTTTATCCAGCCCTCACCCCCTTAAGTTTATCCACCAGCGACACCCTTCCCTAATGTGCAGCATCAACACCCACACACAGAGGTTCAGTTGCAATAGGGCTGGAGGCTACTTTACTGCAGAGTCTTTGCCAGCAAGGATTGCAGCACATAATGAATCAGCTGGATTATGCTTACCTTGAGTAGGTCTGCCAAAAACTCTGACCTGATTTCCTCTCCCCCCACTCTCATTTCATTGTGAGGAGCCAAATGGGCTCTGGATGCAATACGGTGCCACTAGCTAAGTTGCCAACCCACAAAATTTTGCAATAATACACCTTTGTCTTTCAGTAGCATCTCTTATCAAATAATTCGTAGTTATTGTTACAGACCTCAGTGCCTCAGTGGAGCAGATAAGTATTATTCCCAAAGCTACAGAAGGACCAAATGAGATACTGAAAGATTAACAAGATCTCAGAGTAATTCGGTAGTAAAGTTAAGACCATGTTGGGATCCTCTGCCACATTAGTTATTTATGAACATACACCTAGTGATTCCCAGGTGCAAATACAGTACATGAGATCTCAACACTCGAGTTCCTTGTGCTACTACACAATTCTTAAGGAGGCAGTGAAAGATGTGTGGGGCTTGTTCCTGAACAGATGAAGTTCAAGTATAGTTATCCCAGCACTTTCACATTCAGCTCAGTTCTGGGGGGACAATTACTACTGACCATGTCAAGCCCATGACAGAACCCATTATAAATGCTAATTTAGAACACATTCTTTGAACATGCATTCTGTAATGCTGGAATACTGCATTTAACCATTATGCTGTCTGTGGAAGGGTAGTACACCTATGAAAACTTCAGTCTGTAAGACTGTGTTTGTGTTCCTGGTGATTGTTTTGCTGGAGATAACAACCTGCAAAACAGAAAATATAAAAGTTCTTCTCTTGTAGTTTCTAGGTGAACTAGTGGATGTAGCCCAGCTATTGGAGAGTTAATTGCAAAAGGAATGTGTTACAGGGTTTTGTTCTCATCCTTTTTAACACAGAAAACTGTGTGCAGCCGTGTCCTGTTTCATGTTTATTTGGTTTTAATACACATGCAAAACATAACAACATTCGTGTAAGAGACAGCAACATCAAAGTGGAAGAGAATGGAACATAGTGAGAATTGTGAGAATTTTTAGTTCCCGGGGAGTTTTTTCCACACTCTTGGACTAGACCACAAAACCCAGCACTTCAGGGTCTCTCCAGTCCTGTGGTCCCACATCCCAAATACAAGGAGCTGGAGACAGCCTGTGGCACTGTTCAGGGCAAGCAGCATGTGATTCTCCCTGTCTGCAGCCCTGCGCCCGAGGCCCCTGCCTGTCACACAGCACAATGTGGAGCTTGCCCCCATCATCTTGTGGTATGGGATAGGGCTCAACCCATTCCACTGAGACCTGGGATGCAACCACCCCTAACTTAATTCTTCATCTTTAAACTCCAGGCAGTCTTTTGCATGCCTGACCTCAGGTCGTGGGCTCACAGGGCTTGTGTTCCTTTGAGGAGCACTGCAGATGAAGGGCAGGTTCCATGTGTTCAATAAAGCTTGTTAACCCATGTTTGAGAATAGAAAGGATTTCTTTTTGTGATACCATTTTGGCACAGAGGAACTATGAAAGTTACTCTTAGAGACTGATTTTTATGAGAGAAATGGAGGATATTTTTTAATGAAATGACTATTGGATTTCCTTTGGTTCTTAATTTGGAGGGGTTATTTAATATGGTGTATTGCATACATGGAGTTCATACATTGAAATAATACTTGTGTTAGATGTAGGCTATTTTTGAGAATTAACTGTCTCCCAAACATATTTATGATCATATAAGTGTTCATAACTGAATTATTTTATTGAATAAGATAAATTACTTAATTGCAGATATTTTTAATTTTAAAAACAAGTTAATTTTTGAGGCTAATCCTGCATAGTTTTGCAAAATAAAAAAACCTGACTAGTCATAACAGCTTTTTTGTAAGCTAATTTTTACTTCAGTTGTATCAGTAGAGGTGAAGTAACTATCTGAAATAGCCATGCTGCTACTTTAAGAGTTTTACTTGCTATAAGTAAAGCACTGACAGTTTCATTGCAAGCATATGCTGCATTTGGACCTTGTAAAAAATAATTCAGAAATTTAATAAGACATTTTTATCCATGTGAATCTTCGCAAGACAGCTTTTTTGAATAAATGTCATCAAGACTATTTGCAGTAAAATCACAGCAAGACATTTTTTCTCCATGTGCATTCTAAAGCTTTTTTATCAGTAAGACTCTGTCAAATGTTTTTTTTCAGTCAGTTGAAAAACATTTGTAACAATATGCAAACTGTAAGTAGGCAACACCTTACACAATGCAGATTATACAGTGCACCAACCACCTTAGTTCCCAGGATATCCAGAAAGGCACTATGAAACAGTGCAAACTTGAGGCATTTTTGCAGGACAAATCAAATAAAATTTTAGATAAATACTCTGTTCAGCATAGGGCACAACAGAATTCTTCCTGGTTTTCCATGGGAAGAGATGGCCTTTTGACCACGCATTCTACCAAAAGTTATAATACTGATGAAATAAAATAAAGATCATAGTTTTAGCACCTGAGTAGTTTTGGCCATTTCATCCCCTAGGTCAGGTGTATCTGTGTATGATGCTCTTCATTGGATGGTTAATATGAAGGCATTCTGCCTCTGGAACACTTTCAAAATATTTGCCCCAGCTTCATCAGTGGTGTAAGGTACCCTGGTCATCAAATACATGCCCTTGTGAATGGGTACCTCCTAAGGAGCCCTCAGGATGGCTGCCAGAATATTGCTTATAGAATACGCCTTTGCAGGAGTTTTAATACTATGGATATTCCTGTGCATAACCTAATGAATATCAGATGTTTTGGAAATTTGAGACTGGTCAGATTAAAAAAGGAATAGAGCATTTTGGTGATGACTGGGGACCTGTTCAGTGAGGAACCTTCCAATCTGTTGACTCCTCAGGGTTTTGCAATCTCCATGATGCATCTCGTAGTCTTTTCGCTGTCTTCTCCTCCACTGATTGTGTTTATATGTGAAAACACAGGAAGAGTTCTGTGCTGAGTCACACTGCAATCTGCTAAGTCCATCAGCCTGGTATGCCAGGTTGGTTAAGTTCTTCTCTTGATAAGGGTAACGAGAAAAATATATAGCCAGAAAAATTAAGGGAGGGGAGTGGGACAATGAGTTTCAGACTTCCGAGTGGTGCAAGACAGATGGCTCAGCTGGCGCCTCAACCTCAAGATGAAGATAACCTGGATTGGACTTGATCTGGTGACAGTCTGTCCTGGGCCATCTCATCTCATCACCTGAATGACCTGGATGGCAGCAGGTCACATCTGTGACCGTCTGGCCTGTGTCTGGCCACAGGGGTGTTGTTAACACTGCAGATTTCCCTTTGCATTAAGCCATGTGCCTCAAATTTGTGCTTTTTATTCTCACGCAGTTGTAATTTGAATTGATATCCTGCAAACTAATAGGAAAATCCCAACCACCTCTCTAAAAGGAGGCAAGGTCCTGGTTGCATAGTGAGACAGAGGTCAATTGACTCTTTCAGACCTGCACTTGCTAACGCCAACAATGTCCTTTGTTTTAGTAGTCTGTATGGACTTGATCTAACTCTTGCTAAAGTCAAGGAGTGAATGCAGAGCCTGTCTGACAGTCAGCCTTATCACCATCAGGAGAGACGGGGCTCATAGCATTTTATGTCTACTGCCAAGAATTAATTGTGTTCAAGTTAATGCCTGAGTTAAGATTAAGCTCTGCTTGATTGACAAGTATTGCTATGGCAGAGAGGAATAACCAAGAGGAGCTAACTTGGAAATTGGCCATTTTGTCTGGATCAGCTTTCGCAGATGGGAAAAAAAGATGTGTCAGTTCTGTTGACATGTAACAGTGTGTGTTAGGGCTGTACACAGATGTCCACTGCATAGACAGTGTTGTCATGATTAACAGTAAGGAGCTGTTGGGGCTGTGCTACAAAGAGGCAGTTAAGAAAAAGGACTTCTTTGGTGACAGCCAAGAAATGGGCAGAGCATGTTGACGGGTAGAGAAAGGAGGGCATGGGAAAAAAGGCAGGGAGTTCAGCTGGTGCAGGCAGTGAACCACCAGGGAGAACGTGGCAGGCTGGGACCACAAAGGGGCTGATCAATTGAGGAAAATTTAAGATTGAGTCATTAATGTACCTGTGTGTATGAACAAATTCCTCTAGGGATAGTGTAGAGCCTGGCTGGGGGCTAGACTAGGAGCCTGGAGAGGAGGAATGGGAAGAAGCAGCAGTAGTATTATGGTTTAGGGGTAGGCAGCAGGTGATGTGAACATTTATGCTGGGTGCCCAGTGAGGTTTTCCCATCACCTCTTAAGTTCTGTGATAAAAATGGCTATGGACTTTGCCAATAATCGGAACATTAACATTCCCTATTCTTAGTATTTTCATGGGTTTATGCCACGTCTAAGGTAGATCAGATTAAGCATTCAAAAACTTCAACAGTGACTGCTCAGTGTCTTTGTGACCAAGTGGTCAGAGAAAATTAGAACTTTGGAACATAGAGTACTGGGAGGAACAAAACCAGCAGCACTTCTGAGAAACTTTTTCTTCATTGTAAATGTATTTTGTTGGGGTTTTGTTTTCTTTTCTTTTATGAGTTATGAATATAGATGCAGGGACAGTTTCTGGCTCAGAGCCTTCAGTTGGTAAAACCTGGCCAGGGATCCCTTTCTTTGTACACAAAGGACCTAAAGTGCTCCTTGTCTTTGTTTTGTTTTGCTGCAATTATTGTTCAAAATGATGCTAGGTGTACACAGGGTGTGTTGATGCTAGGCCTTGTGGGCAAGTCTGTCCAGAGGCTGAATAAGCCTGCTTGATGCCCTAGTACTACCTAAAGTGTCTATCTTGGAATAAGGAGGGATTATTTTTTTCTTTACACTTTATTATTAATTACAAGTATTACTATTTCATTTCAAAGTGCAACTTAGGAACTGCAGTATTTTCCACTTGTCTCTTGGTTCAGTATATCATGGCATTTCAGATCAAGCTGGGAAACACTGTCAGGGGGAATAGAAGGGACTTCACAGGTGAGAGAAGGCTTCAGTCTCAGTGAGAAGAGCATTTGTGAACCACAGGTTCCCCAGTGCTTCCCAGCTGTGCAAAGGCATCAGCACACTGCACTGCCATGCTTCTGTTTGCTTTTGAGCATTACAGTCCCACCACCTTGGTTTAGCTGAATGGTGATTTGAAAATACCCCTGTGGGATGGTTGTCTTGTACAAGAGCAGGATGGAGCAGCTCCTGCTGCATTTCCGAAGGTGCTACTGCACCTTATGGCTCAGACAGAGGCAGCCCAGCTGATCAACTGATTGACAGCAATTCCCTGAGAGTGCCAGTGAGAACTCAGCAGGAGCTGGGAGCTGCTTCCCCACCAGGAACAGCGGACATTGCTTTCCAAGTGATGGGTTCCAACTTTGAGCTGCAGCTGAGAAGCGCACCCACAGTGCAGTCCCATTGCCCCCAGCCTCCTGCCTGGTACATGTGAGTGCCAGCCACGAATCTTCCTCCCCCAGCTGCTGTGCATGGCAGGACCCAGCTGAGGCACAGCTGGAGGAACATGCCCTATCTCTGGTGCTGCCTGGTCAGCAGCTCATGGCCACATCCCATTCACAGTGTCCAGCTGCACTTGAAAGGAATTGAGAGGGGAAATTGCTCCAAAAGGGCTGTGCCTTCCCTGTCTCTCCAGAGGCATCCAGTTCAGAATGTTAAGCCTGTTTAAAGCCTGAGCTCTTCAGGCAAGGAACGTGTATTATCTAGTTTGTATTTTATGGCAGTATATGAATGTTTTGTTATAATAACAACAACAATAATAATTAGAGCTGTGAGAGCCCTGGAGGGCTGGAAAGGAACCAAGCCCTGCAGGTTCTCTCGGATGTTCAAGTTTGACAAGATTGAACCATCCAGGCTTAACCCCCATCGTTGGTGCCCTCTCTCACCCTACTGGCTACCATTAGGACCAGGAAGTCTGCTCCTGTCCTCCACATGTCAGCTGGGAACCAGGATACCCTGGGGCTTCTCGAGGGAGGAACCCATAGTTACTGAGGAGGATGTGAGTGAAACTCACTGAACTTTCATGACTGTGGGCTGAGGGTCGTGAATCATCAGATCTTCAGCTGAGGCCAAGCCTGAGTGGGTCTGACAGTCTCACAGAGCCATACTGTGATTTGGGATTGCAACACTGTCCTTTGTCTGTAGAGCACTCTGAGATCTCTGGGTGAAAGTCCCCCTTCTATGTCGTTTTAAAAACACTGTGAAGGCACTAAAACTGAATGTATTGGTTAGTGCTACAGGTAATAGAAGCCATCCGCCTCTGAAGCCTCAGTCCTTTCTTTGGATCTCCTGTCTGGGTGACAGCAGGATTTGGAACTGATAATGAAAGATGAAAACCATTTTTTTTCCCCAGTTCTTCACACAGAAAGCCTATGTGGACCTGGGAGGAAAAGATGTTGCTATTGCACCAAGGGTTCAGCACTGGTGTTCAAGATACTGTGCCGAACTGAGGTACCACATGCATTCCCCAACGAGGCAGCCTGGCAATCACTGGGTGGGACAGGGGTCCAGGCACTCCTGAGTTCTCCTGAGCTCTAATCCCAATTCCCACAGTGTTGCCTCAGCTAATCGCTGCCTCAGTTTTCCTCACTTGTAAAATGTGGGGGTAATAACTGTGCATACCTCACAGAGGGCTGTGAGGATTCATTAATTAAATGCTGTTCGGGAAGTGCTTTGAAGATGAAAAGCCCTAAATAAATGCTGGGTGTTACTAGTGCTTAGTGAGTACCTTTACAGCCACAAGCAGGGTGTGCCTGCAGGAAGCAGAGCCATAGGCTGAGACTTATGGCTAAGTGCCTTTAAAAATAAATATGATCAGTAAATGCACTGGAGGTCAGCTTGCCTCTCCTCTCCCTTGGGGTGAGCTCCCACCTCAAAGGAACTAGGGTTTTTCTTTGCCTCCTCCACTGCTGGAAAACACAGAAGAGGTTTGAGAGTGATGAGGAGAGAATTGTGCTCACGGTGATGATGCTAGGAGTTAATACATCACAAGCAACTACTTCACTCTAAACCAAACAGGTACAAAAATGTACATGTTCAATGAGAAGTATTGTCCTAACAGGTACCAGAACTCCCTGGGAATATGAGGTTAGGAGACCAGGAGCTCTCACAAGTCCACTTTGCCAGAAAAGTCTGTATTCCCATATGTTTAAATGCTAAGGTTGCATGCACAAGCCTTGTCACTGTTAGGACAACCACCCAAATGACATGCAGGTGGCCAGTCATGTATACAAATCTCATGACTCCCTGTGCAGTCATACTAATTACATGCATATTTTAGGTATACAAAGGCAAATCTGTACTTGCTTCTTCGTACTCATGTTTAAATGAAAACATAAATGCTGATTTCCTCTTTGCGCCCCCCCCCTCCCTTAAAATCTAGTATTTAATATTCACCTGACTAGGCAGAAATAAGAGAAAATGAATTTTTGATTAGGTTAATTGCTTTTAGTGACAGCCTGCCACATTTCACAGATCCCTCTTGTGAAGCTTTAAGAAAAGCAAACTTTTCTTTCAGGTGTATCACGCATGTTTCTGTATTTAGTACACTGGCTGTGCTGAAGGTTAATTTTCTGAATTAAGCAGGGAGGTCGCTTTTTTCACAATTCTCCCCAGACTTGTATGGGAATGACATACCTAACCAATAATGTATGATCCCATGAAGATGTCCAGGTGGAACCAATGGCAAAAACAGGTAAGTTAAAAGCTACATTTACTAACCTAAACAAGACTTGATTATAGAAAATTAACAACTTAATACAAACTTTGAACCAGACTCAAATATTTCTCTATAAGAGATTGAGGCAAAAGGTAGAAATACTTCTGAGATATATGTGTAAAGTGCTTCAAAAGCAAATGCTAGTGATTAAACAATTCATAACACTAAAATTCATCAGAGATGTCATAGGTTCTTTACATTCTAAAATTACTCAGAAAAGAACATGTAAATACCTGAGTCATAGCTGAGGCTGAGCCTAGAGTGTACCTATCTTGTCAAGAACACTGTTGGACGGGTGGAGGAAACATGCAGAAAAATCAACAGAAACAGCCAGTCATTAACAAGTTCTGCTCTCTATGAAGTCTGGAGGGAGTTGTTGTTTTTTTTAATTCATCTTGGAATGCCCTCTTGGTTTGTTCCTACTTACCATAAAGCTTATCAGGTATCTTGGCCACGCACTGTAACACACTGAGCACCAGGCTGGGACATGAGTACTGCCATTGGCAGGTTGTGAGACTTTAAATCTTTGTGCCTCAGTTTACCCATTGATTAAGGTGATAACCTTCCCAGAATGTTGTGGTGATGAATTATTAATGTTAGTAAAGCATTTTGAAGATGAAGAGTGCTATATGCTGTCTAAAGATATTAGTTACCTCTGACTCATGATGAAATTTTTATATTTGCATAATGAACCAGTGACAAAAGAGGTGCAGAGATGGTCTCTCCTGGTGAACAGATTATTCTAATCCAGCTGTCTCTGACATTGACCTTCTCCAAATCAAATCCTTTTTTTCCATGGGGAATCTGCTCTTGGAGCAAGCAAAGCCCGCATGCTCCATGTGAGATTCCCAGGATGGCAAGCAGCCACGGTACCTTTGCTAATTTCAGTCCCTGCCCATGAAACTCACCTCACCCAGAACTTGTTTCAACTTCTCCAGCTGTTCTTGGCATGTGTTCCGATTTCATAAAATTGATGCCATCAACTCCCACACATATGGCAAGAGAGAGTGAGAGAGAAAACCCACACACAGTAACTAATATATAGGGAGAAGAGATATTTGCATGGGAGAGCGCAAACATGAGGCTCTTCTAGCTGGCTCCAGTGGCTCTTGACTGTTAATGCCAAGATGCAAAGGGATATGCAAATGAGGAGGATGACTCAGAGTCCTTTCCAACACATAACTCCAGGAAGACGCAGGATGCTTTGAGCACGGCCACTCAGTTAATTTTTATGGAGGTCAGCTGGGTAATTTCTACTGCAGTCCACACAGCAGTGTGAAGCAGTGTTGTCACTTGGACTCTGCCAGGCTGGGCAGGTAGCACGGGATGGCTTCACGGCTGCGAACTGTGGTTGCACATTATAACTGCTCCCTGAGAGGCTGCTGAGGAATGTAGGTGGCACATGTCTAGAATCATAGAATCATTAAGGTTGGAAGGGACCTTAAAGATCATAAAGTTCCAACCCCCCTGCCATGAGCAGGGAACCTCCAGGGATGGGGCATCAACAACCTCCCTGGGCAACCCATTCCAGTTCCTCACCACCCTTATAGTGAAGAATTTCTTCCTAATGTCTAACTTAAATCTCCCCTCTCTCAGTTTAAAACCATCTCCCCTTGTCCTATCACTATCTTCTCTGATTAAAAGCCCCTCCTCACCTTTCCTGTAGGCCCCCTGCAAGTACTGGAAGATGCTCTACGGTCTCCTCGGAGCCTTCTCTTCTCTAGGCTGAACAGCCCCAACTCTCAGCCTGTCTTCATAGCAGAGGTGCTCCAGGCCTTGGATCATCTTGGCCCTTCTCTGGACCCTTTCCAACAGGTCTATATGTTTCTTGTGCTGAGGGCACCAGAACTGTACACAGTATTCCAGGTGGGGTCTCACCAGAGCAGAGTAGAGGGGTAAAATCACCTCCCTGGCCCTGCTGGCCACACTTCTTTTGATGCAGCCCAGCCACTGGCGGCTCATGCCAAGCTTCTCATCAACTACCACCCCCAGGTCCTTCTCCTCAGGACTGCTCTCCAGCCATTCTTACCCCAGGCTTTATTTGTGCCCAGGGTTGCGCCGACCCAGGTGCAGGACCTTCCACTTGGCCTTGTTGCACTTCATGAGGTTGGCACTGGCCCAGCTCTCCAGCCTGTCAGGGTCCCTCTGGATGGCGTCACTGCAGAAGCTGGAAAGATCTTATTCATGGTTCAAATTCAGATGCAATCTACCCTTTGAGTTAGTTTTGCTAAGATGTTATACTGGTGATACAGTAGTTTTATTCTCCACATGTCCTATGTCTTTTTCATTTTCCTTTGGAGGCAAGTAAATAATTTTTCAAACTTTCTCAGCCTATGAGACTTGTTTTCAATCTGTAATTCATTCTCAAGATGATCTCTAATTATTTGATAGGTCCTTTACATTTATAATCTCACACTAGTTTCGATGAGAGAAAAACTGGAAACTGAGGGCAAAGGAGAATTTGCACACAAACACAGGGTGCAGGTAGTAACACCTATGTCCACATTCAGATTTAGATCTGGGCAGATTTCCAGGGGAGTACACATTTGTCTCCTAGAGCCAGGACTTCAGGAGGAGCAAAGCTTTTTCAAGGGCCGAGCAGTCACCCAAAAGTTTTGCTTGGACTTTGGTCTCCCTGTTCCAGGACAGCAAGTCATTGCACTGGGGATAAGGCAAGAATGGAAACCATACCAAGACTCCATGCAACAGTCTCTTACACTGAATGGGGATGAATCTCAAGTTCCTCTGCTCGCTTAGCCTCACAATAATTGTGTGTGACTGGACACTGGACGTGTATCAAGACTCACTGCCTCTGTGTTAATGAGTTGCTTGGTAATGTTCACCCATTGCCAGTCTCCTTCACTAGCTGAGAACAGAGTTGCTTCCTTGGAGCTTCTCAGCCTCCTATCCCTGCCATGCAGTTTAGCATCTGCTTTGCTCTGCCTTGTTTCCTGCAGGATCCAACCTATCAGCTGCAGTTGCTTCATTAGTCACTAATGGGCTGCACGCTTGGAAAACATTTAAATGCATTTTATAGTGATTGAAAGACTACAATGACATTTTGCTAATCATCTCATTGCGTACCCAGAGAAGCCTGCAAAAGCTTGGCCACATTATGGGGTTTATTGGACACCAAGTATCAGGCCTTCCATTTCCTTTTCTATTTATATTCTCTGTATTACTGAAACCACAAATTTTTCCAGGTGACTTGTTTATTAAGTGAATTTAGAACAGCTAACATTTGCATTTATTAATTTTCTAGAAAAACTGGAATTACGAGTTGCTTAGAACTGTAACTGCTATCTCAGATTTCATTGGATACCAGCTGCAAATCTTGGTAATAAGACTTTGTTGATGATTAAGCTCATGACGTGATTTCCAGTGGCATGGAGCACCTGCAGCTTCCTGCAGCCTCTGGGTGGCCTGAGGAGGACTCAGCACCTCGGACAACACCTCTGTTCCTGCTGCAGGGCACCCACCAACACAGAACATCTCTAGGGGCAGATGTTCACCACGGCTTGCACAGAAGGGTCACTGTCTGCATCACCTTAGAGTACCTCTGCTGGGATTTCTGATCCCTTCAAGGGAATGGCACATCTGAATTACTCTTATGAATTGCATGTTGAAGCAGAATATGAGAGCCAAGTCCTAAAGCTACTCATGTCCCAATTCATGAACGTGAGCTGATCGTGTTTTTAATATGAATGTTTGGGTTTCTGAGCTCAGGCATTGAATTGAGGTATATATCCTTATCTGAAGAACAGTCTATAGTACCTTCTCCCCAGGATAGTACTCACAGATCCCTCTGTGCCCTCAAGTTTAGTTCTACATTCCTTGATTGCACGATCAGAAATACTCTTCAAGCAATTTCTCCTCATATCTTTTCACTAATGATAGATCTTTTCTCTCTGCACAACCATCTTCACGTTGTTGATTTCTTTTACTGGGTCACTGTTAACTCTTCTGTGCTCTGCGTAATAACACTGGAGATTTTTTGCAGATAGGCATTATGCCAGTCTCCTTCATAAAACTGAATTACATCTTGAGCAGGTATGAACTTGGAACAATTCCTACCTCCCAGGTAAAATATCTCATCTGATGCATAAGCATTCCATGAATCCTGCACAAACTGAAATGGCTGGGAAGGTAAAAGGATATTTTTCTAATTCATAGCTAAATTTCTTCTGATTAAGGATGTGTACAACCAATTGCAAGAAAACAAGTGATTGTTCTGATTTATTTTCCACTGTAGGAATAATTGCTAACATTGTTCTTCTTGGCAAAGATGAATAGTTGGAACTTGAGTATTTCACAGAGACAAAATATCCACAGGGAGACATTTTTGAGGCAGTCATAGGATGCACCCTACAGAGTGTGATTCTCATGACATTAAAGCAGTGCTAATGGCATTGTGATTAACTTCTAATGAAAAAAGAAATTAACCTGACAAACACAACATAAAAGTTCTATGGAAAGGACAATAAAAATATTACATTTTAGGCGGGGTCTGGCTCCCACTGAAGCAAAAAGAGTTGAGCTTACTGAACTTAACCAAAACAGGAAAAAGAATTTATGACTGTGGAGGACGAAGAAATACTGCTGTGAATCTGAGCTGGTGAATAACTCTGTACCACAGAAGAGATCCCCCAGAGTTTTGCAATAGTAACTGTTGTGTTACTTTGTGGAATTTTCTGATCCTTTGATAATGTTTCCTTCTTTTAACAGCAAAATCCACACTGCTTCTTGAAAGCTTTTAAAATACTTTTCCTCATGCTTTTATGCTAGAGGAGAAGGCAGGACTACAAGTGGTATTTAGGACAGGGAGCTGGCAATCTGGATTCTTTTCAACTTTGTCACTAACCCGTGGTATGACTTTGGTCTACTCGTTGTACAGCACCATGTCTTAAAGAAGCTATGGGGAGCCTCTCTGTGCCTCAGAAAAGGTTCTGTTTGTTCCTACCAAAGGGACCACCTTTGCAAACTTGTCATTTGGCAGTCCCAGCTTCTGCACCGGTTCTTTGTAGCCTGGCAGAAAATACTCCCACTTGCAGAATCTCATGAAGCTGTACTGAGGTACACGTTCCCAGGGGTACCCACATGTGCTTCTTTGACTCAATCTATGATCTCCGTGGAATTGTAAAACCATAGCTTTGTTTTCCTTTAGTTTACCCCCAACATCAGACAAACCGTGTAGTAAAGCAAGTGTTTACTTAGAAACAATTAAAATTGAACATTTAGATACACTGGGAGGAAGTAAACAAGTAAAAATTATTTCAATTCTGGCTTAAATTTTATGACCAGAAGCGAGTGTTTTTGGCTGTCCTCCCTGGAATGTCAAAGAATGTCCACACTCTGAGGCTCTGGGATCCATTAGTCCCAGTCCTGAACATACACCATGCTCCATCCTTCTTTGGGCAATGCTTTGAAGTTCTGCACACTTTCATTCCTTAGAAATTAACTTTTATAATATAAATGTGTCTCTAATTGGCTTTTACCAAAGCCAGCAGCAGTGGATATTTTACCAGTGGTTCCTCTGGGTTTAGACCTAATTGACCAGAAGATGTGTGACCTCTGTAAATACACCTGCTTGCCCTTCCTAGGAATTAGGTAGCTTATTATTCCTCCTTTGCTCCTAGCCAGCCTGCTGGCTACTGCTTCCCACCCACTCTGAGCTGCTCCCTTCATTTCTTTATACACAGTTATTAGTTCTGTTCAAGACACTGGTTACACACATTCTACTGAAGTTGTTATTTGTGATGTGTTACCTGTTTCCTATAGAGACCTGCATATGCTAATCTATGTGAATGTAGATTACTGATTGATAACAAGTTGCTCTGAGAGGGCTTGTCTATGAGGACAAGAATTCCTCAGCTTCATCTTCTGTCCTAGTCACTTAGACTAAAATTTTCAAACCCCTTCAAAGATACTTCATTTTTAAGATCTGCCTTGAAGTGAGTTATTTAACAACTCAAGGTTCAATTGACCTTACTTGATTTTGGGGACTTGTCTTGAAGTGAGGCAATTGTCACTGAGCACTTCAAGGTTCCCTTGGCTTTATTTGGATTTTGGGTGCTTGCTCTGGGAGATGTACACATCAGAAACAACAAGCTAAATAAAAACATGAGCTTTTGGTAAGTCCCTTCAACTTTAAAATGGGACTTTCAGTTTCTAAAGGCTGGCAGGGAGTTAGTTTTGAGTCAGTCTTTGTGTGGTCATTTTTATTCTGGAATGAGAGTGTTCTTGCACAGAATTACACCAAAAAGTTTTGTCAAGAGACATTGTCTTTTGTTTCCATGAGCTTGCAAATATTCCCAAACAAGTTTGATGTAAGCCAGCAAGACCCAGCTTTTATCCTACCAAATAAAAGCACCTCCCTGAACAACATAAACCCTCAGCTAACTTGGAGCACAGGGAGCTGCCAGAAGGGAGTGCACTCCTGGCCTCACAGTGCCAGTAGCCATGCAGCCCAGACTTTTTGCCATGGCCCAGACAAGATACAGCTGCTTCAGGGGGCCTCCATATAATACTGTCAAAACTTCATGTTTTGATGAGACTTTAGTAAACTTCCTAAGTTACCTGCATTTTTCTCACAAAAATCATTAGATGTTTACAGCTTGTTCATACTGTTGTCTAATTATGTACATCAGCTAAGACTTCACACCTACAATTTGTATTCACAATTTGTAAAATTCCCTTGCCTTGCATTCTTTACTGCAACAACCAGCAGGGCATACAGAAAATTTTATGATTTATCCAAGTGCCATAGAACAAGCCACTTCCATCAGCCTCACGTCTTCATCTGGCAGCCCAGTGTCCCAGACCTGAAGCAGCTGACTTGATGGCACTGTGATTGTGGCTTACGTGTACCTTAACAGAGGTTGTACACACCTTAGCAAACTGAATTAAGATGATAGTGCTCAGGCATCTAGCACATACCACCAAGCCTGATTCTGCAGATCCTCAGACCATGAGTGAGCCTACCCACAGGAGCAGTCCAGACTGGGGACTTCCACCAATTGCAACACACCAGTGAGATGATTTGCATACAGAAAATCTATATCTTATGGATATATTATTGGTTTTATTCAGTCTTATAGTCCCTAGGTGCCATCAACTTTCAGTGACTTTCCTGGGAGGTGGCAATGTTTAAGACTTCGTATCCCATGCATCAGTCCTAAACCAGCAATTCATTCACCTGTGTCAGTAAGATTCATACATATCCTTAAGTGATTTGTGGAGTGGGGAACACATTGAATACATTTATGCATCTACAATGTAATTGTGCTATCGAAACACTGCCTTGAAAACAGCGCTGTCGGTGAAGAATAAAGACAATGCTAATTTATATTTTTTTTCCCTGATGCTATTAGGCTGGGTCAGATTGGGAAATCTGTGTACAAGGGAGTGAACAGGCTGGTACAAGTAGTTGGTCCAGCTGGCTTTAATGGCACTATTTGTGTGAGCTCACCAGAGCTGTGCACTGTGGCCTGCGATGTGTGACACACAAATGTCTTAGTCAGAAGTGGCAGTTACTTATGGAAGTAGCTACCTTGGAGCCAGAGGGACTGACCAGGGACTCTGTTACATTATTGTTTTTGCTGCTGATGTCTGCAGGCAAACCAGAACACGGCTGCATGGTTTGGACAAACAGAACAGTGAGAGCCCCTCCTTCACAGGCTGCATCTCTTGAAAAGTGCTCATTTTCTTATACTACTGTGGAGTTTTGCAACAGTGTAAAGTGAACATATTAAAACAGGAAAGTCTCCAAATGGTGAATATAATGTTAGTACAAAGTGCTGTTAATAAATGAATTGACTTTGTTTTTATTAGTTAGAAAAATAAACTCAGGCTTATGTTGTTTGAGTGAAACTCAAATCAGGACAGGCAACATTAGGAACACAACTAGTATAAAAACTGCCACACAGTAAATCAAAGAACAAGAAAAGTACATGGCTATTAACATTCTACTATAACATTCCTCACAACCTCTCTGCAGTGTGGAGAACTGCAAGCCAACATTTTTCAACTGTCCTAAAGAATGTGAAATGTAAATGTTTAGAAGAGTGTTTTTCTTGCCAAGCTGAGAGTGATCATAAACATCAGCTTCTAAGAGAAACATCTTAAAAAGATGCACTCCTTGCTGCCAGCTTTTGAGAGCAACACCATTTAAATTAGATCAGAGTCTCCTTGAGTTCTTGACACTCCATTGCTGCCTTTTATATGTCAAAAATGGTTGGATTGATGTTATGTTTGAATTTAAAGTATGAACTACAATGTATTAAATATGCTGCTTAAATATCACGTGGATAAACAATGAATTACCTGCCTAGGATTCATTTTGAGAAGAGGTCTAAAGAAAACCTTGAAGGAAAAGAACCATTGTTTTAATTATGATACTTTATTTCTGTGGTATGACAAATGTTCATGGTATTTTCTTGTCAAGTGGAGTTTATTAATTTGTTGAGATGTAACTGTGCCATAGCTAATAATATTCTAAAAGCAAAGCATTACTTACTCCTTACTGTACCCACTTTGCCTTTCAGCTGAGAGGTCTGTAAATAGCATTGATAAAATAGTACTATAAACTGCCACTATAGACCTGTATTTGGTAATATGAAATGCAGACTCTGACAGCACTTTATTTCTTCACAGTAACATCCTCCCATTACTAGTGAGTCAGACTTAATATATTTGTAGAAGAAAAAGCTGTCTCTGATCACAGCCCAAAGCATCTCCTTAAATAATCAGTGATCATACTCTTCAAACTCCCTCATTTTGCACCATGATAGCAGGTAGACTAGAGATGATATGGTTATGAGAGGATCATAGTTATGCATGTTTGCAGTTTTTATTTTGATAAAGACTTTGAAAGAAATTAGGAAAAATCTGTTCTTAGATAAACTTTTCATGTTTTATGTGTAGCCTACAACTTTTTTGTAACTACTTTCCTAATGTAAAAGAGGATTTTGAAAGGCAGAGAGGGCAGTTGTAGGTACTTAAAGAAGGACCACCAAGTTAGTACTGTTTTGAAAATCACAATCCTGAAATAGCAGTGCCACGTAGTGAAATCATGAGGTTTTATTTTCAAAAACAGGCATATATTTTTGGTTCATTCTTTTCTTCCTTTTTTTTATTTGTGCTTTGTGATGATCACATGCTACATTTAAAGACTACTTCTGCAAGCTGGACTTCTGTCCAGCTGCCCTGTTCTCTTCCATAAGCCCCATCTGAGAACAGCTGAACTTGACTGCAAGGTTTATGATCAAAAGCAAGGAGAAAACACATTGTCACTATAAGCAGATGTCTTGGATGGATGCAAAAGACAGTGTTTGAATCAATTTCCTATTTTTCTGTTTTGGTTGCTACAGAAACAAAAACAATCTTTAGATGGAAGTAATAAGTGTTACCTGTGTCAAAGAAACAGAGACCAAGAGTGAGCACGAGTGGGGAGAGGACCAGTCAAAGCCTCAAAACGTGCAAAGATGGAGACCTAACAGCAGAGAATAAGAGGACATGAACTCGGCTGTGCTGGCAGTGAAATGATTGGGAGTTTCGCCATGAAAGCAGTAATGAGTTGTTCTTTCAGGTATGAAAACTACTGGAAATTACAAATATAGAACTCATATTAAGAGGTTAAGACAGAAAGCTGTTTCCTTCCTAGGATGAGCCAGGAAGCTGCAAAAGCTGGCTCCTCAAACTGGTGTATTCTGGCCAAGTCTTGATTCCAGCATCCCTTGAGGATGTTTTTACTTCCCACTAATATATATTGTAGCTATTCCACTGCTTCCTTGAGTTCTAGTGGCCTTCCTTCTCTTTTCCATCTTATCAAGAGACTGCACTATAATCTAAAGTATACTGGAGTCAGCAGTGTTGTCTTTGTGTTATCTTTAATGGGCTTTGAATCAAGAGAGAGATGTCATAGTTCTTAGGTTTATAATTTGTTTTGCAGATAAATTGGGACATTTTGCTATTGTTTTGATTGGATCCTCAGATAGGCCCAGAATTAATAGAAGCAGCAACTACATAAAGCACGGTTCATGCCAGTGGGACAACTGAAAGAGTTTATATATGTCATCCCAATACAAACAGGATCTTGGTGGCAGAACCAGGAATGAAGGCTAAGAGTCCTGACTTCCCTTCTTGCACTTTCACTATTCAATCATGCAAACTCCCCCGAATTATCATTGAATTATGCAGAGAGTAACATCCCACAGAGACCAGCTCTGCCGAGCTCCTACGAGCCTGCCAAGGCTGTTGGGAGAGTAAAAGGAAGAGACACATTATTCATTTTAAGGTTTTTCTCCCCCCAGTTTTGTCATATTCTTTTTGGTTGTTTGTGAAACACCAGGAAAGAATAGTACAATGAAAAGAAAATGTTCCAGAGAAACCAGCCTTCTCCGTGCCATTGCCCAACAAGCACCCAGTGTACCCAGTGGAGCCTTGCATAGGAGTGTAGGGCACACATGGGAACTGTGATTTCTGCTGGCATGGGGCCTCTCTTCCCTTCTGAGTTCACAGAGCAGAGGAAGGGCAGAGAATCTGAGACTCTCCCTGCCTGGTTGAGAATCTCCTTCACCTCCAATACAGATGCAGGTGCAAAATTATTGAGTCCATAATTTTTTTGCATAATGCAGAGCTATAAAATAGAAGCTGCCTTTGAGCGTTTGGCTCTTCCTTTCTTGCAAGTTAGGGCCAAGTGCAAAAGAGAACTTAAGCACCTACAACTCGGTAGGTTCCTCCCTGCTCAGGATAACATTTCTTCCAGTACCAGCAACTTTATGTCTTGACATGCCCAGAACTGCTGTGCTTTGAGCAGCTTAGTACAGAATTCCCACCTAAAACCCACTGGGATCATAAAACAAGTAAAGGATCGTCTGTTTTGTCAGGGCAGCCATTTCAGATGGAATATTCTGAACAAGCCTAACACACACCAGCTGCACCAGTCCCTTCACATGGTACAATCATACATACAGTAGTTTCTTTGAAACTTGACCAGGTGGGAGAGGTGCTCTCTGGCTGGATTGTTTTGACTGACAAACCTGAGCAGGGCAAGAGCCATCCTTAGCCATCTTGGGAAAGGGTCCAGGCCTGCCCTGGTCTTATGGGGATTGTCTAGGAGAGTAAGCATTCCCTCCAGGAGTGAGTTTGTAAATCTGAAAGTTTCCAACACAAAGAAGAAAAAAAATACAAGGAAAACATAAATGTAGAGAAGTAAAGAAAAAAAAGGCAAACAAAACAAATAACAAAACAAAACCACCAACAAAACCAAAAACGAAACAAAACAAAACAAAAAACCAAACCTGAAAAAACCACAGTTATTTTGCTGGCTAATATCATGGAGACATGATAGTACTTGCAGCTTCCTGCTTGGACCTGGCTTGCTCCAAAGTTATTTTGTGTGTTAATCATGTGGTTTAGATGGTGAAGATTAGGTCTGAGTGAGCTAGTTAGATAAAAGGGGAAAAAGCAGCAACCAAACCTTCACCCAAAACTCCAACCTAAACTTTTCTAAGCTTTGAATTAAAAACAAAACTTTTTTATTATTATTATTCCTTTGTTTTGCAATTAAGATTTTGTATAAAGGTGCTACAATTCATTAGCTACAGTTACTCATTCATTTGAAAGTGCACAGTGCTGTAAGAAGGAATGCTATTATCACTGCAAACACAAAAGTACTTACATCAAGTACACAAAAGTACATTTCTGTCCCTTTTCCTGAACTGGGCTTTTTAATGGGACTAGGTTTTTTAATCTTTTTACTACTTCCAGTGTAACTGCCACCATACTATACAAGTTTCTGCCCAGTTTTGTTTTCTGTTCATCTTGGCCTGGAATGTTCAATTACAGATTTCCTGATACAGGCTTCAGCTGACAGCTAGAGATTTGGCCAACATTCTTCAAAACATAAGTATATAAAATCATATTCCAAAACCTAAATGAAAATGTGTGAGTCTGACTCTCAAAAAAACCCCAGGAGCTGCTTGCTGCTTTGCAATTTTGAAAATGAAAACTCTGTTCTTTAGCATTTTAGTATGTAATACTTCTAGAAACCTGTTTCTAAGTGATTGTCTCAGCTGATGACATGCTCTTGTGCTTGACCCGCACGTACTGGGCATGCAGTGCACAAGGGACATATGCACCCACCCCATCCAGGCACAAGCTGGACAACTCTTTGCAGATGTCAGATACATGCACGACAAGCCCAATACTTGCTCATGCAGATGTTAGGCTTACAAATGCAGTTGTTGTAACCACTGGTCTCATCCTCCGTTGCTTTTAAGTTATGCAGACAGAGAGCCTGGCACTTCCAGATGTGTGCTAGATAGCATTTTACACACCCTGTGGATTTGCTGTGAGTCTGTGGGTTTGACTGCACAGCCAGTGAGCAATCAGGCTCTAGTTGTATTATATATGAACACTTGTGTTTAGAGACCCAAGTCTCCTGTGTTACAGTCTAGTATAATGCACCAATGTGCAGGAAAGCTGACTTGAAATATCCCATAGTAGACTAGCCATGGGGGACAGGTTACTGGTCAGGGAGATAACATAACATCAGGCATTTCACAAAACAGCTGGACCTTGATCCTTCCAAAGTACAGGCAAATAAATGAAATGCTCAGATTAGGAGTCTAGCTTCTTCACTGTAGTCAATGGCAAGAGGCAGGAACCTTCAAACAGAAGTCAAGCTTTCCAAATGTTAAGGAAATGGGAATACCAACAGTTCAGTAAGATTAATCCAAGCCTTCAAGCCTTAGAGCCAAGTGTGTGCAGAAGTGTCACAGAAGGACACAAGACTGTGGCAAGTGCTGTCTGGAGACTGCTGTTCAGTCGGCTGCTTTTCCTGCACACCTGCAATTACCAATTTTGAGTGGGTATGAAGGAGGGAGCTACTTTTTGTGACAGCTGCTGTTTGTGCAGCGGTTCAAACCCAACTTCAGTCAGGATATATTAAAAATGGAATGAGTAAGCCAGTTCAGAGAGTGACTTCCATCATTATAAACTAAAGAGGCTTGGATTAACATTTGAACTTTTTGAATGCTTATTCTAATTCAACCACAGAATATTCTGAAAGCTTCAGCCATCACTAATTAAGACATGCAAGCATTTATCTGGGGTTCATCCGTGCCCTTAGCAGTTTTTCCTTTACTGGGACTTAGTGGTGCTAAGTGTCTGTGCTGGGATGAATCCCACTCAGAGAAGCTCATGGGCTAACGAACTCTGCACTTTTATATTAACTCTTACCCCTTCCATAGTTGGGAATTCTAACGTGGCCTCAGATTTAGGTGAAAACAACTATCCCACTTCAAAAATAAACTGCCCTAGGAAGTGTCTTTGAAATTTTTTTTATGCCGTATTAAAAAAAAACCACCATAACATGAATGTAAATAATTTTCCTTGCAATGAGTGCAGTACAAACATCCCAGTGTTTTGCTATTACCTGAGAGCTGGAATATAAATCTCCCTATGAACAATAGCAAATCTGACAGGTCTGTTTTATTTCTCTTCTTCCTCTAACTGCACCCAGTGTAAATTAATAAATATTAATTACAAAGAGAAGCAATAACACTTATCTATTAATTTTTCTCCTTTTATTTGCTGATGATGCTTCGTTTAAACGTGTTTTGGAGTTACGTTTAGTTATATACGGTTGTTTGAGGCTTTTATTAGCCATGATTCATTCTGCATATCAGCATAAAGTGGTGCTCATCTCTCAGTCTGTATCTGTTCCATGATGCTCAGTTATCTGCCTGCCCTTGAGCTGTTGGTAAGTATGGATTTGCATGTACACTGTTCTCCTATGACAATAGTATGCCAGGAATGACCAGTCTGGTATTACCTGGTCAGGTGAGGTTCCATTCAAATAATGTACATGCCACCAAAACAATTCAGATCAAAGGTCTGTCTTTCAACAGAATTAAAATGTAAGGACTTCTAAAGCAATTTTAGCAGTTGGCTTTACAAATGAACTTATGTCAGCTGCTCTGTATGATGACTGACTAAATTACTTATATATCTAATCTTATCTGGTTATCTGTCTGTCTGTTTTTCAGCATTTCAGTACCCATCACCATATTATCTAGGCGCCACCATAAGATTAAGAAGCTCTGCAGTGACATTCTCAACATGATCTGTTCAAAGGTCATTAGCAGAGCCTCTCATACTGGAAAAGATTGGAGGAGAGTACGGAAGTGAGCCACAGAAGGAGAGAAAAAGGAAAAGGAGGCGGTAAGCTGTTGGAGCCATTTTGGTTGTGCTCACCCTGGGTGGCTTGCTTAGCTAGTACCAAAGTATAGGAACTTTGTGTCAGCTGCCTTTATTCTGCTACAGGGACTATAGTACTTGCTGTATGCTACTGTCACCCCAGAGAGTTATCTCATAGCCCCCAGATTGCTGTCCCCATGCTTTCTTTATATGGTGCTTACATGCTTGGTCTTTTATTATTTCTGTGTATTACTGCCTCAGAGCAGGATATATCTCTTAAAAATTCCTAGTAGAGAGCAAGCACTGCTACTCAGGGTACCACGTTCTCCAAACCAATATATTAGTTAAAGTTTTATTTTTAGCTTAGTGTGCAAACTTTTTGTGTTTGAAGAAGGCAAAAAGGGTATTTTTCAATTTACACAAAGTTACATGGGACCCATGGAATCAGGAAAGATGATTTTATCCCACAAGGCCCAGTCCTGTTTCCAGGGAAGTCGGTTGCTGTAGTGTCTGTGATTGCCATGGGCACATGCTGAGCACAACCTGGGGAATTTGCATTATGGAAAGCTGGAAGTAGCAACCCTGTGTTGATGGTTGCAGTCTGTTGCTGCTGTTTGGAGTTGTATACAGGTAAGTGAAAAATCACCAAAACTCTCTTTTTCACTGCTGCAGTTAGGGAGCCTGGTTTGGTCCTGAGGAGGCCAATGACAATATGCTGACGTGTTGCTCAAACAAACCTGCTGAAGTCTTCTGTACCCCTTCTGGTACAAAAACCTCGGGGATTTACACTAGAGGAAAAATAGGTGGTTCCTAAGCGAGAAGGAAGAGCCAAAGTTGGAAGCTAACCACAGGACGTGGGTGTAAGCGATTACCAAAGGCTTCCAGTAACTCTGCTATCATCAGAGACTGGCTTTATGGGTATGGCCTCAAGAAGTTTCCCTCCACTTAATTAAAGAGGCAGATAAGTATCTAGGTGGAGTGTGCAGATAGGTTCTGAATGAGTTATCCACTAAGGCTGGTTCGCTGCACCTATTGTTAAAGCCAAAATATATATCAGATTAATGCATTATATTTGCCTATTATAGCACTATGTCATCATTATATGACATGTTATAATTAAAGCCCTGCGTTAGAAACAAAACTATTTGGCTTGGGATAAGTTGCCTTTATGACTTCTGTGGTTATGATTTCCTCCTTTTCTTAACCCCTTAAAAGTGCATAATATAGCTATTTGTAACTGTATAAAGAAAGTTTCTAGTTTCAGATTCTAATCTCAGGTAATTCAATGTAAATAAAGTCAAAATCTGGCACGTAGTCTTTTCCTGTGTCTGAATGTTTGCTAATAGAGGGAAATCCACATTGTTTGGGTCAAAGGAGTCACAATGATGGGCATTAGATGAAATGAGAGCATGCACAACTCACCACCTAGCCCTCTCAGTTGTCATTTAGCTGTCCACATCAGTTCCTGCTTTTGTACAATTCCCCATGACTTTTCAGGAGAGAAAGCCACTCAGTGAACTTTCTCTCTTCTTTTTCCTTCCTGGAACTACATGAGGAAAAATTGGTTATTAGACTAGTTTCTGGACCTAGCTCTCAGGAAAGCGTGCTCACAAATGCAAATCTGCAAAATGGGTGTGTGATCCCATGCCTGGCTTGGAGATACGATTAAGATTACAGTTTGGGTAACCGACTATGCTAATGTGTTTAATTAGCGATTTGCATATGCAAGATTTTAAATTTCGGTAGTTGGTGATTCATGCAGCTAAGTGCCAACCTTAGCCTTGCTGTCAGATGTAGACAGGTGGAGTATGCCAGTGTGCCCCCTCTCCCCCACATCAAATGCATGGAGCAAGAGTTGTCACCAGTCAAGGTGTGACTTCCCGAGAACAGCCTGGCTCCATCTGCTTGGGAGGCAGTTGTTGCAGGGCAAGGAATCTTCCTGCTGTTGTTTGGGAGCAGCTTTTATTATTTCATATTTTGCAATGCTCTTATATAAATCTAATTGATGTCTTTTATACTAGTTACTGAACTGTGCTTTTGTTTGCTTTGGAGATGACCACCTTAATGAAGGTTAATGCTGAGAGGACAGTTGCCAATGGCTGGGGGTGATATCTCACTGTCTTAGTCAATCGGTTGGTGAGAGTTTATTCTGTTGCTGCAACGCTGGTAACTCAATAGTTTGCTTCCTAATTCATGGATGACCTTTCACCTAGACTTGGAGAGAGCTGGATTTGGCCTTGGTAACTTGCTTCTGCAGTTTCAGGGCTTAAGTACACCAGGAATTATTTTTTTCATTTCTGTTTCATTTTGATCCTGTAAATGTGTATTCTCTTCATGGGATCAATTTCTCCCATGCAGGAGGGCCCCAAGCATAAGTGTCAGATGTCTCAGGTCATCATTCTGGGGCACATACAGACTTCTGATTTACATAGCTTAAGGGAGACATGTTTTTAGCGTTTCCTCTAAAACAATACAATTCCTAAAGTGAAAAGCAGAAAAGTAATAGTAGTAGTAGTAATAATAATAAGCAAAACTGTGGACTTTTTTCCACAGAAAAGTTATTTCACTAACTTTTGTCAGTGGAAGTGTGGCCACTGCTCAAGGGGAGATTTCCCTCTATAGCTGCTTACTCACACGAGTCAGTCACTAAACTTGATCCCGCTGTGACTGCTCCTGTTCGCACGGAATCTGTGGCTGAGAAGGGATGACTCAGAGGGCAAAATGGGATATAATGGGCCACACATGGACATTCCAGAGAGTGTATTCTCTCCAGTGCTAATTAATTTTCTGCTCTGCAAAATACTTAACAATACAAAACACTGCTAATTTCTTTTTCCTTTAAAGTTTTCCATCAGCCTCTTAAAGGTGCTTTTTATGAACTCCATTCAGTCCTTTTCTGTGTTCATCAGTAAGTCAGGCCTAATTATGTGGATGGTTTATTATCATGACATGTTGTCCCTGAACAGCATGTTATTACATGCTTACTAAAACTGTGACAATACCCACCAACATCAGGAATTAAATACTGTCGAAGGAAGGGAATTTGAAAGGAAAATGCCGAGGACTCAGTGAAACTGTGTGAAGGCAGAGCTCAGATTCCAGGGAAGAAAAGAGAAGATAGTATCCAGTTTTTAGGGTGACCTCAAATAGCTTGAGAATATGAGGCATGATAAAAATATGGCCCCTGCAGAGGATTTCATCATGAGGGATAGGCTTCTCTACTCACTGGGTGAAAAAAATTACTTTCTAATAGCATCTGCCTATTTTACATATATAATGAGCCAAAATCCGTGTGGTCATGTTGCTGCCTGGGAAGTGCTGGGCATGAGGGACAATTGTCCTTCCAGTCATTTTCACCAGAAAACTTTCCCTGCCGAATTAATTCCTATTTTTAGCTTTTAATACAAACTTTAAATAATGTATTGTCAAGTATTCTCAGGGTCTCTTATATTTCACAGTTTTTTAAGCAAAAAATACCTGAGACACTTTCCTCTGTCCTCCCAAGTGAAGGAAGTATCTTTCTGCAGATAAAAGAACTGAGGCAGAGAAAGGTGAAGTAACTTGTCCAAGATCCTGAAACAAGTTTGCAGCAGTGCCAGATACAGGACTTTACTTTCATTATTCCAGAATCACTATATCATCACTCCTGCCTAATGAATGCAGGGCAGAGTCTCTGCAGCAGAGGCTGAAAAGGGACCATCTGGGCTTAACATTTAGCAGAGGACCAGTGCAGAGCCCTTCTGCACCATGTCAGGTCCCACCAGCTTGCTCAGCTGTGTAGTGGGGCCAAAACTCTGCTGAGATCCCTAGGTAATGTTTAATCCTTGGGGGGTGGCTGGAGGAGAGCACGTATTAGCTGAGAGGTGTTTATTGGGAGGTCACATCCACCTCCCTTCTCCCCGCAAGACAAGGTGGTAGGTAGTGGGGAGAAGAATCCAGTACTGCATTTGTAAAGAGGTTTATAGTAATTGGGCTTTTCTGCTCTAGACTTGTACACAGAGTGATTTGATTATAAGCAAGCATGGATCTTGACAAGTTGTGGATGCAGGAGGCTGAGTCAGAGTTCCCAGGACATAAGACAGTAAAAAGCAGCATTCCTCACAGGCAAGCTTTACAGAGTATGAAATGTTTTTGACATGGATAATTAATTTTCCTCCTTGCTTCCTAGAAAACCTTCCATATACCCAAGTGCCAGTGAAAAACCCTTCTCAGAATAAAGCCTGTTTTGAAGCAAGTGAGGGTTGCAAAGGTCTGAAATGCTGATAACAGAAATGTTTATTTTAGACCAGCAGAGACAAAATGTTTCAGTGGTGAGAATGGTTCATAAGAAAGAAACACGGGTCTGTTAGGAGATGGTCCTCAACCTCTTCTCTGAATGCCGATGAGGACAAAGCCAGCTTGTGCTTTTGCATGGCAGCACAGCATACCTGTATTTTCATAGACAGAAACACATGCTGCAAAGATACCTTTTCTTTTAGGAAGAAAACCAACCCCATCATTTCTGGCCTTCATAGTAACCAAAATGACCCTCAGTGTGGAAGCAGTGTTCCAAAAATAGAACAATGTCTGCCTCAGTCTGCAGAAATCAAGAAGTAATAGACCCAGGAGGCCATATTGCCTCTTCATTACATGAATCTGTTGCTTAGAAGATTAGGAAGGTACTAACTTGAGAGCACAGGTACTCTGTGCTTGATTAGCAGTTTCATAGTCTTGCAAAAAGCATCTGATTTTGCTCTGCCAAGTAGGTTTGTTGCCTTTGTTGGCAGGAGGAGCCTAGGAAAGGTTTACCACTATTTTTTCTTCTACATCTAATGCTACCTTGAGTCCTAGAGTGGAGTTACTGCAGAGGAGAGGGTGCTGCAGGGGCTGCAGACTGCATCCTCCAGCCCAGCTCCATGGGCTCCCTAACAGTCAATCACTACTGGAACAGGGGTACACAAACGTGTTAGGAGGGATTTGTTCCTGAGCCATTCTGAGTTGCAGTGCTGCCCTGCTCCTGCCTGTCTAGGCTAAGTCAAGTGCCCCACAGAGTGCACTGCTGCCCCTGCTCTGGGAGCTAAATGTGTTAAAGCAGGATTTTGCCTCTTTTTTTTTTTTTCCTTTTTTTTTTTTTAAAGATAAACATTTTAGCTTTACCTATCATAGTCAACTGACTCTAATGCCAGTAAAGCATGCCTAATTGGCAGGATTTAGAGACTGATCATTTCAATTTATGCCCAGAACAGGTAGGGCAGCAATGAAAGCCTTTTCCACCCAACCCCACCCCTTCTCACCAATGTGCCTCAACCCTGCCCTGAAGGGACCACCTGGAGGGCTGAGAAGGGAGTTCCCTCCCTCTGTGCAATAAAAAGGCACAGTCCTACAGTAAATACCAGGTTAGGCTTATGGCTGTTTAATAGCTAGTGTATCTCTGGTAATAAAGCTATTGCAGGGCTCGTGCAGAGGAGCACCTGCTAGTGAATTGATGCAAAAGCAGAAACCATTTGCTAAGGTTTTGCCTTTAAGGACTTGGCAGAAAACACTGGAATGGAATTTTCACTTCACGTTACTATGAGGTCAGTGGGAAAACAGTTCATTGCCCCTAGTCTGTGTGTTGGAAACGATTCCCATCACTGCCACAGCTTGCAATAGCCTTCCCAGAACTATGTACTGTTTGGTATCACTTCCTTCTTTTCAGGCCTCTTCACCACATGGAGATCTGCCTTCTTGTTCCTTTTGCCAAACCTTTTCCAATCTGTCAGCATCACTCATGAACCCCCTACAACCAGGCACAGGGCTGCATTGCCAGGGATTTGACTGCATCATTCCCACCTCTTCTGAGTGCCTCATCCTCTGTAAGCCAAAATCCACAGAAACTAATTCTGGAGAAAGGTACAATTGACCCATATTTGCTACTGACAGAGGAAGAACTACCAGGGAGTACTGGTGTCCCCCTGTAAAGTGGGAGCATCTCTTCATCTAAATAAAATGTTTTGCAAAACACAAGGGGAAAAAAAAAAAAAGCAAAAAAAACCCAAAAGCCAGCCCTGCACAAACTCCATGCCACTGTGAACCTTTAGCAAGTCAGGCTTCTGCAATTGCAGAACTAAAATAAAAATAACATTCTCCAGTAGCCATTAGTAGCACTCAGATTGCCCAATGCAGGCATCATTGCTTTTCTCAGCATCTACTTTATCAGTTTTCTTCCAGCCCAGAGAAGTCCATGGTTCTTGGCAGCAGCTCTTGCTGATGTGGAGTGGCTTATTGCTTAAGAATCCTTTCATCAGTAGCCAGGTACTAACACCATGCTCTGGAACAGCAGCTTGCCAGACCTGGCCAGCACACAATCTGGATGGGCTCCTTCAGTTTGGTAGGAGGGAATCAGTATTCCTTTGGGCCTGACTGAGTATGTCTCATTCACCATCCTTCTGGACATCCAGGATTTATGCCCATGCCACAGCTTCATCACAGCAGTAAATCCAGAGGCCAGGCAGCTCCAGCAGAGACTCTGGAAGGCTGTGTTTGAGCAGAGCACTTGGCACATCCAAAACTCTAAAGCTTGTGTTCAGCATTATTTTGCTTCTGCTCAGGTAGAACATACACTCAAGTACTTGGTTGAATCAGGACCCAATGATAGCTGTTAGAGCATGAGCAGTATCCCGCTGGTCAGGTGTTTTGTTGTGGGGTGTTTTGGCTCTTTTCTATTTTTCTGGCAATAAAGTTGAAGCCACTGTCATCTTTTGTACAGGAAAAGTCAGACAGAGCAGCCCATGTACATGGGTAGCTCTCTTGAATTTGAAAACAAATGTAATAAAAGTGCTCAAAATTTTCTAGGGCATGTGCTGTAAAACTGAGCAAGGCACAAATTTTCCCAGAGACACTGTGATCTCAGATCCATGTATATACAGAGCCATGTAAATACATCCATGTAAATACAGATCTATGCATTTATCATTACTCATGCAAGTAATAATAGTTCCACTGGAATCACTACAGCTACATGTTTAAAATGAAGCACATATGTAAGATCAAGATCTAAATATGTAATAGGCAAATAGACCTGCAGCTATGGCAACTGCATTTATAACTAGAGATTCACGTATGTGCATTCAGCTTCTAGTACATTTAGGGGCTAACTGATAATCTAAAGGTATATGATAAACTGGTAAAAGAGCCAGGACCAGAATCTGTCTCTTTTGATTCAAAGCTCAGTATTTACCCCTTGCATTTTACTTTCTGTCAGCATTCTGTACTCATTAACTCTGCAGCTATATGATTTGCTATGAAAGAGGTTCAGAAAACTGTGCACCCAATAGCATAAAGGCTTGCCTTCCTCAGATTTGGGGACTCAACCCAACAGTCTTAACTTTAAGCACAAAGATCTTTTTGGCCCCTGTGAGTGCTCATCAATAGCTCAGCAGCAAGAAGTGCTGCTTGGAAGTTACCTTTCTTCACAGAGCTGGCACAAAAGCTGGCTTGTGTGCTGAAGTTAAGCAGAAGTGGCTATGGTCCAGCTTACATTCCTTTAAGCAACCAAACTCCTTTATAATTACTCTTTCTTTTTTTTTGTAATATTACTCATCAAATTGTGCCAAGTTATCCCACAGATTTTATTCTGCTCTATGTACATTAAAATGATAGACATACAAAAGTATCTTAATAAATTAAATTCTGGGTTCATTTTCTGGCCTTTCGTATTTCAAAAAACAATAGAGACATAAACTGTATTTCTTCTGTTTCAAGTAAGACACCTAGACTCAGAGAATTGTGGCAAATGACTGTCAGAAACATCCACCCCCAAGTTATTGTCTAGATGGCAGAGGCTGGGGAAATTAGCAAAACAATGTTTCTGCTAGGAGCCACCACTGCTCTCCTTCTGCTTCTCTAACTGGCTTCAGGCACTTTCTCTTGTTCTTGTGATTCCCTTCCTGAATTACTTCAGCCAAGTAATTGTTTCATCATGTTGCACAGAAATATTTTCCCATTGTGTCACCGTGACATTGGTTTCTAAACCCAAATCTCTTCTGCTGGCTTATAGAAAATATACTGCAAAACGTTTGTGGGCCCAGATGCCAGGTGAGCTATCAGAGGAGGGAGCTACAGCAGATGAGGCATGAGAGGGATTTTTGCATTGTTTGAGGGAGACTGTGATTCCTATTACTGTAATTTCTAGACAACATCAATGAGCTTCTTACCACAGGCTTTAATGAACTGCTGTTGCAATATCCGAGCAAACCCAAGGTATTTATAGAAAACAAACAAGCCGTTGTGCTCGGTTTGTATGGAGCTGGGGACTGGGGCATTCTGTAGCCTCTGTCAGAAATGCAATTCTTTACCCTGACTGGCATGATGTGAAGAGGTGTCTGCATTTGAGCCCATCAAAAGCAGGTCGGCTGTCAGAGCCAGCCCTTCAATACTGTGAGTTCTTAGAGGATTTATTCTGCAAACCGCATGAAATTATGAGACCTACCAAAAATCTTGATTTATATACCCTGAACTCTGACAAACTGCTTTGACAGCTATGTAGTGTGCAATACAGGAATTCCAAAGGCAAGAGCAGATAGGACAGGGCAAGGGTAAAACTGGGTGTAGATCAGAGTCTTCCTTAGCTTTTAATTTGCTAGAAAATATGGTTTGAATTATTAATTCTATTTTAATAGTAAATATAAAAATTTGTGAAAATTTTAGAACAAATGAGGGTTAAATATGATGCTGTTCTGTGAAATTTTGGCAACCAGTTAGAAGGTTTGGAACTAAATATGTCTCTATTGTAAAAGCAAATCAAGTAGCTTCAGCAACTCTTAACCTATTTCTCTTCGTTTTGAATTCCAGCCCTATTGTTTTTTACATCCAGGCAGATCTAACCACCAACACGTCTAGGAGGGCAGGAACACCTTTTATGCAAAACAAAACATTCAAACAGCTTAACAGGTGGGAAAATTATCACAAAAAGCATTTTGGTCTCCAGTAGATCAAACTGAGCAAATCAGAATTACGGCTGTGCCAAACTTGAGAGCTCCTGCAGCTCCCACAGTGTGCTGGCCTCACACCCAAGGGTAGTGCTCCAGGCAGCCACCTGCCCCTGCCAGGATCATCTCAAAGAGAAATCCTCTTGAAATTTCATGTAGTTTTACATCAGGCTAACACTGCACCATAAATTTCACATGATCTTCCTGTCAGTCCAAGGCTGTATCTAATCTTTTCAGATGTTTACATACTCGCCATAGATTGTGCTGGTCATCTGCCCAGGTTGGGGCAAAACAGCCTCAGTTCACGTGATAGAGTCAGGAACCTCAGAAAACCTCAGAATATTATCCAAGTGTAGAGAGTTTCTACCAGGGTTTAGCTTCATGTTGCAAAGATTAAACTCTCTGGCTGTGTTTTGGGTCCCACCAAATAGTTAAAAAGAACTTCGTTCTTTTAATGATTTCACTTGTCTGTTCAGCAAGTAGCTCTCCAAAGAGAACTAATTCCCTCGCATATTTCGTGTTGTTTTGGCCACATGGTTTTATTTTTGCTTTATTAATTTATTTTAAAAAATATGCCAAATTTGAACTGAATTGTTTCCTTGGGAGTAGTTAACTGTATTCCCAGCTTTGTTTGCATCTCCTGATTGCTGTATTAGTACCCTTTCAACATACATGAATAGACTTAATTTTTTTCAGTGTATGAGGTTTGCCCTAAAATTCTAACTTCTAAGCATTTGTTCAGACTTAAACACAAAGAATGCTAACACTCAGGACAGTAGTAATGGTGGGGTTTTTTGCATTAGCAATTGAAAGCAAAAAGAGTTCAAACCAAATTCATCATTACTCCCCATCCACTGTATAATTGTCTCTACCCAGTACAAACTGAGTGCAGAACTTTGCTATTCCAGTTTGGTGGTGCTTTGTGTCCATACGAATGACAGGAAAATGCAAGACAATGGTTATTGTATCTTAAGTGATACCACTATAAATAGCAAAAGAAGATTTGTAATTTGGCTTCATATACTTTTTTTTTTTCTCTCTTTATTAAAGCAGATACTGAGTTGCATTAATTTTTTTCTGGTCACAGCTAATGGAACATTGCTTGGAGAGTAGCTAGTATCAGAGTACCTTTATATTTTTCTACACATCCACATCAATGAGAGTTGTTCTAGCAACGAAATTGTATAGTTAAACATTGTGCACAAATCTTTTTCCAGGGTGTAATTTCGATATCTGAAGGCTATTGCATAATTTCAGTGAGGAAAAACCCATACTGTTATCAAATGGAATCGAGTCTCCCACCCAATAACCCTTCAGTGCATGTCTGCAATTTGAGTGATTTTACTTGACAGAGGAGAAACAATTAGTATAGAAACAAGTGTAAATTTTCCTGCATCTTCCGAGAGTCATTAATGGAAGGCAGTGGGAACAGAGTGTCAGAGCTGCACAGGTTTTTACATGTTTTGGGCAGATAAGGAGAGTGTAATGATTTCTATTAATAGAAGAACTGCTAACAAAATTATGATGGTATTTTTAAATATTCTGGTTTAAAATGATACGTATTATTCCTTTTGCAGAACTAAGCACAACTGAATTCAGTCACTTAGCAAATGATAAAACAGTGCTGTATGCTTTGGAAAGGGGTATCTGTACTAGGGATTTGATCTTACAGACTTACTTCTACATAGGAAGAAACTGTTATTTTAGTAATAATGAGAAAGACCTGTAGGAACCAGTCCACAAAATAAATCGTTTGGAAGGACTAAAAAAAAAAAAAAAAAGCCCAAGTGAAATGTTGTTTATAAACTCCCATAAAATTCAAAGCAGACTGCTGGGTAAGTGCCTTAATTTCTCTGCTTGCACATAGACTGCAAAGACTCAGCACTGAGTTGCTGTAGGAAAAGAAACTGAAGAGACCCTGTCAGAAGGCAACTGAGACACACCAAGTACTGCTTTCAGTCAACAGAATCTCATTTGTAATAAGAAACTGTATCAATATTTGGAACTGAACCACTGTTTGGACAGGGATTTTCCAATTCTTCCCCTGTGATTAGAAAAGGTATTTGGAATCTTTTGTCTGCTTTAGTGCTTGGCATTTTCTCAGATTAATTTCCAAAGTATTTTTTGCCAGGCTATTTTTTTCTAGGAAAAGTTTTAATTACAGGGGCTTTTTCATATGCTTATTTATAAAGCAGGGTATTTCATGACCTCCATGCATTTAATAGCACTAAAAAGCTCCTAAAATGTAAATTATGTAGATAATACAAGATTAAGAATGAATGATTCTGGAATTCTTTTTCTGATTCTTTCACAGATTCCTTCTGAGACTAGTGTAAAATTGGCATTCCTGTCTGTAGTTTTCTTGTCTGTAATTGCATCTTTCTGACAAAACCCATTGCAACACATTTCCTCCTGAATAAAATATCTGTCATTCTAATTAGGAGAAGCATTGGATACATTAAGAGATACATTGAACCATAATTCTTTAAAGTGCAGCAGCACCACCCTGGCTTTCCTGAACTGTGGCAGGCAAAGTTTAAGGACGGAGATTAGTTCGTTCGTGCCAGATAGAACTCTATCTCCAAAACCAGACTATTATTTAAGCAAATATAAATACCTTTAGTACATCTTATCTTTCAATCTACCCTGCCTTCCAGCCCCCATAAACTGAACTTTTGTTGGAAGTTTTGTCATTTATAAAGAAAGAAAGAAATGTATCTGAGGACATCTTCAGTCCTCCAGCAATTCCACCCTCAGCAGCACTGGGAACACTGACTGGGAACACTGCTTGCAAGTTTGGGTAACATTACATGGCCTACAGCACAACAAGAAAATAGGATCTAACGATGTGGATAAGTTTCGTAACTAGAAGAATAGTAGAATAAACAGCCACAGGAGGCTGGAGTAATCATCGTCACGAGGGACAGCCAAGACAAGATCTAACGTCTATCTTGCCTGCAACAACTTGAGTCATGCTGGTGCAGGAGCTAGCTCACCCAAGAAAATCTATTCTTAGGGTCTCATAAAAAACAACTTAACTGCACTGTACAAATTAAAAAGCAAATGGGAGAAACTTTTATCAGAACCAACACTCCAGTGCTTACTACTGCACAGCTACTAGCAGGAGATAGGGAGGCATTGCAGGAGCAGGGAATGTGTAACAGATTTCAGTACGAGCTCTGGGAGGTTCAGCTGCAGGAGGCTGTGATCACAAATGTCAAAGAAAGGGAAACTGTTCTTCCAGGAGAAAACATGCTGTGCTTAAAGAAACGCTGCAAATAAGCAACAAATTGAAGATCTGTCTTTCTGCTATCTGTTTTGGAATGTATAGCAGCAAATTCAACCCCACTGTCTATCCTGAAAAGCCCTTCTGTGTTCAGCTGTCAAGCAGAACACGGGCAACTATGGAGTTTCTTTCCTGGTGTACTGGGAATCTGGATCTAGAAACTTAATGCTTAAATTTGGCCTAACAGGAAAATGGAAAATGCTGAGTAAGACCCGATCATTTGCCCAACTCCCTCCACATAACCAGTTTGAGACTGTTAGCTTCTTACAGAGCTGGACACAGCAGCATACAGGGGGGGAAGTTACACAGCCTGGGAGCCCTGGCAAGGCTGGCCTGTCCCATGGGCTGGCAGAGCTTTAGTTCTCTCTTAGAACAAAGTTCTGGCCTGCTCTGCCACCTCCTGCCATCCCCACTCCACTTCTCTGTCACTTGCCCCCAGCAAACACACATGCACACAGAAACAAACACCTCTCATCAGAGAAACTCCATCAGCAGTTTTTATAAAACTGTCTTGAGAGAAAAGATAAGGGAGGTGTTCATATGCCTCTCACCTGGCCGGGTGTCATGAGAGCTTCTTGAGCAATGACCGAAATTACCGACATCCAACAGAAATGCTACTTTCTCATGTTTATTCCTGTAAACTACAAAATAAGAAATGCTGAATCATAATTTAAAGAACAGAAAATCTGTAAAGAAAAACTAACAAACAAAAAACTCATTTCAATCTTCCTCCCTTAGCCACTTCAGACTTGGTGACTTTGCCAGAGATTGGTCATGGTTTGGATAGCAAATCTTGCTCTACACATCCAGAACAGCAAGAAGTGCAAAAAAAACCCAACACAAACACCTCCTCCCCAAACAACACCCAAGCAGCAGCTAAAGCAAGTGATTAGAGGAAATAAAATGAGGCAACAAACACTGTCTAAAGCTTCCAGCTCTGCTCTTTGCTGGGTTTCTCTTGGGGGTTTTGTGTTTTGTTTTTGTTGTTTGTTTTTTTTCCTTTCTCTGACTCACTGAGAAAGTCAAAAGACCAACAAAAATCCTGATCCCTGATCACAGCATTGAGCCAGATTGAGCTAGAATTTCAACCCTGCATTTAATCTACCTTTAAACATGCCTGCAAAATAAAACAAGCTACTTTTTTTTTTTTAACCTAGTCATAAAGTTTATTAAAATTGTTCATTAATGCTTCAAATGTAGCAAGAACGCATAGATCCCAAAATATACATATGTATTTTCTTATAGAAATAGATTATTCTTTATAATAAAAAAAACTGTAGGAACATCTTTAACAGATTACTCAATTCATGACTGACAGTTACACGAGATTGCATCATGTACACAGCATTCCCAGCCATGCTTAAAGGATTGCATCACTTCGCCCTTGCTCTCCTCTCGCTCTCTTAAATAACCCCAGCGCCCAGCAGCCGGCAGAGCCCGCCCGGGCCGCCCCGCTGACAGCCCCCGGCCCCCGGTCAGGTCCCCGCGCCGCGGCGGAGCCTTCCGCCAACGTGTAAATAAAGACCAAAAAAAAAAAAAAAATTAAAAAAAAAATAAAATAAAAACCAAACCGACCGACCCGGCCCCCCGGGCTTCCCCCCCCCCGCCCCGGCTCCCGAGGAGCGGCGGCTCCGCTCGCCCCACGGCCCGGCCGGCGGTCAGCAGCGAGGCGAGGAAGCGAGCAGGGGCTCGGGCAGCTGTTTGAACAAGTTCCTGAGGGTGCTCAGCTCCCGGGAGAGCTGCTCCACCTTCTTCTGCAGCCGCTCGTTCTCGGCCGTCAGTTCCAAGACTTTGTGCTGCGTCTCCAGGTTGCGCATTTTCGCTTTGTCGCGGCTCTTGCGCACCGCGATGTTGTTCCTCTCCCGGCGGAGCTTGTACTCGTCGCTGTGCTTGTCCACGCACTTCTTGGGCTTGTTCTTGCCCGCCGCGGGGGCAGAGTAGCCCCCGCCGCCCGCGGCGGACTTGGAGGACTCGGAGGGGTTGGGGGTGCCCGGGGGACTGGAGGAGGAGGAGGTGGACAGGTTCCCGCTGCTGCCGCTCGGCACCGACTGGTAACCCAGGTAGGAGCGCACGGTGCTGCCGTAGGGCGAGGACATGCCCCCCGGTCCCGGCCCGGCTCCCCCTTCTTCCTTACGGGGCCCTTTGCAAGAGTCCAGGGTCTCGAAGACCGGCTCCACCTTGGTTTCCACGATCTGGGGCGGGAAGCAGCCCGGCAGCACCCCCGGCTTGTGGCTCTGGCTGGCGCAGGGGTGGCTGTGCCGGGCGAGGCTGATGTAGGTGTAGTCGGGCTTTTTGCTCCCGCCGCTGCCTTTATAGTCCTCGGCGAAGAGATCGGAAAGGAAATCTTGGCCGCCGCCGCTGCTGCAGGGAGGCTCAAAGTTGCCCCCTGCTGCTGCTGCGGGAGGCGGCGGCTGCGCCGGCTGCTGGGATGCTAAGGGGTCCAGGTAGGGGCTGAAGTCGATGGCTCTCTCGTGGTCCCCTACGGTGAGCTCGGTCATGGAGCGGCCCCCGGCCGCCCGCGGGTGCAGCTTGTTGAGCGCAGCCAGACAGTCCGCCTCGTAATAGAAATTAGCCACTTCCATGGATTTAAAGGCGGGCGGCTGGATGGGGAGGCATGCTGCGTCCCAGGCCACCAGGCGTTGCATGAAAGCAAAGGGGGATGCAGGGAGGAGAAAACGGCGCAGGGGGGCCCCCCCGGCAGAGGATCAAGCTGCCGCCGTCGGGGTGGGGGGGCTCCAGACCCTGCCTCAGTCTCTGGCGCTGGGCACGGCCCCCGGCTGCGCTGCCCACCTGGGCTGGATCAGTTCCTGCGGCGCGGCGGGGCTTCACCGCTCCGGGAGCTGCGGCGGGAGCTGGCGCCTCTCCTCCGGACCATCTGGTTCTGGGTCCCGTGTCCTAAAGTCTCTGACTTAGGAAAGTTCCTTTCCTCAGTTATTTATAGGGGCGGTGGATCCCATAGCAACAGGCGCGTCACCGCCTGGCCGCCTGCCACGCTGCACGCTCGGTAACTGCTGGCCCCGGCCCCGGAGGAGGCACCGGGGGCGGGTGTGCCGGTGCGGTGCCCCGCCGAGCCGGCCGCAATAAAACCGGGGATATGCTGGGCAGGCAGGGAGGGAGGGTAGCCTGGCCTGGCCCCGCAGGTCGGGGGGGAGGCACGGGGGTGGCAGCGAGCAGCGTTCAGCCCCGCGGGGATACGCGTGTGCGGGCGCTGCCCCCGAGCCAGCCCCGGCTCCGCCTGTCGCAGCCGAGCGGGGCTGGATGCTGGGGGCTGGCGGGGCAGGTGGGTGCGGACCCCGCCTGGGTCCCGTTTCACCCTTGGGGAAATGGAGGCAGGAGGGATTTTTTCCAAGTCCTTTTGCCACGGCAGGGGAAAGCTGCAAACCGAAGACAGAACCCGTTATTCTCCGTCCAGTGCTTGCTCAAGTAAATGCCACTGGCGAGCAGCAGTGTACACCCGGGCGTGCACGGGGCCACTTGGCAGCGAGCAGGGCAGAGGAGTCGGAGCTGCTCCAGGCTCCCTTGGCAGGGCTGCGGGCAGCCGGAGCCCAGCAAACCCCGAGCTCCCATCCCTCCGTGCAGGGATGATGGCCTTAAAGTTTGTCTTGGTGTATTTACTTTACATGGTATGGTGCAACTGTCAGGGTACACAAGTGATAGGGAATCTGTGCGCTGAAACCAAAGGGGACCGGGTGTAACATGGTTCAGAAAGAAAGTGAGATACGTGCATGGAAACATGGAATCCAAATGTTTTTAGAATTGTGGTATAAGTTTGGGAAGGAAGACTGAATCTTTATGTCCGTTTTTAATTAAAGACACCCACCTTGGGAATCAAACTTACATTTTCACTCTCTTACTCCCACATTTACCTGTCTACAAGCTGGTGATTCATCCCCAGAATAAAGGACATTAATTTAAAACAGAACATATAATTAAAGGAAGTAGGAGTGTCCTGTGCCTCAGTAAAGAAGACCTAGCACTGCAGGGAAAATGACACTGCCTCTTAGAATAATGTGAAGCAATCCTGCGGTGTGGGAAATATTGTAACGTTAAGCCAGAGGAACAGGTATTGCATTATACAATTCAAACAGTCAACTGTTCATAATGTTCAAACCCCAGAAGTTTGAAAAGAGGAAGAATTTGAGAATCAGTCAGTGGATCATCAGACCTTTTCTTTCTTTTATTTTTTTTCCTTTGCTTTTTCTTTTCACATTTTAAAAGGATGTTTTTCTTTCCATAACAAAAGTACCCTAACAGGTTTTCAGGCTTCAAATATTTCTAGTTCCATCTTTATCTACCGAGTTAATCTTTGGTGAGTGCACCAGAGATTAAATTGGAGCTGGGCCTGGCCAGAGAACTGGGTCTGGAGGTTGTAGTTGGAGCCCATACCATAAATACAAACATCTGTATTGGGTACAAATACTGGCAAGTTGCAGTGAGCCAGGGCTTGTTCTTCTGGCTGTTTACTCCCTCATCCTGTGTCTTTATCCTGCATTCTGATCTGGCAGTTACATCCAGTGGCTGCCCTAACTGGCCCTTGCAACTGAACTCCTGAAAATCGGTCTCATGTGCTTCCTACCCCCAAAACGTCTCCGGCACCCATGAGCAGGTCTTTTGCTGTGGTGGCCTGCTGAAATGCAGGGTGGGTCTTTCTTGGCATTACCTCAACAGCTCTCCAGCTTGCCACAGCCGTTGGCTAAAACTGATGGCTAAAACTGCTCGGTAAATTTCCTGGGCAATTTTTCAAGGTATTTTTGGAAATCTCAAATTGCCCTCTTCAAATTTCTGCCCTGTTCTCTGCTGCTCTGCAGCAGAAAGTTGTACTCCTGCCTGGGCTGATCTTCCCTAACATAATAAAATGTCTGTGCAACTGTCATGTGAAACAGATTATATCAGGGATGGTGTGGCCCACACCTCCTTTCCAGGCCAGTGCTGAGTAATCCCATAGTCACGGAGATCACACGTCAGCCAGGGTGGTAATTGAGGTTGGATGCCCAGCTTGTCCCCTCCTTTCCTTCTTCCCCCTCACCTCTCTGCTGTACCTGGATCTCTTTAAACTTCCTCCAGCTCACCTCAAATCCCAACAGCCACTCTCATGGAGCCAACGTGTGTTCTCAGCTTCTCATGGGAACCTTGTTGGCGGGACTAACCACTTATCCAAAACCTTAGCATACAGCAAGCAGGTTTTGAGCTAACTCTGGTCGCTTTTAAATTGTTTCTGCACTTGTCATAACAAATGCATGGCCAGAAATGGGGTTCTTGAACTGGGAACAGGTGCGGAGAGAGTCTCACACCACAGGGCTCTGTCCCTACGAGTGCCATGGCTTGGCCCAGCCAGCTGTGCAGAGGCTGCTAACGATCATCCCAGAAAACGTCCTCAGAGAGACACTTTACATAGGAAAAGAGATGCAGACATTCCCGTGAAGGGATCCAGGCACTGGTCTCACTCTGTGAGTGGGAAGAACCTGAGGGGGGCATCCCTCCTCTGCAGCACATCTCCCAACAGAGCAATTTTCAGCAGAAAGACAGCACTTGTGTGAAAAGCACCTTCTTTCTGGTGTTTTCATTATTTATTTATTTATTTTTCAGAACTAGTCAGCTGAGGAAGAAGGCAGCATAACTCACAAATTACTTAGTAAGAACATCAACATTTTTGAAAAGAAAAAAAAACCAGACACCTTCTGATGCAATAGAATCCAGATTCCTCTATTGTGTGAAACAATACAGATACTGGGAGGGTAACCAGAATGATTAAAAGGTGGATGGAAGAATCTCATCCTCACTGCTCATTTCTGTCATGAATTAAATTCTGCTCTCCAGTTTCCCTTTTGTACTTTAGAAGCTAAAACTTTCCAGATCCATGCTCAGACCTACAATAAAGCATTGAAGAGCCATTTTCTTCCTGGAAATTGTCTTCTTTTACAGGATTTCTTTCAACCTCTCCAATTTCTGTGCTCTAGGTCTACAGCAGCTGTCCCTGGAAGGACACCAGCTCTGGGCAGATGCTATAAGTTTAATGATGACAGCTCAAACATTAAAGTGTTTATAAGAAGGTCTGTGGACAGAGGAACATTCTCTAGAAAAAGACTGTCTGTAATTTCTGGTGCTTCTTGCTGCAAACTTGTCTCAGGTATTATTTGCCTTGCAGTGGCTCTTAGCAGATCAGTAAGATCAGAGCTACATCATGCTATAAACCCTGTGGGAACACAGCTGCTCTCCCATGGACCTGCAATCTAGAACAACAGAGAGGGGCAGAAGAGGGACAAAGAGGAAAGAAGTTGACAGTGGCATCAGTGAACAAGATTCTGTGTGTAGGACATTGGAGGTGAGCTAGAGAGGAGAATGTGAGGGGTTGCAGAGCAGAGCAGTATCCATGCTTGCAGGCAGGCTGGGAGAGAGCACGGAGGTGGTGTGGGAAGGTCTCTGTGGAGTAGGAGGGGACTTAGCCTGAAAGACTGACTGAAGTGGAGCAATGTTGCAATACAGGCTGCGAAATAGAGAAGTAACGTTGAAATTTATTTCTGAGCATGCTGTGCACTGTTTTTTCTTCTTTCTAGCCCCAGGTCCCTCTTTATACAGCCACACACCTTACGCCAACAGCAACTCCTAAGTTGTACCTGGCAGAGGCCAGAATTCCATCTATCGCTTTCCACTTGCCATTCTCTGCTATAAAGAGCAGCACTTATGAAATGTCAGAGAAGGACAATGTCTCAACTCGAAGAGAGGTTGGCTTTCCTTCCTTCTCCCCCCGGCTCTTAGGCCAGGCTTGAGACTTTGCCTCAGTTTAACATAAAATGCGATTGCCACACGCTTTCCTCTCTTCTGCAACCGCAGCTGTGCCGCTCTGCCTTGCAGTCCCCAGTGGCAGGGAGCTCCCCAGGCTGCTGCAAGCTGTGTCTCCAGGCCTTCTTTGGTTCTTTTGTTACGGGCCAGAGTCCTCCCCCTCCCTAAACGCTCCCTCACCCCTTCTTCCCATGTGACATGGTGATGCTCGGGTATTTGTTGGTCTTCTGCTGATTTTTCTGCTCACCTCTGACCTAGCATGCTTGGCCTTTGCAGTGCTGGGTTGCTCAATCCCTGATTTATCTGTGTTGCTCTTTGCCCTACCTAGTGCTGCAGAGACGACACCTGGAGATTGGCACCGCTGCCTCCAGCCGGTGGGACAACATCAGCAAAATACCTTTCCCTACCAGACTGAAAATTTTCCAGAGCAAATTGGAGGTCAGAGCACCTACTCGGTGGCTCTGCAAAAGAAAGGGAAGGAGAGCCAGAGTGCACTCAAACGCCCATGGAAGGGAACAGTGGCAAAGCAGAAGCTACAGTGTCCAGTCCTGTGTTGCAAAGTCTGTGCTGAGGCCGTTTGGCTGGCAAGACATGGGGTGTCTTTCTGAGCAGGGACAGTAAGAAGTGACTTTGTATTTTATGAGTAGCCTTTTTCCTTGTGTTCCCAAAAATAAATACGAAATAAATAAATAAATAGAAAGGCAGAGAAGTTGATGTCCAGTAACTTTCCAAAAGTTCCCCATAGTTGTCTGACGTTTCCTAGGTAACTGCAGCCTCTTCATTTGATACATTTGTTGCAGATCACGTTTTAATGCTTTTTTGTAGCCTACCCAAGATTTAGAAATGTCCATCAAGGGAACAGGAATCTTATCCTTCCAGGATACCCTGCCAAGAGTCAGAAGTTCCCAGTAACAGAACTTGGTAATTTGTTTAGGAAATTTCTGAAAGAGGTGAACTGAGGCTGCAGAGCAGGCAGCTGGAACTCCATGGCATGTATTGCCAGGAGCAACGTAAACCAAGGGAAGGCTGAGAGAGGGTGGCAGGAGAGTGGGCTTGAGAGCAGAGTTGAAAGACTTTTCTTCATTAAAAGCAGTAAAGGTCTGTGCCCTAGACTGTACAAATGCCTTTTGTAATTTATTTTTTTTCTTCATCTGCTCTCATCTTCTGTTGAGCACCACGGGAAAAGCGGAGCTGCCTGGGAATCAGTTAGGACATGTCGGTTGGGAATACTGGCATAAAGAGCAGCCTCTGGGCTGTTCTGTGTCTCCTGGCAGCTGCCTCGGTGGACTGGGCACCAGGTGGGCACAGCCCACAGTGCAGACCACGCTTCTTGCTCCATGTCATCTTTGCATTTATGGCTTTGGACGGGAGCCTTAGGAGTGGCTATTCCAGCTCTCCCACCCACTGACACTTTCCCATGCCAGAGAGTCCAGCAAGGGAGCTGCAGCCAGTTTCTGCTCCCTTGGTGCCTTGTGGCTCAGGAAGAGACAGGAATTGCACAAGGGAGGGCAGCGGGGGAGGGAGAGGAACCCGAACGCGGCTCCGAGGAGCCGGTGCTGGGGCGGCGCTGGGGTACGGGGATTGTGCGGAACCGTCCATCTTCTTTCCCCCCACAGGGAGAGAAGTAGCACGGTGGAACCGTGCACGGTTTCCATACGGTGCACGGGAAACCGTATGAAAACTCGAGATGATCTGACTAGGCGAAGCAGCAGCTGAAACCAGTGTCATCGTTTAAGGTGCGGGGCCTGCCTCCTGTCCCCACTCGGGGCGGCCGCGGCCGGCAGCGGCAGGAGGCCGGTAGGGACCCGGTGATGAGGGTAAGGCGGAGCTTTGGGTGGTGCCCGCAGCAGCTCCTGGGCGCTCCGGCCGCGCAGCCGCTCCCGCCGCTGTCCCGGGGGCTCCGGCCGCTCCCGCCGCCGCCGGGCGCCACCGGCCTTGCAGCGCCACCTGGCGGCGGCGGCGGGAAGCGGCGGCCCCGGGGCCGGCCCGTCTGCTGCCCCTGCATCCGCTGGCAGGGGGTCAGCTCTCCAGCGGGGTCCTCATCTGCTCCCAACAGCATCGGCGTTTTCCTGCGGAATCACGCCTTTCTCACAAGCTTCAGAGTGTTCAGAGTCCCAGCAGCCTTGTCCTGCCCGTACCGGGTCACCAGTGGGTTGCGTGATACATCACTTCTAAGGTGGTGTTTCTAAAAGGCATGACACTCACACACTGCTAAATCCTCATTGAGCCACCCTTCCTTGGGATGTGGTGGCGGTATGGCTGTGCCAGCTCTTGGAGCTTCACCAGAATCCATGGACATTTTCTTTCTTCTGCCTCAGATAATGATAGAGAGAAAAAGGAACATTCTTCACAGGTGTCCCGGACATTGGTTTGTCTCTAGGAAAGGACCAGACCTTCTCCTTGATGGTCTTCTGTCTTGTCACACTGAGGTGAGGTTTGAAGGGGCTTCAAAGCACCTTTTTCCATTTGCAAGGTTTGTCTTTAGGCAGCCACATAGATGTCATCACAGAAAGATCCAGCTGTATTCCAGCCAATACTGAGGCAAACAAAACCCCCACATTTTCCATGAGAATTCATTTCTTGCTAGTAATTGGCTGCTTTTTCTTCATGCTGACATCCTGTTGGCCCTGACAAAACAAGGTGACTAACAGGTGCTGAAGGTACCTTGGGAAACACTCCCAAGAACTGCACCCTGGTTAAAACTGTTGCTGTCTTTCCTCTAACTTACACATTCATAACGGGGACATGTGGTCACGTTCTCAAAACACATTTGGAGGTGCCGTATTGACTCTGATTCATTCACATTTACAGCACTTCTGTGCTAACATTATCGAGGTCACTGTGACCCCCAGAGTATCTTACCAAACCCTCTGCATCAGAGCAGCCTAACCTCACAGGAGTGTAATGAAAATAGCAGCGTCCCTTGGTGCCAGAACATTCCCATCCCTCAGTCTGAGCACAGCCTGGTCCAGCAGATTGAGGTATCCCAAGCTCATGCCTTTTAATTGTCTTATTACCCACCTAACAGAAAAATCCCCTATCAGATAAATACCTTCTTCTGTGTCAGCCACAAATAGTCATCATTTATAGGTTCCAGAACTTGTGATCTATATGTATACAAAAAACTCTTGATGACCCCAAGAGACATTGAATTCCTGACCTGTTTTTTCATTAAAAGCCTCTAATTTGAGCAGCTAATTATTAATTAACTTGTGATCCTCCCAGCAGGGGGGCAGTCTCCGGCAGGCACACAGCCCGCCTTCCAGCCTGCTGCAGGGGCAGCACAGAGCAGTCCTTGGCTGTCAGCTTGGTCAGGTCTGGGGAAGTTCCAGGGGGCTTTGGTGCAACTAGCATATCTCTTCCAGCTCTCTGGAGAGGACCCACAGGGCAGCCCCCGTGTCCCATCCCACAGGCCATCCACCAGGATTTGCCCCTCGGGTGGGTGTGATGTGCTGGGCCACAGAGAAGCATTTTGTGCACCACGGTCTGGTGTTTCCAGACCTTTGGATTAAACAGACACCTGGCTCTGTACCTCACCCTCTGCAAACAGATCAATTTTTGGTGTTTAACTTAAACCTGTTTCATTATTTGAAACATTTTAGTGCTGTTTTATTTGATCTTCAAATGAATCGGTTGCACCCCGATTTTTTTGCCCTGGTTGTCTTTGTATAAGTACCGGCGAGTCCATCGCTGAGCAGCTGGTGAGTAGCTGCTAATTAAGGAGCAGAACGACCACCGGGGGGACCCGGGCGTGCCCCGGGCGGGATCACGTCCCGGTGACCGCAGGGGCTGCAGCGCCCGGTAGCGCCGCCAGAGGGCGCCAGAGGCCCCGCCCGGCTTCCGCGGCACCGCCCGCTCCCGCCGCCAGCTGCGGATGCGCCGCCGACCCCGTCCCCACGCCATTGGCTCGGCCGCTCCGAGCGGCGCTGCCCATTGGCCCGGCCGCAGCGCGGCGGCGCCGCTGATAGGCGGGATGCGCTGAGGGGCGGGGCCAGCCGCGCCCGCCCGCCCCCCCCCGGCCGAGCCGCAGCGCCGCGGCGCGGCCCCATTTCCCGATGCTGCCGCGGGCCGCAGGGCGGGCTCCGGCCGCCGCGCCGGGCCCTGCGCGCCGCTCGTCGCCGCCCGCCGGCCTCGAGGAGCAGCAGCCGCCGCGGGGCCGGGCCATGGCGAGCGGCGCCGACGGGGTCCCGCGCGGGGCGGCCGCGGCGGGGCCGCAGGCGGAGGCCGCGGAAGAGCCCGAGGGCGATGCGGCGGGCGGGGGCCGGCGCTGGGGCGCGCAGCACGCCGGGGCCCGGGAGCTGGCCGAGCTCTACTCCCCAGGTGAGGCGGCGGGTGGTTCCCCTCGGGGCTGGCTCCGCTCAGGGGCCGCGCTCCCCCGGGGCGGGGGTTCCCCTCAGGCCCCTCGCCGCCCCTCCGGAGGCCGCTCTGGGGCAGCTCGGCCGCTCCCGGCGCCGCTTCACGGAGCCCTGGGCGAGCGGCGGGCCCGGCTGGGCCGTGCGGGGCCCGGGCCCGGCTGGGCCGTGCGGGGAGCGGCCCCGGGGCCGGGGCTGCCAGCGAGGGGATGCCGGGTGCCCGCGTCCAGCGGCTGTGCCCCCTCCTCGGGGCCTGGGGAGTGTGAGGGAGTCTCAGAAGCAGGCTGTGGGTTGGGCGGCTGGGTGGATTTCTGGTCTCATCCAGGGCCCTTCTTGTTGGCCTCCGGTGTCTTGGCGGTGTTTTGTCAAGCCAGTGACTTCTCGTTGTCTGCGGTGGGGGAGACGCTTTCCCGTGTGGCCCTCCAGCCTTGCTGGGCTCCAGATCACTTTCGTTTTATAAACCTGAGACTTGGTCAATGTACTTAACACGCTGCTTTTAAAGCAGACTTTTGGGAAGTTAAGAAAGCGCTGTTCTGGAGAGGTTAGGTGCTTGGCTTACAAAAAGTTGCCAGTATGGAGTTAGTGTCTCAAATATGAGCCCATGATCTAACTGCTGGGCTGGAAGTAGTCAAACCAGAACCTGCCCAAAATTCCTCTTCCCATGAAAAATAATAATAAGAAAATAACTTCTCCTTTCAAAAGCAGATGTACAAATCTGCTCGTTAAGCAAACTGAAAACAGAAGCTTTTGCTTCTGAATATTTATTCATTGAACTACTCTGTGAGACCCAGTCCTGGTACCACAGAAAGGGGCAGAGGGATGTTTGCATGTTTGTGTTGGTCTGGTCTTCCTGAAGCTTGCTGTTCATCAGAAGGCAGTCGAGTGACAGCAGATATTTGATTATGCTATGGAAATAACTGCAAACTCCTTATAATAAAATGTAATTTGTTTTTGTCTCACAGTGTGAGCAGTGCTGTTCCCAGTGAATTCATTTGCAGGTGAAGAATTAGGAAAGGGAAGACACGTTTTCAGCATCTTGCAGTTTTCCACCAGGTCAGCTGAACAGCTTAGCTTGCACATTCAAGGTAGTTACTGGCAAAGCAGGCGTTCTTGTACAAAGTCAAGTAATGATAAGAAAACACAGGTATTCATTAGTTTCTCAGTTTTCTAGACTGTTCAGGGCAAGTATGTCCATTTCAGCTTGTATCAGTCTCCTCTTCCTTGCCTTGAGAAAAGGTGATGTGTCATGTCTTTCAGCTGGTCTAGATATGTGGTTCTGATCCAGGCAGTGACTGATTCCTCTGCTTTACAGCAAAGCAGTCACTAACTTTACCTACCTACTGTGCTTGTGATCATAAGGAAAAGATTTTCCTCCCCAAATGCCCTGGTTAAACCGTGACACAAAACAACTTGCTACCCTCATCTTTAGGCAGAAGTTGCTGTTAAGTCTGAAGCAGCGTATGCATAGTGACATCTGTCAGCAGTGAGCTGTGATTTGATGTGCAGCTTTTTTGTGGTGTTACATAAATAATTTACATAAACAATGTCAGAATATGTGTTATGGTAGAAGCACTTAGTGTTGAAGTGCTGAGCTCTTAAGGATGAGGATTACGTGCAATTGTGCAGAGTGAACACATTTCTGGAGGATTTCCACAGTTTCTTTAAGCATATACTTTGTGGCTTTGGCACCTTGTTCCCTTCATGTGGGATGTACTTTTTGAGTGCTCTTGAAATACAAGTTATTGGTGCTGACTCCACTCCTTTGACTGATTTGCCTTCCTAGTCTGTCCAGAGCTGGGGCTGCATTTCTGGACTCAGATGCTTCCAGGCAATCCGCGTTGGGATCCCTGTGTTCAGAGTACAGTGGTATTTGCATAGACTGAACTCTTGGGACTTGCTGGTAAGGAGCCTAGTGTTTCCCCACAGCTAATTGTTCCGTGTGGATCTGCCCACTTAGCTCCTCTAATCAGGGTGTGGTTTTCTTAGGCAGGAAGTGATTGTTAATTAACTCTTACTTTCATTGCTCCAGGGACCTCTTTATAGAATGTCCCACGTTGTGACCTGATGCTGTCTTGAAATATGCGTGTTCTTGTCTCTTAATTTAATTTTATAATTCTCTGCTACTGCAGAGGATGTTAATTTATATACTTGTGGCCTTTGTAGAACAGAACTCTGAACAGAAGAAGTCTTTGTCCATGCTTTAAAATATTGCATTGTAGGCACATCAAAGATAATACTGATCCTCCTTTGGTGTTCCTGTTTTCCTTTTCATTGCACGGTATAGATGAGAAGGACAACTTGATTTAGCATTTAGGAGGATAAACTTGATCAGACAGCACGTCAACACAGAGGAGTAGTAGGAAAGAAACTCCTGTCTTGAGCACAAGCCAGACATGTGAGCTCCTGTGAGAGGATGTGCACCTCATGTTGTGCGTACCAATGGTTCCCTGCACCTCAGACTGGAGAGGTGTGGAGTGTTTAAGGCTGCAGGAGGGCATGTGGGGAGCAACCTGGGGGTGAACTGCTCTGGGAGGCCCTGGGCAAGAGGCAGCTCTGCTGACTGGTCCCCTGGAATAGGTGAAGACTAGCCTGAATGCTTCTGAGCATCTTAAGAGCTAACTACAGCCAGGGCCCTTCTGGGCCAAGGTGGCAGCTCAGATCACCTTGGATTTAGGCATTAAAGGTCTGTTTCTGATGCCTTAATCCGTACAGGTCTCACACTGAGTACTCACTTGCTCTCAGCATCAGTGCCTTGTGAGGATCCAGCAGTGATTGACAGGCCAAAGCTTTCTGCTGCTCATCTGAATATTCAAAGAGTTACCATGCTCTGATGTGTCTGTTCTCCCTTTATAGGCAACAAATAAGATCTTTGTAGAGATATGAAGTAGTACAGCAAGGTACAAGAGAGAATTTGTGCCAGTTCTTTCTCATTGCTTTTTCTGTCTCTTGTCATCTTAGAAGGGCAGAGAGGTCGTAGCCTTTTGCCTAGGAGCAGGAAGGCAAAGACAGGACTGCAGCAATTAAGTACACAAGCTCAATAAGTACACTTGCAATGTTAGGAACATGTTTCTGGGGCCACCAAAATACAGGAGGATGCTTTTTCCTGTTAGTATAACAGCTGTATTTACATTTATGAGATTTTAATTATTATTGATCATGAGATGATTTAACTACAAGGTGTTTGAGGCCAGAAATTTGTTTTCAAATTTGTTCTCAGTCACACTGAATATTGAACAAAATGCAAATTTGAAAAAAGACGTGATGTGGAGAAACATTCTGCTGGCGACCGCAGGGAAAAGGAAACTAGGACAATGTGAGATGATGTCTGATTTGTCCCTGTTATTTCGGCAAGGACAGAGGGAAGGGGTTAGTAATGGCTTGGGGAAGAGGAATGTCATTTAACAAAATATGCACACCTCCCGTGGTTAGATAAGTTTGTTTCAGTTCCCTGTCAGAGAAGTGGAGTCAGTCATCCAGGCAGTGGAATAGTCTATATGATTTCAGACTTCAAAATGTCTTCTCAGATCAAAGTAAAACGTGTTTTTTTTTCCTGTTTTTTTTTCTTTTCCAACAGGAAAGAGGCTACAAGAATGGATCTCTGTCATCTTATGCTTCTCTCTGATCTGTTTCAATTTTTACAATCTTCTCTTCTACTTGAGACTGGAACACATGCCCTCTGTTGTTGTTGGGATATGTAAGTAGGAGCTGTTCACTGCCCTGACCCAGGCAAACCTGCCTGGTCTGGTGCCAGAAACAAGTATGTGATATTTCAGGCTTCACTTGCTGTTGGAAAGGAAGAGGGATGTTTGTGCATGTGCAATTGTAGTGCTTCTGAAACTGAGACAGTCTGCAAAGCTGCTACTGCTTTTTGTCTTTCATTTCAGTGGCTTCTCAGCGTCTCAAAGCTTAAGCTTTTAACGTAGCTATGTAAGTTTGGTTCTTGCATCTCCATTGCAAGTGTGAGGGACTATTGAGAGGAAAAATAGCTGTCAAACTGAGAACTGGAAACGAAATATATTGACAAAAAATATTTACAAGAACTTTTAAGAAAGCAGAAGTCCAAGAGAATCTTATAAAAGGTGTTTCAGGCATCAAACTGGCTGGTTTTCTGGGGACTGATAATAAAAACAGTGTTTTGGAGCACTATGCTTTCATGTCAGGATGTGAAGTTTTGGGATTTATCCTGAATTACTTTTTTCCGGCAATGTAAGGAGAGTTGCAGCTCTCTTTTGCTAATTAATGTCATTTTTGGTCTCTTACTACTTCATTTGATTGGAAACGTAGGCAAGCAAGCTCATCTTTGCCTTAGATCTGTAGAGACATTTAAGTTGGCTGGATCTTGGCAGTACAGAGCTAGCTGCTCTAGATGCAGTGTGAGCTGGTGATTTCACCTTTTCACTGGAGGAGATGAAGAACTAGTAAAGGATTCTAGTTTGATGCTGTGCAGCTTTACTGGTAGAGTCAGTAATTACATGGAATTAGCTAAAGGAAAAACTTGTCTCAGAATAAGCTGGATGTGAAAAGGGCTCCACAACATCCATTACATCACCCAAAGCCTAAGCCTGTGTACAAATTGAATGTTGCTTAGCACTCAGAGCCTAAAGTGTGTTTCCATGAACTTTGTGGTGTTAGGATAGTATTGAAATGCTGTGGCAGAGAATGTTCCTGAGAGCAGGAAGAAGGGCAGGCAGTGGAGCAGGTGGAGCTGCAGCAGGAGATCACCTGTGGCTGACTCAGTCTGTTGGCATTACCTAGGCAGCAAATGTTACTGGTCATTGTATGGGAGGGGATGTGGGGAAAGGAAAGAGAATTAAGTTTAGAAACAGGAAGAGTCAGCTCTGCAATGCCTTTCCTAATTTTCTGGTGAACTTTTAGTATGGGATAAGGGAGGGAAGAGAATAGTAGCTAAGCATTTCACCATTCTTCTACTGTACTTGACATGCATATTGAATGCAGTATTAACTTGTGGTGGTTGTGTGTAAATGTTTGTATTTTCATACCAGCTGTCTCGTTAACTGAAAGAACATACGGTGTCATTCATTAGGACACCATATAAGCTAGCTGCAGTTGTTCAACTTCTGTGCTTTATAAGAAAAGTAACTTTTCTGTATATTGTGTGACGTGTATGTTTTAGATAATGGTACTTCTTTGTAATTGCTGTTGCATAGTGGTAATGATTGAAAAAAAACAAACCAAAAAAACCCCACCAAAAACAAGCAACAAACCAAAATCTAACTAGCAGATTCGAACAGTGTTATTTGACAGATGCCATGAATTTCTGTCAAAGCTGAGATGATGCCTGTTTAAAGGTTGTTTGCTTTGTGTTGTGGGTAAGAGGGAGCAGTGTCCTCATGGGAATCATTCCAGCTCTCTTGCCTGATTTAGTCTTGTCTAATCTTGGCTGGTGACATGAAGGTGTTGGGAGGAAAAAGAAGAACACACCCTGATAGTTGCTCCATAATTTTGAGGACAGATGCAGACAAGAGAATGGGTAAAGATGATTAGCCTGTAGTGCAATCTGTTTACAACTGGCTTTCATCTCTAAGTTAATATTGATAAAAACTTGAGTTGTCTGATATCCTGGTTACCAGTTTAGCTGATAAAGCAGCCAATTCACTGATAATATTATTTAAGCAGTAGTGAATGATTAAAGTAGCAGAATCTGGATTCTGTGTAAATAAAGGAGTGTGGAAATAACTGATAGTGTGTACAAAAATGAGTGCAATAAAATAATAAGTGCTGCACGCTGTCTTGTTTTGCTGTCTAACTTGATTAAGTTATTTCTCCAGGTAAAGTGTGAATGTTATCTATAATTCCCAGTTATGATTAGGTTTTATAAAGACTTGTGAAACTCATCTCCCAAAATGTCCTGATTCCTAAATACTGCATGCAACACAATGGGTAAGATAGGGAATATTGAGTCACAGACATTGTCAGATGTGTTCCTTTTGAAAGCTTTCCTGAAACTTGGATTAGAATATTGACCTTTGAGATGAGATAAAAAAAAATTATATTCTGCTAATAAAGACTTGGCTCTTGATAAAGTTCACATCAGGTCTTTGGAAATCTGAAAGTGATCAGTCATCCAGTGGGCTGGGTCTGACCTGCTGCACAGGCCTGTTCTTTAAGATGCATTGTTGGAACCCCCAATATACTCTTCTGTCAACATATTTTTTTCCTTCAGGAAACAGAGTAATTTGAACCAATCCTCTGCATCATCTCACCTAGCCTGAACCAAATATATATATAGTTAAAGGCTGTGTCATGTCTTGTTTATTCATGCCTTTAATGGCTCACATAATTATTATATGGGTAAAACTGTAAATACCTTCATCTAGAAAATCTTGGGACAAAAAAGCTCTGATCCTCCTGTTAGTGGCAGCCTGCAAGCTCTTACTTCCTTGTGTTCTGAGAGGAGGCAGTCTGCTGAGACTGACCTGGCGTGGCGTGCTGTCATTTGCTGTGCTGAATCACCTGCCAGCTGCTTGTGGGCTGAGGAAGGCAGGCGAGAACTTTGTGGCCTTGCTGTAGAGCAGCCCTGCAGCTGCCTTGTTTTCTGCTGACTAAAGATGATCTTGCCTCAAAGGAAGAGGAAGCCATGTGAGTCTCTTGTCTCCCAGGCATTTTAGCAGACACGAGACAGCTCCCTTCCTCTCCTCACTGTCAGAAAAACCCCACACAAAAATAGGCAGAGGATTGATCTTTTTTTTTGGTGTTTCAGTGTTAAATGCAGTTATGCCCTACTCTGAATGTCTTAAACTGCTGAGGAGCCATGAAAATTTTGCTTTTTGTGCAAGCCTACAACTATGTAGATTTGAATTTGGTATTTTATTTGCATGAACATAGTTGACTCCAGGGTAGACCTGGGCAGGATGGCTGAGTCTGATGGCAGTTGTTTGTGTGTGTGTATATATATAGGTGGTATATTAAGAGCATCTGGTTTTATATTATTTTTATATAAATTATATTTATATTAAGAGATTCTGGTTTTTATTTTTGCCTCCCTCCTCATGCCTTTGTATTGGGTTTAAAAGCCTTTTCCAGAATTGGTTGACTCATTTCTGACATTGGACTTTAATCTGCTGCCACGTTTGTTCTTAGATACTGTTTATTGCAGTCTTAAAAAAAAAAAGTTTGTCTTGTAACCTGTTTATATTAATAAGAACTGCTCCACATAGGGCAGGTATCTTTAGAAATGTCTTGTGACATGACACAAGGCACAAGCAATCGTTGCTGACTGGAGAGGTGGGGAACTAATTTTTTAAACCTATTTGAGGCTTCATTATTGCAGACATTGCGAGTTAGCCAGAGAGAGCATGCAAAAAGGAATTGCTTAGTTCATGTTCAAATTAGAAACTTGCTCTGATCAAGGCCCCAGACCTTTTTGTGTTTCAAGCTTGAGTAGCTTTGCAGAGCAGCTCTTGGTTACCTGCAATGCAGAGCCAAATGATGAGTGTGTGTAATAACTGAAAGCTCTGGCATACACTGGAGTAAAAGCACTCTGGAGACTCTGGGAGCTTCATGAAAGGGACTGCTGTGCATGTGGATCAGCTGCTGCCTTAGAGAAGAGACAGAACTGTAACTATGTCACTTCAGTTCAGATTTACTTTGGATATTAAAATGAGTTTTCGCTTGAAATTTTTATTTAAAAGGTCCTTGAAATTACACCAGGTAAACCTCAGTTAACAAAGGAAAGTTATCCTTTACTTCAGTGTTGGTCCAACTAAGCCAAGTATTTTCTCACCTGCACTCTCTGTCTGAAGTAACTCTGTTACTTCCTTCTTTGGGTAACTTTGTTTTCCATCCTAAACTGTATCATCTCTTAAAGATGGAAACTCCAAGGTCTGTTTAAATAGGCAAAACTTCGATTCTGTGACTTTTTGTTATACTTTGTATTGCACCAATAAAATTGTGTTGCACTAACACAATTTGTATTCTAGCTATTCTTCTGTTGATCCATTTTGTAGCAGTTGTGTGTATGAACTTAGGAGCTCTGGGCTGTTCCAGTGCCACGGGATCCTAGAAGCTGTTGGTCTGGACAGTGGAATTACAAAGTTGCTGGTTTGCACTTGGGCAGGTGACGTAGACACCACTTATCTGTTCTCCACCGAACTTTGATTAGGGGATGAACTTCTCAAGTGGGCCCAGCAGCTGTTCTCAGGCAGGGTGATGGAGGCTGTGCCCTGACAGGGGAGAGGTGATCCCTATGAACCTGCTTTCCCTGGCAGCAGAGGAGTCTGTGCATTCCCACTTGTGTGCACAGTGGACGTGCTGTTGCTCTTTCTGTCAGCAACAGCAGCTGGGACAAAGGCAGCTCTGTGTGCTTGCCGAGTTGTCAGGGGCTCTCTTAAAGTTGCAGGGGACTTTGGCTCAAGGGTTTCAGAGGTGTAGGTCCCAGTGGCCCAGATTCATGCGGTGCCTCTTCCACTTCAAAACACTGACACACTGGAGTGTTGCCTTGTGAAGGAGTGGGCTATAGTGAGTGGTGGGTTATAGTAAGTGGTGGTAGTGATCTGTTTCAGTGGCAGAGTGCAGGACTCCACCAAAAACAGCATCAGGGCTGCTTACATCCCATGCCAGGCAAATGTTCAGGTATTGAATCTTCTCAAGGTGCCCACATGCATGCACAAGACTGTCTGGTCCTCCAAGAGCTGAGCTCACCCTGCTTGGCTCCTGGGAGCATTTTAAATGGATGAAAATGGAGGAGTAGTTTTATTAGTCATACTAAGGAAACTATTGGATTATTATTTTTTTTTTTTAGCAAAGGAAGATCTGTTCCTGGTTTCCATTTAGTGTTCATTGTTCTTTAAAATTACTTTCATCTGGGATGGCTTAATTGCTTTTTCTAGTAATGCATTTTCAGGGAAAATAAGTACACACAATGGTATGTTTTGTTTAAGAACCTGTGGCCTGGAAAAAGTCAAGATTTTGTCATTAAATGTAAGTTACTTTAAAAAATAAGCTGGAGAAGCTTCCCCATCAGCTGGAGTAATGGTAGGAATAGCTTGCTTTGTGCTAATAGACTAAGATTAAAGACATTAAAATAGAATTTGGCTGTTCCTATAATTAGGTTTATTGGGTAGTGATTCTCAGCCAAGTCATGCTTTAGGATCTGCTGCTGCTCCATGCCATGGGAGACGGTGCCCTGATTCCTTGGGGATCTCCTTTTCCTGGTATCTTCTGGCAGTGTCTACCAGGATGCATGGTTTCTGTGCTGAGGCTGAGGATCAGGTCTGTCATTGTGAGACGAGGCAAGAGCTGATCCTGTGCTTGGCAGCATTGCTGGGGGCTTTCCCATAGCAGGGAGTAACTGGAGGATATGGGGGAAAGAAGAGAGATGTCTACTGCGAGCAGCATGCCAGTCTTGCAAAATAAGCTTGTGGGACTTAAGGTAGAGTTTTCATGTCTCTGGAGTGTATATGTTATAGGTGTGGCTTATTTGAAAATCCTTTTATAACATATCTACTATATATAATAATACTTATAATATCCCAGCCCTTCTTTATTTAATATTTTAGCTGTGTTCTCTCCTTACTTGCACTGCTAGGTCCAGTTCTGGCAGAACGTTTCTGAGCTTTAAATAGCCACTTCTTTTCTTGCTTTTAAACTGCTGCACTTCATACTTGTTGAAGTGTTCAAGGATTAGGATTTAGGAAGAAATTCTTCAGTGTGAGGGTGATGTGAGTGTTCAAGGGCAGGTTGGATGGGGCTTGGAGCAACCTAGTGGGAGGTGTCCCTGCCCATGCAGGGGGTTGGATCAAGCTGATCTTTAAGGTTCCTTCCAACCCAAACCATTCTGTGATTAGTTTCTTAGCCTCATAACTTGCCATAGTATCAAACCCCTGCCTTCTCTGAAAGTGACTATATGTGGAATGCAGATGACTAAGGTATTTTATTTTTATAAGTATACAAGTAAAAATCAACTGTTACTTTAGCATCATGATTTTTAGAAAACAAACTTCTCTGTTGTGGAATTAGCCACTCCCCCAGCTCTTTAGCATTCAATTAGTTCATACAGTCACTGATTAAAAATTAATGTACTTCTCAATTATGTTACTTGTAGCATCAAGTTATTAAGTAACATTTTATGCTTGTTTTTTCCTCTCCAGACACTTCACTGAATTTTTAGAGTAAACATGAAACTTTGTATACTCTAAGGCTTTTGGGTTACAATTTGAAAATTGTATCTATGCAAAGCCAGGCTTACACCTGGCTCTATAAAATTGTGGTGAAGTGCAACTTTTTGTTGCAAACATGTAAAAAAATAGTTCTATCTCTTAAACACCAGTACCTGAAATGTCCTGCTCTGGTGTGTCTTCCTGCACTGGTGTGTGGAGTCAGCCAGGTTACAGGAGGTGCAGTGACTTGCTCAGGAGAGAAACCCTTTGTTAAGGTTGTAAAGTCTCAGTTTGGTACTTGGGCAAGGAAGAAGAGTGGGAGCTTTTCTGTGGCACAAACCCCGACGTATTACCTGGTTTCTGAACGGAACACAAGCAGGAGCAAAGCCATCTCATGTCAGTTATATGCTTGGGCCAGCTGCAGTTCCAGCCCTGCCACCCACCCCCGCAGGTGACCTGGCTGTCCCTGCCTCAGAGGCGGGGCTCGGCGGTGCCCCAGGGCATGTCTGAGCAGAGGGGGGCTGGAAAAGAGCAGCCGTTCTAGCAAATGTGTGTCAGTCATCTGCTACCGGCTGAAGTTCATTTGTACACCTCTTGGTCTCCCTGTATGCTAGACCTTTTTCCTTTCCCTCGGCTCACCAGTCTGCTTTCAAAACAAAGAAATCCTGGAGCTGTGAGCGAGTTCTGCCGCTTGCTTCTCACCTGCAATGGCTTCTTCCCCTCCTGTGTTTTCTGAGCACTTGCCTCCTTTTCAGATACCAGCCACAGATGAGCTCATCCCACCCCTCAGCTGACTGGAGTAAAGCTAATGTGTACAGAGCAGTGTTTCTGTAATGCTTTACTGATCTTGCTTCTAATGAGTGTGTGAATCCACCATTTGCACTGTGGATATCCTGCTTTTTCTGACTTTATGATTAACTCTCAAATCAAGTTATAGGCTGTCAGTCTTCTCTGGTCCTGCCAACCTCGATGACGGAGCATCAAGATCCACCTTGGAGAGACAGCTGAACACCTATGCTTTGTATTTCCCATTTGAACTGGAGACAGTTTTGGGTCTATGAGAACACCTGAGTTGAGTTTATTGCTGTCTCTGAGTCTGGAGACAAGATGCAAACAAAGTGCTAGAATGCTAGTCATGTATAACATTTGGTGTAGGTTTTGCTCTTGTATTACAACTCATACACAATTGCTGAAGAGTGAGCAAGCCCTTCTGCAGTACAGCTGAAATGTGATTTCTGGTAGTTAGGTTTTCTTTCAGATTGCCTTAGTATAATGCACTGCTTCAGGCACCCTTCTTTCTTTCCTCTTAGCTTCCTACTAGCTGACATCAAAGTAACATGTGAAATATCTATTGAACTGTCAGTATTTTGTCTCTGCTTTTGTTGCTGCTCCGCTGTTATTTCAGTCTCTGATAATGCACTGTGCTGGAGGCAATGCGGGTTAACAGGGTGATTACCTCAGCAAGAATGGTATTTTAGTTGTTGCAAAGTGAAGTGTTTGGATATCTTCCCCCTGGATCCAGGCTGTTTGCTCTTTCAGCTGCTGGGTGCAGATCCAAAAGCTGTTGTGCTCCTCCCTGTCTCACTGTAGCTAACATGTGAGGTAAGAAGTGCTGCCTTCCCCTTTCAGAGCCTGAACATTGACTCTAGAGAATCACCAAGTATGCTTGTGTGCATATTCACTGGGTGGTCAGTCTTTGAAAAATGAACAGAAAAATCTTTTTGATATTTTTCTTAATCTGAAGGGACAGCACTGCAGTGAAATAGGATCCTAGTTCTTTAGTCTCGTTCATTCTTCAGCAAACTGGGACTCTCTCCAGACATGGTTCATCTCTCTTGAATCAAATCTGTTCAGAGCAAGATGTGCAGGCTTGAACTGGTACCTCTTGGTCTCCCTTTTCTTTAAGAGGCAGGGTCTGACTGTCCTAAATACCTCGAGTGTAGAGGTTCCAAGGCAGTCTCCTGCTCTTTGCTCTGGCCATATTGCTCTACCATGTGCCACATTCTTCCAGCCTCTCCATTAAAAATACAGGAATTTCTTCAGCAATCTTCTCCAAATTTTCTTCCTCAAAAGCAGAGGACCTGGCAGCAGTGCTCATGCAGGAGGGTGCTTCAAACTGTTTTGGAGACTTCATTACTAACAGGATTGGGAACCTGGGAGTAGGGATGACTTCTGCAGGGGAAGAATGATAGTGTCTGTTAAACACGATCTGACAGATCTCTGACACATCTACAGCTATTCTGATCAAACAATGTCTTATGTCCTTACTTTTAAATGTCAGAATTACCCAAAAACTTTAGGTAGATTATCCAGAGCATCAAGGAAGAAATAGGACTTTACATACAAGAACTTAAAATTATCTTTATTTGACCACAGTTTCAAAATTATTGTGGTTGGCAGCCAGAAAAATCTTTATACTTGTTGCAACAGCCTCTGTTTAGTGGTGTATTGAACTTGGTATGCAAATTCCACAAGTGTACAATGTTCCTTACAGAGAATCATTAACATCATTTCTGGGGTCTTGCCTGTGGCTTTGCAGATGCCATAATCTTGGAGTTGTTCAACGTTCCAGTCTTATGTTGTGAGTGGTGTTGCTGTACCCAGGAGTGGCTTCTCAACTGGTGTTTAACTGTAGTTGTTGGAATTCAGTGCTGCTTGTTTACAGATGTGAGAGAGCAAGGGAGAAGAGGAAGGCTCTGCAGATAGTGTTATCTGTTGGGGTGGCTTCAACAGCTATTTCATACACAAGTAATCTCTTAAACACAACTGAAGAAGGGAGTAGGCAGATCTGAGTGACCCAGTTCTCATTTATTAGTATTTTCCATGCAAGCAGTTGTAAAGATTTGTCAAGCTCTTTTGTAGAAGGTGGGTTAAACACAAAATCTATAGATTTGAAGAAGATTGTAACCATCCAAATGGAGTCTTGTTAGTGTCTTACTCCTGGTTGCCTAACCTTATGTTTATTCAGATGGGGTAGATCTCTTGTAGTTGTAAGTATCTAAGTTAGAGGTGGATAAACAAGTAAACTTGCAAAACAAGTATAAGATGTGAATATGTTGGTAAAAATGCATTTGTTTATCTAACTGTCTCTCTCCTCATTCAAGTTGCAGGAGTCATTACAGCTGATTTTCTATCAGGATTATTTCACTGGGGAGCTGATACCTGGGGATCTGTGGAGCTACCCATAGTTGGAAAGGTTTGAGATTCTTATTTTTAAGCTTGAAAAAGTTACAAAATAGTTTTCTGAAACACTTCTGGTATTCCCACCTGTACAGTGTACATAAGCTGCACCTTTGTTGTAGTTTTGCAATGTAACCAACTCCCCCACACTCCTCCACTGAGTGGTGTGGTAGATTGATAAAGTGCTGTGTTTGTACTTGGCCTAGGTGACATGCAAGGTGACACCATTCCTTTTTATCACCTTGTTTAAGGTTTGCACAGTTTTGCAATACCAGTGTTCACAGACCTTCCCAAGCTACCACAGGAGTGGCCTGTGACACCACACACACAGACATCTACACTGGCTAGACTTGTGTAGGTCTTCCAAAAGGCCAGTAAACACAGATGGAGAGAATTGTTCTGTAGCTGAACTCTCTAAAACCTGTCTTTTAAATCATGAAAACATTCCAGTAAGAAATCTCCCCAGTCTGCTTTGCTACTGGCCCCTGTTGTAAACGCAGTAGTACTGGAATGATGATGGCTGCAGGTTTAGATATGGGATGTGTTAAACACCTGCAGCTACAAATGCCAGCAGCTTAGAGGAAGGTTCACCTACTTCTATAATAAACAATCTGGTTTTTTAAATCAACTTCATAGCTACCATTAATTATCACAGTGCAGTATTAGAAGGATCTCTATTAAAAAAAAAAAGTACATGGGATGTTCCTTGTAATTATCCAGAAATACATTAACCAGAGCAGTGGAATTAAGACGATTTGTTTTAGGCTTATTTTTGTTCCTCTTTAATAGACTTAGTAGTCCTTGCATCCCTTTATCTGTGGATCATAGTTTAAAAAAAATAATAATAACTGGGGGAGTGGGAGAAAGAAAAAAGGGCACTGCAGGAGGCAGTGTATGTGGTATAACTTGCCTTTAGTCTGTTAGTGCTGTCATCTATAGGCCTGCACCTTCATTTTGTTAGTGTTTTATTGCTTTATTCTGGTAGTAAGTGACATATTTGTGAATTTCACAGGCTTATTTTATCTGTGAAATTAGGATGCTGATTATTTGTTTTTGTAGCCTAGAGGCTAAAGTTCCTAAGTGGAAATTAAGAATAAAACTGAAAGACAATCAAAAACTGGGTTTGAGTCTGGGAACTGATTTGCTTTGCAAATGTAAATAAAATTATCCAAAGTGTTGTAATCACAAAAGTTTGAATCCTGCTTTCATGCTTGTACTATGGAACTCTCTGAAAGTCAGTCATCAGATTTAAATGCCTGTGAGTTTTTTTGTTTTTTTTCTTTTTCTTTCCCATAACATCATTGGGCCATGGTGTCATGTTTATCAATTTGTTTTTTCAGGCTTTCATCAGACCTTTTAGAGAACATCATATTGACCCCACAGCAATTACCAGACATGATTTTATAGAGACCAACGGAGACAACTGTTTCATGACACTAGTCCCGTTGGCAAACATGGCATATAAATTTGTTTCATTTTCCCCAGGTAAGGTGTTACTTCTGACTTAATTGGATTTAGCATTTTTGTTGGTATTTAAATTAGTTTCTCTGTGTGAAACTAGGAGAAATCATTGAATGTGAGATGGGAAGTAATAATTGTTGGAAGCATGTTGCTCCTGGGAGGAGGGAGGGAAATTTTTAATTATTGTTTTACTTGAAGTTCGAGGCGAAGTTTTTGTTCAACCCAACAGAGAACTGGTGGCTGAGGAGTCCTGGAAGGAAGCATTAGATGTGACATTAAATATTCTTTTTATAAGAGGGATCAAACTCTGTGCAGATAGGGAAATTCTTTGTCCTGAAGTATCTAAAAATGCTTAATCTCTGCATTTGCAAACTAGAAGGAGAAGAATTGAAAGATTAATCTTATAGATGTTTAACTCAGAGTCTAACTTCCTGTTTCTGGTAAGTTGACAGGCGTGGGCACTTACCAGCCTGTTCTGTGACATTCTGGAGCTGTTATGGCTCACTGGCTCTTGTGAAACTTCTGCCAGAGCAGCTTCATTGAGGCCCTTGCTCCTGTAGCACCAGGCAGCTCTGTCTGGGCAAGACATTTTCCTAGCAGAAATTTACTTTGTCATAAATGGTATTTAAAGATACACATCTTGTTTTGCAGAGGCGTTATATGAAACGTGTCCTTGGGAGTGTTATGTCTTTGCCCTTATCATCTTCATAACCATGACGAACCAGATTCACAAGTGGTCGCACACGTACTTTGGTCTTCCACGCTGGGTCATATTTCTCCAGGACTGGCATGTTATCCTGCCACGGAAGCATCACAGGATCCATCATGTGTCTCCACACGAGACGTACTTCTGCATTACAACTGGTACTGCCATCTGGTTCATGCAGCCAGCTTATTCTAGTAGTCTGTACAGTTCACCTGGCAAGATGTCATTTAGTGACAGACTATTAAAACCTTAGAAAATGACATGCTGGAGCTCACCATGCTCTTTGGTAACATCTCGTGCAGCATGGAAAATGTGGGGGAGAAGAGTTGTGATTGACTAAAAGGGAGCTTTCAGCCCTAGGGGGTAGTTGGTGGTACCCAGATCCAAGGGTGTTGTGGTAATCTCACACTAGGAGTGGCTGTGGTTCACTGAAGTCTTAAAGCTGCTTGTTCCTTCAAAAGAGCATGTCATCTGCAAGTGCAGCTTACCTTGAGTGCTCACTTCTAAAGTAAGGCTTCTGCATTTTCAGCATTCATTCCTTCTGATTTAGGGCAGAGGAGTGGGCAGGCTTGCAGAAAACTGGCTTTACATTCCTCTTATCTATATTAAATTTTATGCTCGCTGTACAGGCACTATACTGAGTCACCAGTGTTGCACAGTCCTGAAAAAGTTACAAAATTAATCAGACAGCTGGAAATAAATTACTTTGGTTCTTCATTCTGTCATTGGCTTTGACAAACAGTTTGTGTCAGTTTTGAAATCTCTGCCAAGAAACAAATCTACTTCTCATGGCCAGACTGTCATGTAAGAACATGGTATAATTTGAGAGGCATGACTTGACAGATAATGGCAAAAATCTTGCCACACTAAGAGCTTTTTTCAGTTCTACTATGTCATCAAGGTTTAAGCTGGATGTTACTAGCTGTCTTGGGCTAGTTACTTTTTTTTCTCTCATTAAAAATAAGCTTGTGCTTCTATTCGCTCTGTGCTTTTTGTAAGTGTTCATACCATTGTAGTCTGGCATAACACAGCATGATAGATTGTGTGCTTGGATTTCCCACTGAAACAAAGTGTTTCTGCAGTCCTAATTCTCTTAGGATGGAAGTGAGGAGGACAGAAATACACAATCAATATGCTATTTAAAAGGGGCCTTTAGTGAGTAAAATGGGGCTAGTTATTATAATGCAGTCATTAGTGACTTGTGAGTTGACAACCCAGTCCAAAGAGTAAACTTGGTTCCATAGCTGACCTGTGTATGTAAAGGTCTGTCACTTCCCTGTATCATTGCCAGGGAAGGTGTCAGGTAGCAGAGCTTTCTTGGCATTCCCAGTGTTAAAGCTTTTGGACTAACTGCCATTTTTAGACACCAGGGAGGAGTCATCCATTCCTTGAGGGTCGATGGCTGTGTTCATGGGAATTGCATAGGCTGACTTCCTAAAGGACAGGAGTGCACAGGGAGTTGAGTGGAGCTGCAGGACCCCAGGTGAGCCAGGAAAGGTCATGGCTGAAAACAGGACCTGTTGCACAGATGGTTACAGCTGCAGTGTCTGATGAGATGTTGATCTAGCTCTCTAGCAACATGGTGTTTCTTAGCAGTGAATATTCTGAGTGTTCTCTCCATTCAGTATTTCTGTCCCATAATAGCTACACACATAGTCTAAGACATCACCAGCAACAACAGGTGTTTCCTTCTGCTGGCAGTGTCACCACTGTAGGGATGGGACTCGGACCTGGCAGAGCTGGCTCTGCAGCAGCTTCCCCATGTTCCATGCTCATGCTGTCCTGCCTTTCAGCTCTTTCCTCTAACATGAGCTGCTGCTGCTGCTAGCTCACTGTTTCCATTGTAGTAACAACTTCATTCCTGCCTCTCCTTTGGTTTGTTGGGGGTTTTTTATGCCTTTTTCCTTTTCTAGAAAGGTACATGAACAGTTCTGTAAGTGTGAGATAACTAATATAACTCTGTGCACATCCATCTCTTCCTGGTTGTTGGAAAAATTTTACAGGGAAATAACATTTCCCAGTGCTGATTTTGTTTGGTTTTCCTGGTGTTACAATATTTAATAGAACAGGCCTAAAGTTACTATGTAATAGATTGTAATAAAACCCTGTGAAATTGCCTCTTTGTGAGCTCTCCTGTCACACGTATACATAATTAGGCTGGCATCAAAATACAGTATCAGAAAATCAAGTTAATGTACTAATTAATATTGTGGAAGTGAGACATGAAGCCCCTCTGAATTCCAAGTGAGCTCTATTAGTGCTGTGAGCTCCAGCCTCACAGTCTGTGCAGTGCAGCTTTCTACAAGATCTTCAAAACACCCTGAATCTGTAGGCTGGGAAAGATGCATGAAAGTACTGCCATTTTTACACGGAATGGTAAAAACCTGTGCTTTGGTGACCACTGGTTGCTGAGAGGCAGAAGTGCTCTGTTACCTGAGTTGCACACCTTGGGGTTGCTGCCCTTTTAATCTAGGGAATGTCCAGCTGCCATTACATACACCATGTCCCAGGTACTGGGACAAGAGTTCCCCACTGCAGGCTTCATTAGCAACCAGTTACACAAACTGTAATTTCACCCAGGGAGAGCACAAAACACTTCAGTGCCTTAAAAATTAAAATTCGTGTTTGAACTGTCTAAACTTGAGGCTTTATTGAAGAAAAAACTTCTGCTTTCCTGAGCTGTGGTTAGTGGTGTTGAGGTCCCAAAGAGAAACTTTATTTATTTATTTAATTTTTTTCTAGAAATTGATGTTGATTGAGATTTTGGAGCCTTGTTGTGTGTATTTACTTTCCTGCTGTACTTACCTAATGAGAAACATGGGGAAAAGCTGAGCTGGATTTGGTGATGGGGAAAAATAGCCAAAACTGTTGTGTTGGGGTGGGTTTTTTTGGTTACTTGAATTTCAGTATTAAATCTAAGGTACTATTACTACAAGTATCTTCCTTCTAACACAAGTCATTCAATTAAATGGTTCCTTTTCTGATAGTTTTGCAATGGCCATAGAGTAGTCCACATCTGAACTGCCCTTTACATTCACCTTGTGTTTAATTTAAAGTTGTTACTAAATAAACATTGCAAGACATTGAACTTTGGATGCTATGTCAAACTAATCCTCTTTTTCCTTTGCAATCCTTTAGGTTGGCTGAACTATCCATTAGAGAAGATAAGATTCTGGAGGTGTTTGGAGAACATTATCCAAGCAGTTACTGGAGAGAAGCCAAGAGCAGATGACATGAAATGGGCTCAGAAAATTAAATAACTTTTGCCAGCCTTCTGCAATCCTTAACTTGTTGCCAATGTTTTTTTTTTTTTAAAAAAAAAAAAAAGCCATCAGCCAAATTCAAGACCTGCAAAGAAATAACAGACTCTAAAGCACAAACTAAGAAGTGCTAACACAAACTGTAATGAAAAGAACTAATTCTTAAAACGATACTTGAAATGAAGATGATTACTCTTACTGAGCACCTTTTTGTTTAGCCATGTCTGCTTACATCTTAATAAATACTTCATCACTAGCTCATAAGGTTATCAGGCAAACCAGAAGGCAGGACAGTCACTCCATTGGTACATGGTGGCGTAGTAAACATGTGTTGTATCAACATTATTTAACACTGCAAAAATAGCTTGTTGCCTCAGACCTCTAGGGGGAATGGTGATGAGTTTGTCACTTCATGTTTGAAAACAGTGTGTCAGAGTGATGGAAGCCTATAAAATCATCACTGTTCAATGCACTTAGTGATTGATAAACTTACAGCTCTGTCTTTGCTATCATGTTTAATCTAACTGACGTAATGTGGAACAGACTTCAAGAATCCCACTCCACCAGTGGGCCATGAATCCTCAAGTGTCTTCAGTTTCCCTTAAAATAAAATTGTTCTACGCTCTTCGTGGAATTGAGCAACTGTTACTGCATAAGCCTTCGACTTAAGCCTCTGAGGAGAGGGAGGGCACCCAGTACAACACGTGCTCACGTTTGTTCATGTGGAGTGCTCACTGATGAGTCTTTTATTAAGTGTTTCCTACCCTGACAATAAATGTTTAAAATAGTTCTAGCATTGGGCACATTGCAAATAGCTGTATTCAAGAGCTCAAGGTATCAAACTTGTAATGTTAGAAGGGAAATGTCAATGACTGGTGTTTTGTTCTTTGTTTTTTTTTTTAAGGTGCTTGCTTGTTTCTGTAAATAATATAAAGCCTTAATCTCTTCTGGTGTAATGGAATAATATTTTAATGTGATGTTTGAATGTATATAATATATTTATAACAAAGCAGTCAGATAATACTAATCATGTTTGTTAAGTCTTGTTGCTGTTCTTCATTCATGCATTGTCAGCACTTGGTCCAAGAACTTGATCACTCATTGCAAAATACTTGATGCTGTTCCAGCCAACTGAAACACCTTACAGCCTCTTAAGCCTCATTTAGATTGAAGTGATCGATAGTTTTTCAGTTTTGTAGGAGCTTGATACTGTTACACCAAACTCCAACACCTTTCAAGAAGTGCAGTTTATTCTGCTTTGAAGGCTGAGGAGTAATTATGCTGGACTCGGGGCAGGAGTTCCCTAAGATCATCCAGCAGGCACTTCTTGTTAAATCTAAGACGGTTTTCCCCCTTAGTAGTGAGTTGTGTTGAATGAAATCTGTTTCTTCCTGAAGTGTAGGGTAAAGGGGTTTTGAGTCATGGGTTTAGACTAACTTTGATCTTGTCCTCTTCAGATATGATGGATCACAACAACTCTCTAAGTTGTTCCTTCAGTGAAAATGGCTGAATGCAGATGTTTGACATGGTTCTACAGATTAAACTTGCAGTTGGTACCTTGGTTGCAAAATATTTAACATGTTTAAATGATTCAGACCCTTGGGGAGCTTTATACTGTTGTATGAAACTATTGGCTACGCCAGTTGTCATAGTCAATATCAGGTGTCTCTGTTGCTTTGGCAGTAAAGAGGACTTCTGCTTCAGTTGCAGTCTCAAAACACACTTGTTAAAATGGGACGAAAAGGGAGAAACACCCCTGTAATGCTGTTTCAGTAAAAGAGGTGTGTGATTTCATAGTATATTGGGTCAAAAGAGCAGGTTGTCCCATATTTCTCCCACCCACCCCATCACGAGCCTTAGCAAAGCAGGCAATATATAGCACAGCAGGGGGCAGCAGCCAGGAGGTTGCAGACTTGGTTGGGGAGGATTGCTGCAAGCTGCAGGTTCTTTGTTAATTATTGCAGACTTCTCCCTGATCTGGGTGTCTAAGAGGTTTGATTCTGTGCCAAACCTGTTAGCTCAAAGCTGCTCATAGGAGTAGTTAGCTTTCTTCTTCTTTTAATTTCCAGGTGCTGACTGTTTAGCCTGATATTAAAAAATTGAGATGTGAATATAAATTTGGGTGGAGTAAAAGGTGACTTCTGCTGTCATGGAAGTTAGTGTGGTGATCATTACTTTGCATCAGTGAAGTTAGATCTGTTAATATTTGCTGTTTGTCGCTGAAACTCACTTTAAGTTTCTTTGGCATAACAGGTGTTGAATTGAATGTTTGCTGAATGCTGGTGAGGTGGGGATGCAAACTACCCTGTGTTCAAAGCAAAGAATTTTTCTCCTTCCTCTTTGCCCCTTCCAGTGCAGTCTCCTTCAGTTCTAGAGGTGTAGGAATGTTTAGGGACCGATATCTATTGCTGTGAGTACAAAGAACTGCAGTAGTTATTGCTGGCACCTTGACAGAAGTTTGAATTCATGCCTGCTTCTACTTTGAGACTCCCATAATCCATATTCTATCTGATTTGTGGTCCATGGTTCTCTGTCCCTCCTGTCCTCATCCTTTTTCTCCCCTTTCCCTCAAGCTCAGTGTAAGGAAACCAGTGTCAGTACAGCACTCCTGTGTAAAATGGCCTTAAACCAGTAACTCCTCTGAGAGCTCATCTCGTTGCAAATTTAAATGCCAAGTGGACAGCACTGGTGCAATGTGTGTAACATGGATTTGAAACATACAAACTATTAGAAATTGTACTTCAGGAATCTTGTTAAAAGCAGTTTGCTGTTACCCAAAGCTCTCTCAGCCACTTGATTTTGCCGTCTTACTGGACACACGTCTGAGCTATTAAAACTGATGGCTGCTGGGTCTATCTTGTTTGTTAATCTTGCTTAATTATGAGAAACTGGGACAGCAGTTAATCTCTGGATGCTGTTTTAGATGCTGATGCAGTGCTCAAGTCCTGAAGCAGGTCTTGCTCAGAGGGACTTGATGTGTTTGACATTGCTGGTGTCTCCCAGGGTCCTGCAGTAATGTCACTGTTCATAAGGCAGTGTTGAGGGACACACAGCCTGTGAGCAAGCTCTGGTTTTGTAATTCTTGATCTTTCCCTCCCTGTTGTAAATTGAGGTGTGTCTTAAAGCTTTCTATTCCTTGGAGGAGGGTTAATGAATGCTGGGATAAATTGGCTTGGTTTTCAGTCTTCAGTTGGTTTCTGGAAACTATTCCACCCATTTAAAGTAGTGGATGCTTCTGTAAAATCAATACAGCAGCTCTGGAGCAAAAGGCTACACAGATCCTTCTTAACAGATGGAAATCTGGCTTAAGATAAATTTGTCTTAAGTTCATTAGGAACAGATTAGAGCTAAAGCAGAATAAGGCACTCCTGTTAAACTCCAGAGGGATGGCCTGCATTCCAGATTAACGAAAAGCTTTTAAAATCTATTTGATTTCAATTTGTCACTTCCACAGAAAGATGTGGTCCATCTCCTGCTCCCTGGACCTTCAGGGGATGGTCTTTCAGGCCTTCAACTTCTGTCACATCTGTAGTTGCCCTCCAATGAGCTGTCTCTGATGATGATCTGAGGGCCTGGCAGGAGCAGATCCGTCTCTATGTGCATCTGAGGTGTTGCAGAGATGGTACATGCAGAGCTGTTTAGGGACTCGTTTGCAAGGGGAAGCCTTGCTCTCTGTTAAACTGAGGAAAACACTGGAAAGTGCCTTGAAATTCAGCCTTTTCTGAAGCAAGTCTTCAGAACATCCTGACAGGCTTGGGTTTGGTGTTTGCTTTTAAGGTCCCGTGGATGCCTTTGAAACTGCTCAGCTTTGATGCCTCCAGATTGACCCAACTTTGTTTCATTTTGCTGCTGAATCAAGTTGTCTGTGTGCTTTCCACTCATCTTCAGCCTTGACCTGCCTGCTGCCTCTGTGAAATACTGGAGAGGAGAAACCCTCCTCAGAGTTAGTGTTTGCTAGCACAAGACAAGTGTCACACTGCACAAGAAAGGGATTCCTCTTCAAGCCAGCCTAGAGACAAGTGCGTTGACAAATGTGTGTCTTTCTGGCATGTGTTTGTTCTGCACTGTTAAAAAAACCCAAACCAGGCAACAAAACAAAACTCAGGGACTGGTCTGGCCCAGAGCTGTTTGCACAAGACAGCAGACCTGTTATATGAAATAAAGCCAAACTAGGAGCTTTTGGCTCAGGTGCAGTGCCTGTCTGTGGTCCTTCTGGAACTTGACTAACAGCAGGCCTGAATAGTGGAAGGAGAGCTGTGATCGGCAGGGGGTTAAACCGGTCCCTTCCTTGCCCCCCAGGGCTGCCGCTCATCCTGCCGCAGGAGGGTTTCTGGCTGCTGGGAACCCACCCCCCCATCCTGCCGTGCTCGCACAGCATCGCCAGGGCTTCCAGCTCGGCTGGTTCCCACCTCCTGGCTGGTTTGCTGGGCTCTCATGCCACCTAGCTGCTCTGCTGATGTCTTCATCTAGTGCCGCTCTCAGCCATGTCTGAAATGTGATACTTAGAATTAAGTGGGGGGAAAAAAATCCAGCCAGGAAGACCTTGGCGCAGTTTGTTGCTAAAAGCCGAGGACGATTAAAGTTGACTTAACTGAGTAAATGGCTTAAAGTGCAACGGGTCTCCGAAACGTTTTGCTCTGTAATTGTTTCTGCAAATTTTCATGTGATGTCTTAGGGCATAGTGTTTGGACTGTGTGTTACAAGACAAAGCAGAATCAATTCACACACGTACGGCCCCCTTTTTTTTTTTTTTCCCCCTCCTCCTTTCTTATAACTGTATTAACTGGAGAGGGATAAAGGAAGATGGGCTGTTCATTAAAACACAGCATGGTAGATCTTCCTGATGTTCCTTGTGTGTCTTGTGACTTGTCTAGATTCATATCAGCGGGGTTAGGACTGAAAATATTTCTCATTGCTGCATATTGGATAGCGGCAGCCTCCTGAAACAGAGGGAGAAATCAATGGATGTGCTTGATCTCCCCGGTTTTGCAGGAAGCTCGTCTGCTGGTTGTCACCCTGCTGCAACCCCTTCCCCTGTTGGCAGGTGGGGCTGCGAGCTGGGGGGAGGTGACAGCTCCTCGGTGCGCTTTGCGGGGTGACGAGGAAAGGCGGGGATGGGGTCACCCAGGGGTGCAGCCTCCCGGGGGGAGGCGGGGGATGCGAATGCTTCAAGAGCGTCAGATTATTACTAAATGCCTATGACTGGAAAGCGGAAGAGTTAACGCTGCTCGTGTTCTGGCTGTAACGAACATGGCTTGCCAATTATTTATATTAATTGCATTTGAGTTTTATAGGCTGTTAAATGCTTAAGAGCCTGCTGGTGTTTCAGAGCTCCCCGGGGAGCCCGCTGCAGTTGCTTTCCCCAGCGTTGCCTGCCGGAGATGGGCAGCCCCGCGGAGCCGCTGCCCCGGCCGGGGGTCTCGCCCCTCGCCCCCCCCCCGGGGCGCTGCGCCTCCCACAGGCCCCTCCCGCGCCGCGGCGCCGCGGAGGAGCCCTGCGTGCACCACAGAGCCAGCCCCGCCTCCGCCCCGCCGCCGCCTCCCTTAGCGCGCCCGCCCGCCCCGCGCCCTTCTGGCCGCACTTCCCGCGTTGCGGTGACGCGCGAGGGGCGGGGCTCGGGCGGCAGCGGCGCAAGATGGCGGCCACCACGGGTGCGGGTGAGCGGGGCCGCGGGCCGGGGGCTCGCCCGGGGCTGCTCGTCCCGCGGGGCTGCTCGTCCCGCCGCGGCTCCCCGCGCACGGCGGCGCGGTGGGGCTGCCGGGGGGCGGGAGGCCCGGCCGGGTGTGCCGGTGCCGGAGGGGCGGCGGCGGGCGCTAGGCCGGGAGGCGCCCGGCAGAGGGGCGAGGGCGGCGGGGAGGGGGCGGCGGGGCCGGCCCGTGGGGCGCGGCCCGGGGCCCGGCCCGGGGCGGCGGAGCCGGTCCCTGCTCTGTCACCGGGACTCCGGGCGGGCCGGGCTGGCGCCTTCCTGGGGGCTGCCGAGACCTGGCGGTGGGAGCGGCTGTGGCGGGGCGAGTCCGGCCCGGGCCGGGGGGGGGATGTGGAGCCGGCCCGGGCCCCGCCGGGAGCCTGCGGGGCCGCTCGGCGGGCTGGTGCCGGGAAGCGCTGGGCTGGGCCGCCGGTGCTGGGGCCCCTGCCCGGGGCCGGCCCGGCCCGCAGCCCTCGGCCCGGCCCGGAGGCCCGGAGCGGGGTGAGGCGAGGCCGGCCCGGCCCGGCCGCCGTGCGGGGCCCTTCCCGGCCGGGCGGCTCTGGCGGGGCCCGCGGCCGGAGCGGGCCCTCGGCTGTCTGGTCTTGGTAGTTACTGAGCCATGACTAGAGCTACGTGGGTGAAATTATCTGCTTAAAAAATCTGTTTCGCTAATAATATCTTCCTGTTACATCAGAAGGATGTAACTTCCTTGTCAGGACGTGTGTGCTCCAAGAAGTCAGTGTGTTGGGTTTTTTTTCCCTTTCAGATTGTTCCTCATCTACTTTGACTAGTTAAACAAATCCCATCTTCACATTTATCATTACACATCAACCAAAAATACTGCAACTAGATTTTGAATGTGTTTTTTTTCTTCTGACGCTCTCTAATGAACTTTGACATAACAAATAAATTAGTTTCACTTCTGTTTAGCCAGTTTCATTTTCCTGTTTTCTCAGGGCTGTACAGGATTTCAGACGTGCCACTGTAGTATTTGTTTTCAGATTGCTTCCTTTGAAGTTTAAATATGAGGTCACTAGAAGACTGTTCTTGAAAATGCAACAAAAATATTTTGAAATTATTTTCTAATTGATTTTCAGCTTTTAAGAATAACTGTCGCAATGCAGATAATTCACAGTAATCAAGTTTATAAAACCACTTTTAAAATGCAGTCCTGACAATTGTGTTTTACAGCTCTGTGTTTGAATGTATGTGGTTGTGAGGTGTTGGAACACTTGATTTAAAATACACAAAAAGTGTAATGCAGCCTCCTTCCCCCTCTTATGTCACATCATTCTGCTACCACACTTTCTCAATAATCCTTTGAAGCTGCTGACTTCTCACTTTCTTTTTGGCTGGAAGAACTAGGCAAACAGTTTCAAACCAGTGCAGCTTTGTGAATTGATTGTCTGGGTGTTCACAGAGGGGTGTGTGTGGAAAGGGGCTTGGACTGTGGTGATAAATTCCAAAGCTGGTCCTACTGCCCTGATTTCCTTTTGCAGCAGACAGTCTTTGTGATAAGCTGTGGTTAACCATCATCTGGTAGCCACGTTGTGTCTTTTGGGCTGCTTCCTGTCATTTCGTGGGTTTCTGAAAATGGACTCATGTCTTCAGTGCTAAAGTGTGAAGCATGTGCAGCCAGGGGATGTGAGCAGGGGCCTCAGTTCCTTGTGTCTACAACGTGGGCATCTGACAAGCACTGCCTTTCAGCTACTCATGAGAATCGTGCGTGTTTAACTGCTTCTGGAGGAAAGAAAAAACAAAATGTGTGACATGTTGCAGTAACACTGAACTTCTGCAGTAAACCTCAAATTCAGTAGGGGAGAACTTTCAGGTGCAGACCAGCAGCTTACATTGTGGAGAGCCTTAGAGCTTTGTCTGCTGTCAGTCATCTCCACCATCAGTGGTCTGGGTTTTCTTGTTGTGTTAGTGAAGGATGGTGATTGTCCTCTTCTGATAAAGAGAACAACATAGTGATCAGTGACTGGTGGTGGTGATGGTACTGCAATGCAGCTTGTGCAGGTCCTTCTTGACACTGCACTGAAGGCATTGCCTAGCATATACACACAGAGCCTGGAAGTGACACCTCCTTGTTCTCCACTACTGATTGGTACTCTGTGGAGCTTTGGGCTACTTGTTTAGTAGTATCTTTACTCATATGTAAACCAGATTTTGCTAATTCTTGGTTCATTGAATCTTAGTGTGTTCATATTTGTTTATAAAGCATTTGAATATGTTTGATATCCTAAGTTTATACTCATTCAATAAAGGAGATTTAACAGAGATGGAGAATGAAAGACACTGAGTCTTTAAAAGCAGCTGCTGACCCAGAGGAAGGAATGGTAGCACATGTCCCTGTAACTTAAAAAAGTCATAGGGCAGGTCCTGAGAATGAGACAGGTAAGCCTTATATAAGCCTTGTATATCTAATAATCAGGTAGAAATAATTAATGAGGGGGGGAGGGGACCTTACCTGAAAGAAATGTTGTGATGCAGGATCCACCAGTATCACTTCCATAGAGATTTGTGTTGCTGTGTGTTTCCCACACACACAATTAATGTATGAGTAAAGAGATAGGGTTGACTTCAGTCATTCTAATAAGGCTTTTTGTAGAAGAGTACAGGCACCCAAACTGTAAGCATGTGTCTGTCCACCCCTCAGCTGGGATGTCATACAGAGCACCCAGCTGGCTGAGATTCCAGAGGTGATCTAGCTGAGACATCCAGGGTTCCTGAGAGGCTCATGGACCCCGTGGCCCCACAGGGAGGCTGGGCTGTGTGCAGTCTGAGTTGCACTTAAACCACAGGGGTTGCTCTGTGTTGCTGTTCTGCAGACTCTGGTATTATAATGGGACAGAACCTGACTGTGTTGGCCTGTGGAACTCTTGTTTTTCTCACTCTCATCCTGGGAAAACTTGTAACAACCTCATTTAATATATGTTTCTCTCAGAGGTCTGTCTGGGAGGGCTGTTGCAGGGCTGTGGTAGACATGGCATTTACCAGTGGTCTGGAAGAACTGAGTATAAAATGACTTCCCCAGATTTAAGTTATTTGAAGTCAGAGGAATGTGCAGAACTCCAGAAGGACAATTCATTAGGTGAACAGGCACGATAGAACTGATATGTGTGGCTTAATATTGCTGCCAGAGAGCAGCACAGGTTGGTTTTAGTACAGTATATTAAAGCTATATATTTATAATTTTGGGGGACTAGTAACATTACTGTAAACTCGCATGCAAACAAGGCATTACAACACAGAAGAACTGGTGGGGAAGGATACAGAGGGTGTATCCTGCCTCTGCAAATGAACCGGGATGTCTCCTTTGGAGTGCACTGCATACAACAGTAATTGTTATCTCAAGTTAAATATTGCCAGTCACCAGTACTTTGTAAGTCTGTAAGTAAAATTCTGAAGGGTAGAGAAAGAGAAATAGAAGAGAAACTGGAAAGATAAATTATGCCTTCTTAAATGATGCGGCCTAGAAGAGTGCATGAAATAACAGGTGCTAAAGGAATTGATTGCAGAGCTCCTTTGTGTATTGTAATGGAAAGATACAGTAAATTAAATGGAAAGGCAAATAGTTCAAAACTCTTAGAAGAAGATACTCAGTTGAATCTGATGTAAGTATGATACCTGATTTTTAAAAAGCCATTCTGGCTGAGAACTTAAAATTAGTCATTAGGGTATTAAATATGCAAATAGGTAAGGGTCACAGACAATATAATACTGACAAATTTTGTAAGGTGTGTGAAGGTTGGGATTTTCTAGTTGTAAGGGTGATTTTTAACTATTGCAAATCAATACAAAATGAGTCTTTTTCTACCACCTGGTCAGCTTGTTCACTTTCCTCCCAAGTCCAGCCTGGTCGTGACCCAGAAGCAGAGCCCAAGGGACTGCATCCTGCCTCTGCCACTCCCTGCCATTCCCCTGGAGCGTGGGACAGAATTGTGCCTTAGTGTGTCAGTGTGACATCTGGCTCTTCAAAGCTTATCTGAAAGTCTGTGAACCTACTTGTGCCTTCACCTTTTGGGGAGTGGTGTGAGTTTAAGAAAACCTAGTGATGCTTTGCTGGTAGAAGAGGCAGATGGAAGAGGGTGCTGGGCTCTCCCTCAGTAACAACCCTTTCTTTCCACAATGCGAGAGGAAACAGTGGGGTTTTCTCTGGTGAGATTTCATGTACAGATTTTGTTCAACATGCCAGTTCAGGATGACTTAGTTTCTAGAGTAACTTCTACCTGAGCCGGTAACGTCTCTCATTTCAGCTGCGATACAAGCCACAGAATTAATCTGATTTTAACTCTGCTGCTGCTGGAAAGCTTTATTTGGCTTCAGACCTCGATGATACTGCCAGTCTGCCTCAGACAAATGTTTTACAGTGATCTCTTTCCAAGTCTGCTTAAAGTATTGAAAGACAGAACCAAGACTCTAGCTTACGCACAACAGGAAACACTTCAGATTGTTTCAAGTACTCAGGAAGTCGTTTTGGATCTGCAAAATATCTCAGAACCTGTCTGTGTTATCAGACTGGTAATCATGATCATAAAGACAATGCAAGAGACCTAAAGATCTTGTCTCCTGCAAGTTTTTGTGGCAGCATTTTATTAAATTTTAAATATTCTGTCACTTCAGAAACTTTATATACCATTGTAGCCAAGGATGATTTTTTTTTTTTTTTTACAGTTCCAGTGATGCAGGGATAAGCTATCAAATTTTTAGTAGCAGCAGTCTCTGCAAAGAGATGAGAAATGTATTGGAAAAGATGTAATTATGGCTAAATATCATATACACACAAGCAACAGAAGAGGATATGACATATTTAAGCAACAGAATTGGTTAAAGCTATAGAATTCCAGTTCATTTAAATTACTGTAAATCAGGAACTAGTACAAAAAGCAGAGTTAAAATTGGCCTGGAAGGCCAATTTGATAAGTTGCCTGTTATCTGTGGAGATGTCAAAAAACCTTCAGCAAAATGATCGTTCCAGTTTTTAGGGCCTGTAAAAAGTGAAGTGTGTTTTCTGTGTGCTTTGCTGGGGTATTCTGTGTGGTATATTTGTGCTTTAATCCTGAAGAGAAATGCTTGTAATTTGATTTAACTTTAGAAAGGAAAGAAATGCAGTCTTGAATTTTTGTGAGAGGTGTATTTTTTTTTTCTACTGATGCTGATGAAAAAGATCAAAGATTATCTCCTTTCAAAGGCACCTTGTTTCACTGATTTCACTGTCCTGTTTTTGATTCCATAACATTTCTGAATTTGGAATTGCTTCCACTGTATAACTGGGGAAAACTAAAGCATTAAAAGGTATAGTCTGTCAGAAAGTGTTGGTTTTGACTTGCTAAAAATGTACTGTGTAGGTCATGTGAATGTAGATACAAGGTGAGAAAAATCTCAGACTGGCAAGATCACTTGTACAGCTGCTGTGAGACACATTCAGTTTGTGCATCTTCAGTGGTGCTGTGATGTAAAGTGAAACTAACAGTGCTTTAGGGCATTTAGAAGTCCAAGCTGGCATGTAACGGTCTTCCAAGAATCATTCTGTTATTTTCTAGTGTGGAACTTCCCTTAGTGAGATTCTGACCAGGCAGGATCAAACTCCTTTTGTCCTCATCTCCGCTGTCTCCCGGTCCTCGTGAGCTGCTGGGCTGAGGGGCCGTGGCAGTGCTGCTGTTAGCTGAAATCAGTGACAAGCAGAAGGTCCCCGTGCTCTTTGAAGCCTGAAGAGGTTGTCACCCAAAACCTAGCAGCTACTTAACTGTGACTTTACACTCTGTGAAGCACACATCCTCACTTTCTGGAAAACTCAGTCTGTGGTTTAGTTTTGTTCTCTGCTTCGCCATAAACATTTTTCATGAACTTTTTGCAACTTGTGAACTAGTGTCCAGTGTTGAGGCTTCCCAATGCTTGTTTTCTAAAAGGTGAAGTTTCAGACAGACTGTACAAGCCTGTACCATTGGAGAGCTTACCTTCTCAGTACAGTTATATTCAGCTTTCATAGGTTTGCTATTGTGATTAATAGTAAATATCTCGTTTTGCTCCGAGATGTTTTTTCAGTTCAGTTTCTGGAGTATTTCTGGGCCATCAGGGAGCTGCAAGTGAAGCAATTACCTAGGTATTGTATTTTTGTATCAAATGAAGATGCTATTTGAGAGTCTTCTTGAACCATAGCAAAGGTTAAATTGAAATGTCGAAAGTACCTTAGACAACCTGATTACTTTTTAATTGCCTCTTTGTTTAGGTTTTCTTGTGTTAAGTGAAGGACTCTTAGAAAAACAGGTTTGTTTGGTTACTGCCTTGAAAGTTTCTATTACTACACTGAAAACCTTATGCAAGGTATTTATTGGGGTGTGGGGGCACTACACACAATCAGGATGTCTAACTCTGAATCTGCCATGATTTAGCCAGGGAAGTTACTTGGCAAGTACTGTGCATGCCTAGAGCAGATCAGGTCACTTTCTAGGAATCTTGGTGGACAGCAAACATGATGATGGTATGTTTGTGTACAATCACAAGTGATAAAGCTTTTGTGGTTTTTGAGGTTCAGGTCCCAGCAGGGTGTGGTGGCTGACCATGAGTGCTGCAGGCCATTGCAAATGAAGAGGAGATGGGGTTGGCTTAATGGCCTTGTACATCTTTCCAGGCTGACCAGAAGGGTGAATCTGGTCTTTTATTCTGCCTTGCTTAAGGGCAGGCTATTCAGAAATTATTTAAGGTATTTATGATCATATAACCGTAGTCTTTTATATCTAAATATGTGTTTTTCTTTCTGTCAAACCTCCTGAGAACATGTCATGGAGGCAGCTGAATTGTAATAGTTGATGTGACTCTGAACTTGTGTAGTGGCTGAAGTGCTAGTACACTCCTGAGTTTTAGCTCAAGAATAAAACATTTTTAGAAGGTAGTGATGGTGTTGCACAGGGTGGTTTGTTGTGAAGTGACCAACCATCACCTATGATAATTTTATTTTCTGTGATGCACATAAAAACTCTTAATATACATACTTAACTTTTCCCCCCTCCTTTTGCCACTGATGCTCCTGCAGTGCTTTTGTGAGCAGTTGCTGTGGAACTAGTAAGCATTTATGTTAACTTTTTTTGGTGAGACAGTGCAAAGGATGAGTAGCCATCTCTTTATATAGACCTCAGGCTTGTCAGGAAACTAAAATCCTGTGTGGCTTTTTTATGACTGATTCATGCTGAATCAGAGCAGCTGTGTCTTGGGAGAGCTTGGAAATAAAGTTGCTTTCTCTTCCCGTAAGGTTGTAAAGCCAAGCCTTGCTCTGGTTAGCAAATGCCAGAATGAAGGCTGCCTTTCAGCCTTGGTTGTGGCCTCCTTGAATTTATACATGATGAAGTAATCTTTGATTATGTGATCACATAATTTTCTTAGGATTCCTCTGTGTAGAGGGTGTGTGATGCTCAGAGGAAGGGTACACACCAGCATTTCAGGTTTCCTTCTTTGTTCTGTGGCCTGTTTCTGCTTACCTTAAAGCTGATTTTCCTCTTAGCTTGTTGGGTTTGGTCTAAGTAAATATCAGTAAATGATCTTCACACCATTGATAAACATGAGGTGGTATTACCAAGTACTGTGGTAGAAAGACTGAGATGATGCTTGTTAAGCGTTGTGATGTTGTGGTCCAGAAGAGAGAGTATTTTTTGGCAACATGACACATTTGAGGCAGATCTTTGCTGGCTTCGGCTCATTGCTCCTGTGAGCGGGGAGAGGCTGGGGTTGGGTTTCTAATAACCACAGATGGTTTCCTCAGCAGAGTCACCTCTGTTGTTAAAGAGCTGCTGTGTCAGACTGGAGGGTGGAGTTCACCCTCCAGAAGGACCTTTTATTTGTCTTCTGTTTGTCCTTTCCTGGCTGTTTCTTTCCTGGGCACCTGCAGGCAGGGCTGGATCCCAGACAGCAGCTCCAGGTGTTGCACAGCCATGAGTCATTTCCCATCACCAGCTCTCCTGGACATCTGCTGCAGCAAAAATTGTGAAATAGGTGCTGTGTGTGTAAGTAAAGGTGGCACCTTACCCTTCAACTACTACTCCATCTGTGTCTAGTTCACTGGCTCCCTTAACCCCTGCACTAGAACTTGACTGCTCTCTTCTCTGCCTCCCCTCATGACAGCATGGAGAGCTTTGGGAATCTAATTAAAAATGGGGTGGCCAATCTGTTATGATTCAGGATGAACTGCATATAATTTCATGTGCCCAAGGTACACGAGGTACATAACTCATACTTCTAAGACTTACTGTGAGGGGAAACACTGGAGTTTTTTGTGCAGGAGAAGTGACAGTGGTCCCTGTGAGGTCCTGTCACCACTGAGGTTTTGGGGCTCTGTTAATCCTATGGCGATGGCTTCACCAGTCCCAAGTGACTCACTTCCTTTCACAGCCAAAGATTTGTGTTACTCAGCAGCCATGGTAACAGCACGGTCCCCTGGGAGCTGAAGCTGTGGATTTGGCATGGAGCTGTGTTAGAGTCATGCTCAGCAGCCCCATGCGTGTGCTCTGGTGTAGCCAGGTCTGGCATCTCCTGGTGCTGCTTTTCTGGTTCTGGGTTTCTCTTTGTATTCTTGCTGCAGCTCTGGTATTGAGGCACTTACCCCAGAATGTTCTTAAAGATTGTTGTTAGATGTGTATCAAACTGGCCTAACTGGCCAAACAAACTAATTCTTTAGTAATTTGGGTTTTCTGGGTTTTTTTATGTTTGCTTTGTAGTGAATGAAATTTGGACAACTGATTCTGCAGCAAAATCATCACAGACATTAGTTTCTTTAGGTCATTAATAAATAAAGCGACCACAATTATCTAATTTCAAGCACTGCCACATTTCACAATGCCTTAGATTCTCTATGTTTTCCCCATTTCCAAGAAGCTAGAGAGATCATTTTCAAAGCCCGTGGTCTCTTTCTGACATCCTCAGACTTGGGTGCCTTGGCCATGCTGGAAGCTTCTGGCCATGGCTTGGCTTCTGACTGAGAAGTTTGCTGGGTTCACTTGATAACATTGAAAGGCTGATTTCTGTTCTTTTTCTGCTGTACAAATAAGTAGCAGTGAAGAAGGGGGTTAATTATGATTTTCTGTTATTACATCCTGGTGAATAGTTAACTTTGTATTATGGAGGATCCCTGCTGATCTCCATGGTCTGCAGGGGCACAGCCTGCCTTGACATGGTCTTCACCACAGGCTGGAGGAGAATCTGTGCTCTGCTGCCTGGAGCACCTCCTTCCCTCCTTGTCTACTGACCTTGGTGTCTGCAGAGTTATTTCTCTCACATATTCTCACTCCTCTCTCTGTCTACAGTTGCTATCCTGCAGTTTCTTCCCACCCCCTTCTTAACTATGTTATCACAGAGGCCCTACCACCATCACTGATGGGCTCAGCCTTGCCCAGCGGTGGGTCCACCTTGGAGCCAGCTGGCATTTGCTCTCTTGGACATGGGGGAAGCTTCCAGCAGCTTCTCACAGCCCCTCTGCTACCAAAACCTTATTGTGCAAACTCAGTGTAAAGGAGAGGTGGTGGCCTAGAGCACATTGTTGTTTTGTGATGACTGAGGTATGGATACCCTGAAGAAGAATGAGTAATTAAGTCCCCTGTGGCCCGGGTTCAAGATCCTCCTTTGCTGCAGACTTAGTGTGTGACCTTGGATATGTCTCCTAAGCTCTCTATGCCACTGTTTTTCATTAATATAATGGGGATAAGAAAATATCCCTCTTTAGCCGTGTGTTTTGAGGATAAATGTGCCAGCAACTAAGAAGTGCTGAAATTCCTTGGTGGTGAAGGTCATAAGTACAAAGGATGCTATTGCTGCTGACAAAGCCCACTTAAATTAACTTCAGATTAACCTACTGGTGTTATGAAAGAGTTTTATTTGCTTTGAATGGTATTTTTAAAACCTCTGAGTAAGTTCAGTGATGTAAGCCTCTCATTCTGTCATTTTGTACAATCTTTTAAGTTTTTATACTATTAATCATGCAGACAAGTGCTAATTAGAGCTCCATAATACTGTATTTCTGAATGGACAGAGACTTCCTTTCATTTTACTGCCTGCCCTAATATCTGGCCTGTCAGCCTTCTGGGATATATTGTGGATACCTTGACTTTGCTTGTAAAATCCAAGCTAAATATGGGGATATCTTTATCATTTTGTTGAAATTTTGTCATTAAACAAATAGTGATATTTGAATGTTTTTACCCAAAGTGTTTTCTGTAGAATGACGAAAAGTATCATTGAAACTTTATTTTTTCTTTATTCTTTACTAGATTTCTCAACTCAAAATATTTTCCTGATTGTTTTCAGGAGTAAAAGTTCCTCGTAATTTCCGTCTGTTGGAAGAACTTGAAGAAGGTCAGAAAGGAGTAGGTGATGGAACAGTTAGCTGGGGCCTTGAAGATGATGAAGATATGACACTTACAAGATGGACAGGAATGATAATTGGACCTCCAAGAGTAAGTATCCACTTAAATATCAAAATAGTACTGTTACTTTTTTTTCTTCTCCCCTTTCTCTCGGTCTACCCACTGAAGTAGAAAACAAAACCAGTTAAAAAACACTTTAGCAAGTGATTTATATGGAAGCTTCAAGTTCTGTATAATAATGGATTTCATTAAACTGTATGTCTTTTTGCTTATAATTTGGAATATTTTTAGTGCCTTTCCCTGGTTAGTTCTGTTACATGTCTGCTTTATATTTACAGATCCATTAAGACATAACTTTTGAAATTCCAGGATTCTAGTATCCTGTACTCTTGAATACAGCAAGGTTTTAAGTCCTTCGGCTAGTGAGGTTACATATGGAGCTAATGTAGGTAAAATGTGGCGGTTTTGTTGAGTACTGCTAGTCTTTCTGCTGTTTCTTGTTGAGTTTATGGATTGTTTTTTTATTGCAGCACTGCTGACTTGTTCTTGTGGAGTTTCAGCTAACTTAGGAAACTCAAATTTTTACAAATTCAATTTCTTCTCTACATGTTCTCGCCCAAAGTAGCTTATTTTATTACTACTGGGCTTTGTGGTAGTATTGTTGTGTTCTCTGTCTCTTCTGGCCCCAAACTCAACTGAACTGTGGGTCACCACTCTGATAGTGAAACTGAGGACTTAATTGTGTGTTGTATGCATGCATGTATTCTAAAGCAAAACTTGTCTGTTGTCTCCAGTTTCACTGTGTATCTCTTGTCCGGTTTCCTTAATATCCTTACCATGATGTGCAAGTAGCTGATTCTCCTTCATGCAGTAGTAGATGTTGTCTTCCACATCTGGCCTCAGTATCACTTCTTGACAGTTCCAATGTTGTCACTCGATCATTTCAGTGGTTTTGATCTATTACGTGGAAACCTTTACAGACCTTTAATTGTCCTACTGCCCTGTGTGCCCTGTTCTGTCAGTTGCCTCCTGACATAACATGAGGTTCTACAAGAATTGTTACTGTGCTGGCATTACATGTGCACTACTTTCTGTCTCATCTGGAAGTGGTGTATATTTTTTTGTCTCCCCATTTGTAACCATTTTGTTTGTTTACAGTATTCCTAAGTGATTTTCTACAACAGCATTTGATTTTAGAACATTAGGAGAGTGCTAATGAGCCTGCATTAAGACTGTGAAAAAAGTTCACTGTGTGAATGCACCTTACGGAAAACTTAAGCAACCTTGAAATCTAATTTAGAAAATTAAATAGAAATTGAAATGTGCAAGCAGGCATGTGCTGACTTGTCAGCAGTGATAGAAATTTGCAGTTCATGTCGCACTGCTAGCCAAGGCTAGAGGACTGTCACAGAAGATGATTGAGCTGTGCCTCTTTTGTCTTTTTGACACGCTTATGAATATAGATTTTTTTTTCCAAAAGTGCCTTGACTTCTTTTGACTCCATTGCTTGAAACCAACAGACTTTGTTGAGAGAAATCCTGAAAATTTTCAGTCATTCTTGTTTGCTGAGGGGCTGTTTTGCTTCTAGCACTGTTCACATGGTTATGTTATTACCATTTTTTTCTTAATAGAATGTGGGGATTCTGGGCCTGCCAGAAAAAAAATAATTTAAATCCTTTTTCCTTCTGGACAGAAAGCAGTAACAATTGTAGCAGGTGGAAGAATCTTATTTTGTGCATTCTAGAGGGAAAAATGATCCATGGTACAGAGTTAGATCTGTGCTGCTGCTCTGAGTGTCCCTGCTACCATACATGGAAGCATGCTTCTCCTTCCCAGACTTCGTGCGGATGGTTTTGCAGCCAGTGACTAATCTTGTTTATACAAGCTGTTTAAAAACAGTGGCACTGTCAAAACTTGAGTTTTATCTGCACATTTTTTATATTGGCTATAGACAGATGCAGGGTTAAGGCTTTCCATTCACTGCTCTTACTGTGCTGTGGTGATTTGCCAAGACCCTAAAAACCTGCACACCCTCCGGGCTGTTAATTATTCTGTGCACAAGGCTCACGGACTTGGTCAGGAGACCTGGGCAAGTCAGGCAGACCTGACTAGTGACTCTTTTCCCCTCAAACTTTGTGGCAGCATTCAGTTTGTCACTGTCCTGGCTGGACATCTGAAAGGCTGTCTGGTGAGGTGCTGGAGGAGTGACCAAGGTGCCACAGCCAGACAGTGCTGGCTGGGTGCTGGTCCTGCCATGGGTGGCTGCAGCCTGGTTTAATGCCGGTTTGTTTCCACAGATGAGAAGCAGCTCCATCAGGAAGTCAGTTCTTACCTTTGCTAGTGGTTTGCATCAAAATGCTCATTAATATTAAGGGAAAGACTTAAGATGTTCAGGGGCATAAAAGGCCCTTGAAAGTGGTTGCACAGTTTTATGTTAAGAAGTTGTTGTACATTGGGCAGTCCTTTTTAAGGTCCTGATGGAGCCGTCGTGCTCTGCTACCACAGGTGAGCAGGAGCTGCTGGCTGCTTCTCGGCTTCTGCACTCACACCTGGATTTTTGTTTGTGGTTGCTGCCTTGTGAGTTTAATGTTCATTGCAATACTGAAGGTGCAGAAAGTTGTGTCAGAAGCTCTAAATCCAGACAGCTCGTCTGCCTGACCTTCCCTATGATGATCCTGTTCCTGTTGCATCCTTCTGCTGGCTGCCTGCATTGCCCAGCTTAGCTGGAGCTCTGTGCCAGGCTGCACCAGATCAGCACATCAAAAGTAGTCATTCCCAGCATGCAGAATAACATTAACTGTTGCTTTATTGTTTAATTAATTTTAAATATTGAAGAATCAATGTAGCCTTGTTACATTTCTCTTTCTTCTGTACTCATTAATGGGTCAGTTAAAAACTCAGGACCCAGAATTCCTGTTAGCTGTTCAATACAGCAGTGTTGCTACAGTGGAGACAAAGTGATAATGCTATTGAGATCAGGATGTGCTTTGCATTGTGTTGGATCTTGGAGCCTTCCCCTTTCTGAGAACTGCCACATTGGTTTATGACCAAAGAGTATTTTCTAAGTGCAATTCTAGGACTGGCTGACTGTAGATAGTTGCCTAAGCAAAAGCTGTGGCTTCAGCATCAAGGTAGTGTGTTTGATTAGTAAACTGGTAACACTAAGCTTCTGTATAAAGATTGGTTTGAAAAAGTAGGTATCTGAGCTGTATGATGTTTAAAAAAAATAATTTCAGTTGATGAATGGGAAGCAATGCCAGTTTCATTCCTTACATGAAAATCTGATGCTTAAAAGACCGGTAGAATTTATTGTCCTGAAGAAGCAACACTTGATACTCTGAATTATTAAAATGAACCCAAAACAGAGGTAGCCAGCATAGTGTATAAGTGGCTGCCCTTATGTTTATTAGTATACATGTCCTTAAAGTAACCACTGTTTTAACCAAATGCTTATTGAGCTGTTGTAATTGATCCTCCCTTTTCTTTTCCCCTCAGACAATTTATGAAAACAGAATATACAGCCTTAAAATAGAATGTGGGCCTAAGTATCCAGAAGCACCTCCATTTGTAAGATTTGTAACAAAAATTAATATGAATGGAGTAAATAGTTCTAATGGAGTGGTAAGTTTTTTGGTTTTATTCATTTTTGACTTGGGTTTCATGTGCAACTTTGAATTAACACTTTGTTTATACTTGCAACTTGCTTAACTATTTATTGCTTGGTGGTGCTGTTTCTTTGAGGAGAAGGGGGGTAGAAGGAAAGTAAACAAGCTATTTGCATTCTGAAATCAAAATGTAACACTGACTTCTCCTGCCCTTTTGCAGCTCACGAGTAGTTGCATCATGCAGGGATTTACTGTCCTTTTAGGAAACCATGAGCTTGTTTTTGCTTTCTTTGGTTTCTCCCACTCAGGTTTCTTACAGGATCTTTAGTTGGAGGGTGTTGGGGGGAGTTAAGTGTACCAAACATATCAATTCTGACAGGAATGGTCTTTTTGTCTATTTTAGGTGGACCCCAGAGCCATATCAGTCCTAGCAAAATGGCAGAATTCTTATAGTATCAAAGTTGTTCTGCAAGAGCTTCGGCGTCTAATGATGTCTAAAGAAAATATGAAACTTCCTCAGCCACCTGAAGGACAATGTTACAGCAATTAATTAAAAACAAAAACAAAAACAAACAAACCCATGCCCCCCCCTTATTCAATTTAAGCTGTCTTCATTTTCCACAGTAGTAAATTTTCTAGCTGCATCTTGTAGACCTCAAAATACTGGAAAGGAAGTTCCCATTCAAAGGAAGTTTTTCTTGAGATACTGTAAATGATACTAATTTTTTTTTTTTTCATTTGAAATATAAGTTGTGCTATAACAAATAATCCTGTCGTGTAACCACTGTCCACATAGCTGAACTTCTGGTATCAGGAAAAGTCTATTTAAATTTATTACTGTCAAGACCAGTGTGGCACATCTAACTTAACTGTGAAAGCATACATCCCACAATCACCTTGCTGTGTGTCTGGCCTGGGTTGTGTTTTTTTTTTTATCTTTTTCTGTCTTTTGCAATAGAGTCGAAGCTCAGGGCTATTTATTAGAGGAGACACAAAGGTTTTGCTTCCAGTACTACACTGGGCTTTATGGACTACTAATGGGGATGTGTGCTAACCTCAGTCATCCCTCCCTTTGTGCTATCTCTAGTAAAGGCTGAATGTGACTGTGGTCGTTTTGGGGTTTTTTTGTGTTTTTTTTTTTTTTTTTTTTAAATGCCCTGATGACCTGGGGCAAGCTTTTCTTCTTCCCTCTGGCCAAGGCATAGATTGTATTTCTCTTCCTGGTCCCCCTCACCAGTGACATGGGCTTTGGGTGAGGGATTCAGGGTTCTTTTAATCTCTTCCCTCTTCCCCTCTTTTTAGTGGGGGTGCTGCTTTCTTTTTGCCCCTCTTTGTGACTCTTCTCACCCTTGGTCAACAGGGGTAAGCGTTGGGGCAATAACTTGACCTGTTCCCTCCTGCTTATCATTTGGTTTTGCAACAAATTTAGTCTTCACCAGCCTGGGAAACAAGAGTATCTGTTGTGCTCGCAAACTTGGATTTTCCCTGTCCCTCCAGCACTGCTGCCACACCGCCAAGCTGGCCACGGCTGATGTTCTTAGATAGGCTTTTGACATGGGGAAAAGAGCAGTAATTTACCAGGATTGCTGAAAAATCTTCTGCTGCCAAACTTTAATGGAGAAAAGCTGCACGTAGAGATTCTGAACACGCACTCCAGCTCGAATAGTTCTATTTTGTTGCTTTGGATTGACCCAAGAATGTTAATTAATGAAATGTTGCACTTATGTTTGGCCCGTCTAAAGATGTGACGACTACAGACAAATCAAATCAGTGTAGTAGATTTTATTAGGATTCTGTAAGTCTTAGAAGAGAAACCTCTTCAGTGAAGATTTTTTGGAGAAGTGGTGCATACAGCAGATGTAAGGATCTTAATTGGCTTTGCATCCTGGCAAATCGCTGCCTTTTCTGGTTTACTGTTTCGGACCACTAACTGCTGAGATGTGGATGCAAGCTTACATACAACCAACCTAGTGTGTCCTGAGTTTTATGACAAATTCAGTGTTTGTGTAAAAAAGAAAAAAGAAAAAAAAGAAAGGAAAAAAAAAAGAAAATAAGATAAAAGTAAAAATAAACACATTTTAAAGCAGCAGCTATCAAGTCAATGAACAATTGATGTTTCCATTAACTCTTTTGAGGAAAATATTAGTTGTAAGGATTTAACATCCTCTGTAATTAAAGTTTAACATAACAGTATTCCATAAGCAGCCTTTTTATTGTATCAGACCATTGCCTGATTTTAATATAATAAAAAGTGTGCATTAATATTAGAAGGCTTTAATTGTATTTATGTTTAGAATGTTGATCCCTTACGGAATTTTTGATTTGTTGGAAGTATCTTCCTACAGATCACGTTTAGCTAACAGTATATAAACTGGTGGTGAAAGGCAATTGTCTTTATCCAGCTGCTGCTGCTGTGCCAAGGAGAATCTTTAGTTTTAGTTTAATACCTCAGACTTGCATAGACTTGGCAGTTGGCAACGATATGTGATGCTAAGGAGCTGCTGAAATGGATTTCTAGGTGTGTGTGTGTGTGATCTGAAGGGGCTCTGTTGTTGCAATGACCTGTATGTGCTGTAGTCCTGAGGAGGTCGAATCCCTGTACAGTTGCATGCTACACTGTCAACTTCAAGCAGAACTTCAGAACCTGAAATGTTACCTGTTTTCCTTTCTCTCCAAATCTGGATAAAAACAGGGCCGTGAAATTTTGGCTTTGCCCAGTGTGAAGCATCTCCACTTCCAAGGATTGCCAGAAGGTGCCGGTGGGTGCACTTCAGCCTCATGGGGAAACATGGTTCTTCCTGGGTTAGGAATGAGAATGGGAATGATCTTTTGTGAAATATTGTGAAACTGGCTGCTGGCTTCTGGCCTGAAACGCTGCTCAGTCCTTTGGTAGCTCGGAGGGTGTCTGTGAAGACAATGCAACTAATACTTCGCCAGCATCGTGTGTGTGTTATTTAAAATAGCTTAGTATCTAAAGATGTTACATGGGAATCAGAACAAAGCTTGATAATTACAGTGTGCTGCTTCTTTATCTCTGTTTTTCAGAGCTGTTTTAAGAGTGCCCTTGCCCAGTTGGGGAGGATATGGCTGGTGCCTGTTTGGGGCCTCCCCCAACCTTTGTACATCAAGTAACGGTTTTAAAACCTTGAAACTGTATTTTGCTTTGCAAGTGGTGCAGGTTAGAGCATTCCAGCCCAACCCGTGCTGTGCTGTGCTGGCAAGAGCCACGTGTGAACAACATTTGCCATACGAGGCTGGGTGGTGCTTCAAAAAAAACACAAAGGGGTTCACTGTAAAATGTTCTCACCTCGGAGTTGTGCTTCTTGAACACGTCAGTGCTCCAAGTGCGCTGCTGTTCCCCTCTCAGCCAAGTGGGAGTGGTATGGAAAAATAGTGCTCTAAGAGTCAGCTGCCATTGAGTCTACGTGTTCTAGCTTTGTATGCCACCTACAAACTATGTAGTGGAAGAGACCCATCATCCCACAGCCTGGGTGCTTCTTCATGCATCAGAAGTGAATGTGGGGAAATGAAACTGTCTTGCCTGTATTTACCCTACCTCTGGCAGTGGAAAGGCAGAGTGTTGGTCCCTGCTGACCCTCAGTTTATGTCCTGAACCAGTGTCTCTTAAGGATACAAAGGGATAGTAAAGCAAGTGGATTGGCCATAAAATAAATGTTGTTCCTTGGAGCAGGTGCTGCTGGAGATGGCTGAAGCAGCGCTCGGGGAGGAGAGTGATTTGAGCAGGAGAGCTGCCCTGTGGCTGCCCCTGGCTACTTCCAGCGGAGTTACAGGGACCGTCTCTGTACTTCCAGTAAAACCCCTTCACCTGCCAGTGCTGCAGATGTGGAGCGAGGTTTTGACTCCACTTGTAAGATGAAGACGGTAGAGGGAGCCAGCAAGCTTTACAAGGCTTGGGGCGGAGTAAGGTGCAAATACTGCTCAATTGAAATGTTCAGTCCACTTGTGGGAACCACTTTTCATATGTCTTGGATCAATTTAAATTTTAAAAGCCTGTTTATCATTACTTTTTCATTGTACAGGCATTAACTTGGTAGGGGAAAAAAACAGCACTGCAGTGAGATTTTAATTGTTAATAAAGACTAATTGTTGTTTGCTTCTTGGTCTGTTGTAATTAAACTCTGTGTGTGCGTGTAGGGAGTATATGCTTAAATATGTTTTTTCTGTACACTTACAACCACATAGAGGAGCAGTGTTAAGTTCTGCGAGTTTTAAGGAGGGGGACAAACCTGGCAGAGAGGTGCAGTGGGACATGCTCTTACTCCTTTGCCAAATGCCAGCCTTTGTAGTGTCTTGCCAAAATGGTAGGAGCTGTCTGTGGCTTACCTTGCTGTTTGTGGGAATTGACCATTAGACATCTGAGGTCAGTGCTTTACCTACAGGACAGTGTTTCCTACATCAAGCAACAACACAGTGAATTCAGTATTCTTTTCAAGCTGGCTTTAGCTTACACTGAAACAAGGGAGTTCCAGTTCTGCACGTACCTGTAAATATGTCCGCTTCAAGCTTTACCTACCTAGAACTGAAAGAGGGTGAAGAAAATTTAATAGTGATATTCTTAATGTCTAATTTTTGTACATATTAATTTAAGAAGCTTTTTCAGATGGCTTAGAGTTTTCATAAGTCAGTGGAAATTGTCATATTGCATTAATCTTTGTCTAGGATGCTTTCCAAAAGCATACTAACCTTGCTGTTGACTAAGATTCCAGTCCCTTAATAGCTTCTCTTTTTCTCTGCTCTTGCTGTAGCAGATTGCTGGAGAATGTGCTTAACTTTTAAGCCTGTGAAGAGCCCCAGTGAAGTAAAATTCAAGTTAGATGCATGCTTAAGTGCTTTGTTGGACCAGAGCCAGCATGCTCAGCCTCTGCTAGGAAAGAGACTTTTTTAGCCTTTATTGAGCATGTTTTTCCTAGTCCTCCCTTCTTGGTGCTAAGTTCTTGGTGCTTGTGCCTTCACATTTTCCCCTGATGTCTCCCACATCTGTTGTAACAAAAAAGCAACAAGCACAGGACAACATGAAAGGAGATAAACCAGGTTCTCATAATTTTTTCTCTGTCAAGCATCTTGTCACCTTTTTCATCCTTCTCTCCTTTTAAATAAAGCCTACAAAGGGTTTTCAGAAATGTGGGTCCTGTCCTATTTTCTGCCTCTGAAGCCTGGTTGTTGGTAGCTTTGCCCTAACATGCACCTTGAATGGGTAATAGGAGGGGAGGATAAATGTCAGATGGTCTGTCTGGAAGCTCCTTTCCTGTCACTCAGCATTTATTATTTTGTATTATTCCATTAGCTCTCTACCCACCAAAGAATGTTTCAGGATAGCCAATGCTGAAGTTTCTTTTGGAAGAAAAACAAGCAGAAGTTTTGGAAAGAAAAGGGAAGCAAACTTTTAAGCCATGTTCACCAGAAATTGTGGGTCCGTTTTCCCTTCTACTCTTTTTCTAGAGCTGTTTTAAAACCATGTGTTCATAACTGGCCTGGTGGTGGCCTCCAGATTTACAGAGAACAGGATTTTTGTTTGTCTGATGGAGGATTTCTGGGGCAGATCCGTGCTTATTTGTTGGTAATAAGTGCAGGCAGAGGGAAGATGGAGTGGAGGAAAGGCTGGAGGCTGGCAGCACCGACCCTGCCTGTGCAGACTGGGGCCTGGTAACTGGGAGCTGTGTGTTTCTGTGGGCTGCTGTCTCCTTGGGGCAAGGGGAGCACCCACAACTTCAGGAGTATTCTAGAAATTAGGAGTAATATTTCATTAGAGCTTTTTGCAATCATTGTGACTCAGGTGCTGTGTAAATGGGATCGGGATGTACACTGGCTGTGTGTGTCATCCTGGAGCAGTGAGTGGGACTTGAGAAACAACCACAACAGAGCAGAGATCTTAGTAAGGTGCCTGCCAAACTTCTGTCCCTCTGAAGAGACCTCTTAAATCCCTGGGCTACCAGATTAGATGTTGTCCAAGGTTAGCAGCCAGATGTTTCTCAGCTGTTTGGACTGCTTTCCAGCTGAGACCAAATGAGTGGCTATCCAACTAAGTATTAATATAAACATTTTAGAGGCCTTGCCTTGAGCAAGCCATTAAAAACTTCCCACGATACTGTGAGTGGTGCTGGCTTCCTTGGAGAGCATCAGTATTTTGTGTATCGCACTTGAATATCCTGAGCGGGTCAGACCTGGGCTGCCACCTGCTCCTGCAGAGCTGGGGCCAGGCCTCCCCCTTGTTTGAGTGGCGCCAGAGCAGTGTGGTCCCTGGAATTTGATTATTTGTGTTAGCAGATAATTTAGGCCAGAAGGCTGAGAGTGTTCCCTTCCTTCCCTGGATGTCGTCATGCTTCCCAGCAAAACACAGTCCTGGGTCCTGTGCCCCCTCCCCTCGCCCCACAAGTAAAACAAAAACGCTTTCAACGTCCCCTTCTCTGAAGGGTCACTGTCCACTCGTTTTAAGCTTGGTTTTGGCTTCTGCACGCCTGCCAGAAGGGGAGGATTTTATTATCCAGTACGTAGAGCCGTGTTTTTAATTATTGCATGTATTAGAGAACAGAATGAGTTTTTAATGCATGGTTCTTCTCCTGAAATATTCCTAATGCCACCCCTGAGCTTCAGTGTTCGAACGTGAGTGGTGAGAAATGACCCTCTCTGGTGTCCCACTGGCACGAAACGAGACCTTTCTAATGCTCTCCATCAGTTTCATCAGGTTTTAGGGCTTTGGTTCTCCAAGGCCTGGCCTGCTCTGGCCCAAAATCAAACAGCATATACAGCAAAGTGAGGTCCTGCTGGAGGCACAGGATGTTGATTTGTGGATGCAGATGCTGTTCCACAGCCAGGAGTGTCTTGGGGCTGGGTCGCAGGGAATGAGTTTGCTCCTCGGGGCTGGTGCCTGCAGCTAGTGCAGCAGTTGACCTCCCTCCTTTTTAAGCTGCAGTATTACAGCCTGAGAGGATGTCGTGGGTCTGCCTGGGTTACTCACTGGCATGAGCTGCTGCTGTGGCAGTGTGGGGAGGGTGTGTGTGGGGAGGGGGTCCTGCTCACCCACCTTGTGATGGCTCTGCCCCGTGAAACAGACCCTGCTACCCATTACCTGTTACCTGGGATCACTGCCAGAGCTGCCCCAGGCAAGGTGCAGTGGATGAGTTCACCTTATGGAGGTGTTTTTTCTATGAAAGATTTTGAAAACTACAAGTGTTAAGGGCATGGGCAAAAGGGGAGGATTTAACAAAAATAATTCCAGTATTTAAGCTGAAAGGGTTGGTGTCTTCATCCAGCACCTGGCAGGTTCACTGGGGACAGTCAACCTGGCCAAATGCTCGCTGAAATAGCAAAGCCCCAAAACTCACAATTTGCTTGTAGCTCTGCTTTAAAAACCTGAAAAAATCACCATAGGAGATGCTTGCTGTATTGGGCATGGAACAGGAGCTCCTGAAATTGAGGGCCCTAACTTCATTTACTGACAAACCTGAGAAGGCCGAGGTAGCCTTTGCTTCTTGCTTGTCTAAGTCCTCCCTGTTGCTGTGGAGCAGTGGGGAAAAGGGCCTTAATTAACAGATTCTGTTCCCCTGGAATGGGCAGAGTTCCCATCAGCAGCCCTGCTCAGTGCCCTCTGCTCCTGCAACCCTGCTTCTCCCTGACAGGTTTTGGGTTGTTTCCACATCCTGTTTGTGATCTGCAGGTTGAACTCATCCAGCTGATACCCTTGTGGTGTTCCTACTTGGGGTGTAGAATTACCTTTAATAATAATAATAGTAAAAGTTTGGGAAATAAGACTTTTAAACCAGCTTCTCAGAGTAAGGACGTGCCCCTTCAGTTCTCGTGCTGTGGTTTAGATCTGTTATCTCTGTTTGCAAGCAATGAAATTTTGTATGGCAGCATCATGCCATTATAACCTACAATTTTTCAGGTTTGTGGCTGAAGTGTCTCTGATAAGCCCATGTGTGGTTTTTATTGTAGGATCCACAATCACATTGCTCTTAAGTGAGAGTCTCAGACCAGAGTGTCTTGTTTCTACCTCGGTTTTCCCCTCTCTCCATTCCTGTGTTGTTCTAAGGGTGAAACACATCGAGTAGGTTCAGTGCTGGTGACTTGGTGCTGCTGGAAGCTCGGGGGTGTGCTCTGCCTGCCAGGACCTGGGTGCTGCCTGGGTGCTTCTTGCCCTGCTGCCAGCTCCAGTGCTCTGCTGCTGGTGCCCACCTTGCTGCATCCCCTGGGAGCATGGTGTGCAGGATTGCTCTGCTGTGCCTTTCCACGGGCTTGACCCATGCAGCTGAGACAGTTGGATATGCTGGCTAGAAGGATAATGAAGTGAGAAGGACTGTAGAGTTGTATATTAGGTGAAACCTGCAAAATAATGAAATTAACCCTGACAAAGCAAAAGTTTCCTGTTGTTGCTGTGATGGAAGCATCCTGTGTCCTGGAAAGCAGCAATGCAGGAATGGGTTTCCAGCACCCTCTTTGTTATTAAGTGTTCAGCTAATATCAAGGCGTGGGCTTGTTATTCCTTGCAAAGAACATCCCTGTTTTCATGGAGGCCACCTGGAGGACACACAACCCAGACAAATTGACCTGCTGCTTCCAAGAACATCCTCAAATCGCTTTACAGCAGCAGTGTTCAAGGGGGCAGAGAGCTCCTGCACTGTCCCTGCTGCTCCTGCTCTGTCCCTGCTGCTCCTGCTCTGTCCCTGCTGCTCCTGCTCTGTCTCTGCTGCTCCACACTCTGTCCCTGCTGCTCCACACTCTGTCCCTGCTGCCCGACTTGCCCCGTTTCTCTTTGGCATCGGCAAAAGTCAAACACTTGAGTACAACCATGTTTGAGGTGAACTCCGCAGCACGGCCTGGTGTGATTCTGATGTTGTTCTGGAGACAGGAGAGCCGCTGTGGCTCGCTGGTTGTGGTGGCTGATGTGCCTGTGAGACCATGCACTCACATCCTTGGTGGGAGCCATCATGTGCCAGCACTAATCCCAGTTGGAGACCAGGAACAGTCAGATGCAGGGCTGGGATTTGGATCCCTTCCTCTTTCCATTCCCTGCAGCTTGGCATCGCCAGCTGGGAAAAGGATGCATGTTGGTTGAAAAGAAAAACAGGAGGTTATTGTTCCTCTCTCTAACACAGAAGGCATTCCTGCGAGCGGGAACTGTTGGCCCTGGATGCTGAGATGGGTGTTTTCAGTCATTCACTTTCCTTATATTTCTTGCTCGTGTTTTGCCCATTCCGATTTATTTTTAATGGCCCTGACACCCTTGTTTATAATAACAAATAGCAAACTTGTGGACACAATGAGACTGTTTCAGGTTCAAGTGTTTTTAATAACCTTGCAGCAAGAAATAGACCCGAGCTGAAATCTGGAGAAACCTGATGAAGACTCAGTGCTGCTGCAGTGAAATACGATTTGGAGCCGCTGCTGTGCAAACAGCCCGGACAGCGATCGCTGCCCCGCTTTGACTCCTGGCCAGGCTTGTCAGACAAGACTCCCCTTTGTATCACTCCAAGCCCCGACTTCCAAGTGGTGTTTTTGTCTTCCAGACATGACCTGATTTAAGTGAAGGGGTAGGTAAAGATAATTTTTTTTATGATTGTTTATCTGTGCCTCCCCAGCCCTCGTCCCAAGCAGGGTAATTCCCATCTGGGATGCTGCAGCAACTCAGGGCGAAGGGAAGAAGTGATGCCTGGCATTGTGAGGCCTCACACGGTTTATTAAGTAAAACCTTATTAGCTGCTTTCAATGGGGGAGTTGTTGTTTGCCAACAAAAATAATCAGGCAGCTCAGCCAGCAGCCAAGGCAGGCTCCTTGTGCCTGTCCTTCGAGGCAGGAATCTGGGGCTGGTTGTTGGAAAAATGCTGCCCAGGGTCAGAGATGGGCATCTGCCTTTTGGGAAAACAAGGATTTGGTTTTGGAGAAGGGCAGGATGGTGATGCAAACCCCAGGGAGGGGGGGCTGGCCAGTGGGACCCCCTGGCCAGGCTCTGGGGTGGCAGAGGGCAGCAGGGCTCGCTGGGCAGTGGGGGCCTGAGCACATGGGTACCTGAGACAGAGGCTCATGACAGGAGCCCTCCGGGGGGGGTTTGGATGGGCACCTCCCACCTGGCCCCAGACCTAGCAGCTCATTATCTAGTGTCTGTAGAGCACTTGCTGTGGTTTCCCAGCTCTGCAAGGGTGAGTTTGGGCTTCACTGCTCCCTCGTGGTGCTGCAGCATCCCTGTACCTGCCCAGATCCCCTCATCCCAGTGACCCCCCTGTGGAGAGGTGCTGGGGATCATCATCCTTGTGAGCAGGAGGGAACCTGTCCAAGTACCCCTGCACTGCAGTGGTTCCTGCCTCTGCTAGGACTGGGATGGCCCGGGGTGCAGCTGGGAGCAGTTGCCAGGTGCATGCACTGAATTTTGCACATCCTCAGCCAGAGCTGGGAAGCCAGGAAATCCTCTCCTTGCTCCCTCAGCAGAGCTGCCCTGTCCCAAGGCCGAGCGGGGCCATGCTCAGCCCTTTGCCTTTACAGGGTCTTCTGCCCTATTTATCTTCCCCAGATGACATCTCCCCTCCCCGCTCCACGCAACACCCCCTGAAAAATAATAAACGGCGGCAGGCTCTGTAAACAAAGCCTATCTCCAAAGCTGTTTGAAATGTAGACAGGCTCAAGTGAATTAGTTCAGCGAGGACTTAATTGCCGTCCTGTCTGTCAGCGTGCAGTGCTGAGGGTTAGCAGGGGAGCTCGGTGGCAGGGAGATGGATGGGGTCCTGTGCCGGGGTGGCAGCCGGGGTCACCGCTCCAGAAACCACGTCCCGGCGTGACCCCCGCCCAGATAAGCGGCCTCCGCGCCGTCCCCAGCGCTGGCTCGTCCCGCTGCTCTCACCCTCCCTGGCCTCCCCTGAAGTCCAGCCTGGAGTGACAATGCTGGGAGAATGGCCTGGGTTTGCAAATAAAATAACTTCTTGTCCCTTCCCTGGGGGGGAGTTTGGCCTTGTGGCTGCTGGTCCCCTGCAGAGTGGAACAGGGGTGCAGTGGCTGCTGGTGTGTCCCCAAAGCACGAGGCATCGCAGAGTGGCTGGTGGGACCTTTCTCCATTGGTCAGGGAGATACCCCAGGCAGGAGAAATTCCTCAATATGAGGAAGAAAATATTAATCTCCCCATCCCATCCCAAGCAGATGCAGAGCTGTATCGCTCGTGCACTGCAGAACAATCCCAGCAAACCCTGGCAGACCCCAGCCCTGCCAGAGCCTTCCAGTCAGCGGGAGCACGGGTGCTGGAGAAAATCAAGGATAACCATCCATCTGCTTAGGCCTCTCCCAGTGAGAGGGCTTTGGAGAGGCAGGAGATGTCTGAGGGAGAGCAGATGGGGGGCCCGGATGGGTAACCAGGGAGGAGCAGCACCCTCAGGGTACGGTGCAAATGGGGTGTCAGCCCAGGGAGCTGCCGCTTCGCCACGGGGGAGTGGGATTTGGGAAGGCAGCCGTCAGCAGGGCGTCTGGCCGGGCTCTTCCCCACCTCCCTGCTAATTAAACGGCAGCCTCTTATGCATGTGGAAAAGGAAGGAGAAGAAGGAAAAAAAAAAAGATCAGCAAGCCCAAGCCCTTAGATTACTGTTTACCCCCTCGAGGAGCACAGAAGTATATTGTCCATTTAATAGAAGCCTATAAATCACTGAAAAACATTTATAAAATAATTGAAGGTAATGGGAACCATTTGTTTAAATAACATCACGTTCATGCCCCAGAGGTGCAATAAAAGTTAGATTAATTGATAGGATTTTATATCTCACTGTGAAAAACTGAGTCACATTCTAGACACCGACAGTTTGGGAAAGTTGCAAATTCATCAGGCACCCAGCTACTATCAAAATAGTCTCTTCCATGCAAAGAGGCACATTTATATGACCCTGAAGGGTTTTGGGATGAGAACTATTTACTTAAACTGCGAAGTGAACTAGCCAGTGTGAGATCCTGACCCAGATTGGCGTGGGTTTTTTTTCCCTGCCTCTTCTATCTGCTGTTTCGTTTTTATTTTTTTTCCCATTATGATAAAAAGCAAATAAATATCTCTAAACCAAAGGCTCATTCCTAATCCAGGGCTAAAGTGTCCTGTATCCATTGGTGCCCATGAGAACAGCACCTCCGGGGATGTGATAGGGAAGAGGATGTGGGATAGGGAAGCAGTGCTGCCAAGGCCAGCTCCCCATGCTGGACTGTTCACCCCAAACCTTGCTGGGTGCCCCATGGCAGGATTTGCCCTCCCCAGGCTCCTCTCAGCTGCCAGCTGGGGCCAGTAGCAAGGCGTTTAGCATGTAACCCTCCCTCCCCTCTTCCCCTGAAATCATGTTTTGTGGTTTATTTGGTTAAAGGGCAGAAAATGAAACAAAGCTTAGGTTTTAGCTAAAGGGCACCTGGTGAGGGGATGGGAGCTGCAGGTGAGCAGGGACTGCCCAGCCCTGCCACTGCTCTGCCTCCCCCAGTGCTCCCTCACTGCCCACACTCCAGTTTTACCTTGGTTTTCCCCAGACTCCATTTTCCCTTCTTTCCCCTCTTTTCAGTGACTCTTGTGTGCTGGTACAAGGCCAGCAGCAGGCCCAGGCTCTGCCAGGTGAGAAGATCACATGTGGGAGTGTCACCCCCCAGGCCCCCCATCATCCTGCTGCCCTGTGGCACCCCATGCCAGCATCAGGGACAGCTGCCCCTCTCCCAGAACACCCTTTGTGGCTCATCTCCGCAGCAGCTCAATCACCCCGCAGCAGAGGTGCACCCGCAGCAGGGGTGCCCTCAAATGCAGCCCCTTGGGGGGCACAGCAGAGCAGGGGACCCACCTCTCTGGGAACCCTGCGTAGAAACTTTTCCAGAAAGCCCATCCCAGGGCAGGACCAGCTCCCAGCCACCCTCGCCAGTCAGCCCTGCCGAGCCTGAGCAGGCGGCGCGGCCGGGCTGCGCATCGGCTTTTGATAAAGGCGCCCTGTCAAACAAGGGCTGAATAAATCATGATGTGTTACCAAGACGCATTACAGCTTTTAAAACAACCACCATGGCATTCTACCCCACGGACTGATGAGTCTGGGGATGCCAGATCCCTGGCGCTCCGCAGCCTTGCTGGAGCCAGCTCACATCTGGAGTGCAGTAAACGTACCCAGAAGCAAGAAAGCAGCTCTGTAAGGGTCAGGAGTACAGAGAGCGGCTGCTGACTCCAGGCGCCACCCCAAAACCCACATGCATTTCCTTGTGTAAACACATGTGGCCAAAAGGCAGCCATGGTCACCTTTCTCCAACATGAGCCCTATAAAACCGCCAGCAAAGTGAGGAACAATGTCACTATTATTGTTTTAGAGGAATTCCTCCGAAGCAGAAAAGCATAGCCAGGCTGCCGACAAGGGTGTCTTTAAAAGCAGGGCTGACAATTGACTCCAGAGCTGAGGGAAGGGGGGAAAAAAAAAAAAAATCCCCCTGGGGTTGATCATTTGCAGTTGTTGGGGCTTCCAGAGTTGTCCGTTAACCTGCTGGGTCCTGCTGCTGCAGAGGCACAGCTGGGCATGGGGCTTCACACAGAGCCCTTATGCACTCATCACACCAGTGGGGCTGCTGCCCTGGGGATGGAGTCCTTTGGGGCCAGCCCAGGGGATCCTGGGATGTTAGGGTTGGGTGCTGGTGGGAAGCAACCCTGAAGCTCCTTCTGTCTGTGCAGTGCAGTGCCCAGCAAATTGTGAGCTAAGCTCACCCAGGACCCTCTCCCAAACCTGGTGTGGGTTTATTGCCCATGAAAGAGGATTTGTTCCCCAACCCGGTATCAGCTGCAGCTGCAACCCTGCTAATGCAATCAGAGCTCCCAGGGCTGGCATCAGTCAGGGTGAGCACTTCATGTACCTGGAGAAGAAAACTACTGGTGCCTTCTCCAAGGGGCAACCAGGGCAAATATCTGGGGTCTGGTGCTGCTGTCTCTTGGGGGGGGTCAGTTGGATCGAGACCTTAGAGCTGCTTGTCTTTGGGGATTTATTGCCCAGTGGCAGAAGCAGCAGAAGCAATAACCTGGGCCTGGATCCTGCCCTTAAATGGGGAATCACAGCCTGGAGCCCCATGGATACTCCCCGCACTGCCTGGGGAGGGCTGGGGGCTGGCAGTGGGCACAGGGCTCCTGCCAGAGCCTGAGCTGAGGCAGGGCTCCAGCACCAGTGGTACTAAAGGGTCCCTGTGCGAGGCCTGGCCTGGAGGATTTTGGGTACAGGGCTGAGAAAGGGCTGTGAATATGGATGGTGGTGGGAGGCGTGCAGATAGGGCGAGTCTCCATGCTTACCTCCTGATTGGAATGACCTTGCTCCTGGATAAGGGCTGTCCTCCAGTGAGCAGAGATGAACAGCTGAATTTCAGTGATAAACCCATCAAATAGTTAAGTGTGTTAGAGGCTGTATGAATGCCCTGCAGAAAAAGTTTCTCCAGTGAGTCAGGGTCCCAAAACCTTTCTTTGGGAAGCTTATCTTATCGGGCAGGGATGCAGCAGCAGGCGAGGAAACAGGGCCAGCTCAGCCTGAGTAATGGGGCTCTGAGCAGAAGCATTGCAAAACTGAAGGTGCTTTTAAAAAGTCCTGACATCGCAGACGGAGGGGTGAGGAGAGAGGAAGAGGAGGCTTAGTCACATTGGCCATAACCCAACACTGTGATGCTTCTCCAGAGCAAGGTCTTTAATGTCCTTCCTAGGACAAAGCTTTACATCTGCCTTCCCTGCTTCCCCTGTGAGAGCAAGCTGGGGGCTGTTCCCAGCCAAATCCGCTCCTTAATTCCCTCCATTGGAGGCTGGGGCCAGTGAGAGGGATGCTGCCAGCACCACCCCGAGGAGCTGGGAAGCCCTGTTGCCCCACGGGGCCACCGAGCAAGGGGTGTGGGTGGGGCTGGGGGGTCCCTCAGCTGCCGGCACAGTGATGCTTCCCAGGGACACCTCCAGTGAAGGCACAGCCTGTGCCCTCCCGGAGGAGTTGGCAGCTGCAGGGGGATGAGCTGTCAGGAGCCACCAAGACAAGCAGGGAGTGTGATCCTGAGTGAGAACAACCCAGCTGGCTAGAGAGCTCCCTCTGGTCCCAGAGCTGAGCCCTCATCCGAGCCCAGAAAGCCCCCGCGGTCCTTCGGGTCCCGTAACCAACCTGAGCTGGGCAGCAGGGGAACCCAAAAGCCAGTGTAAATAACGTGCAAACACTGGCCAAGTTTCTAAAGTAGCTAGAATTCCCAGGAAAGAGGAGCATCAGTGTCTGGGGACTAAATACCCCAAACCATTCCCAAAAGGAAGAACACTAGTGTGGAAGGGTAATGCTTTCCCTGCTCCTCCTTTCCCCCCATGTGGATGCATATCTTGAATTTCCACCTACTTAGGAACTTCTTCCCAGGGTAAGTGCCAGCATTAAATTAAAACCTCCTTGGAGCCTTCCCCTGGAAGCCAGTATGTCACAGCCAACATCCAAGTGTGTCCATGTGCAGAAGGATGCCTTCAGAAATGCTGTGTGTATGGTCCCTATGGTTGGACAGGATTCCTGAGGGGCTGGTGGGACGGGAAGCCTCCGAGCTGGGGGAAGCCTTTGGTTTCTCCCCACCACTTGCGTAAATCCCCAGACACCCACACACTGGGGGAGTTTCTCGTGCTGGTTTCTTCTGGGGGGGGAACAAAATGAGGAGGAAACTGGTGATTTACTGCACGTAGCTGGTATGAAATTGAGGGAATGGCTCTGCCACTTCCAGAGCAGCGTGACCGTGCTCTGATCTCAGGGTAGGTGACCGGGACAGACCAGTCATGATGTGTCCCCAGTGCTGAGTGGAGCTGGAGGTGGGCTGGGGTGGGGACTCTGGTGCCTGCTCCCTGTGTGGGCATGCAAGGAGTAAGACACTTACACTTCTGGAGGCTTCGAAGGCAGCAGCTACAGGATACGTGTGATTATTATTATCATTCCCTTAATTTTTTGAATTTCATAAAAGTACCTGCCCTTAGGACAGGGATTTAGAGACTGTGATGGAGCCAGTGGCATTTGCTGCTGGGCTTCTGTGAAGCTGGAAGAAAAGGAAATTTTTTATGTGGATTTTTTTTTTGTAGTTAATAAAAAAAGACAAGGGGGCTCTTTAGCCAGAGAGGAAGGAAGTGTCACAAATGATTGATGACATTTTGAGTTCCTTGTTGAAATATGGTCAAAACCATTGGGTGGGAAACGTTTGGGGCCAGTTCTGTCACCTGCCTGCTGTTTGCTTGGGACCCAGGGCTGGCACAGGGGTCACAGATGTTTTGGGGAGGGTCCCAGACCAGGTCACAGGTGAGCCTTGCCAAAAGCACAACCTTGTGCAAGCAGGGCTCCTCCTCAGCATCCTTGGGAGACCCAGGCAGACCCAGATCCTCACTGTGATGAAAGACAAAATGCAAAGGACCTGAAGACCAGCTCTAGGGGACACCCTCTGGCTCTGTGGGGACTGGCCAGCACCAGCCTGGGGCACGGCCCCACTGCATCACCCCCTCCAAACACTGCCAGCATCCCAGCCTGCCTCTCTATGTAGTGCTATTTTTAAAACACCAAAGAAGAACTCCCACCTCCGTCTGCTGGAAATGTGGTGTGTCCCCCTTGCTATCTGCAGCAGCCAAGAGCCCTGCTCATTTTCAAACCCGCCAGAGTGAGCTTTAGATATAAACCCAACCAAGCAAACTGAAAGGAGCTTGTTGTGTAAAAAAGTTCCTCCGAATTAGCTGTATCTGGCCTGTGATCCCTTTTTGATTGAATACTTAATAGCAGCCAGGTGCAGGCAATAAGGGACGCTCACCCGCGCCTCTGGAAGCAGCCTGGGAACGCGGGGCGGTGGGGCAGGCCATGGGCGGCTCGGTGTGTGGGCTGCTGCTGCCCTTCCTCTGCCTCTCATCTGCAGGGATCCCAGCCTTTGTTTCCTTCCCTCGGCGCTGAAGGAGCACAGGAGATGCACACAGATGCATCTCTATGTTTGCAGGCGGGTGCGGCTGCACGTGCAAAGCTCTGGGTCGGGCTCCACGCACAGGCGTGGGCACACGTGTGTGTTAATGGCAGCAGGCAGGTAACGTGCATGTTGTGTGTGTGTGTGCACTCATGTGTGTGCATGTATATAAAGATGTTCTCCTCAGCAGCTGAAACAACAGGCCCTCCTGCCTCGGCTGAGGGTGCAGGAGCACTCCCGGCGCTCCCGCAGCGGGACGGTCACGTGGCGCTCGGAGACATTTTTCCATCCTGGCACTTCCAAATATGTCTGCTGGTGTTTAAGCCCATTTCCATTCCCGAGTACATATATGTGCAGTTTTACTGCCTTAATTTTAGAAACATACTGGCTTCGTAGACAGTAATAAAAAGGGGATGCCAGGGAGAGAGACTGTCCAGAAAATACCAACTTAAAGACATTGCTCTTCTGGCGCATCTCCTGTCCCTGAAAGCACAGGGCCAGGCAGGAGAAAGGACAAAAATTAACCTTATGGGCCCAATTCTGGGTCAGGACACAGCAGTGCTGCCACACTCAGTGGTCCTTGGTCCCTGTCCCTATGCCAGACCAAGGGAGCAGCAGCGCCAGGCAGCAGAACTTTTGTGGCTGAAGATGCCCAAGCTGCTCTTGACTTGGCATGGCCTCAGGGTCCTTTTCTATCCAACAACCTTATTAAAGATGCACTTTTTTTTTTTTTTTTTTTAAATTTTTTTTCTGTCCATTACTTTTTCCCCAAGTGATGCAATTTCCACCCAGTACTGTTCTGGAGAAAGACCTATAGCGTGTCGCTTCCGATTAGAACTCCTGTAGCCCGCCTGGTTACTTGATTTATTGACCTCCCAAATCCTCCAAAGAAACTCGATGATTTAATGCAAACAATTCCCTCATGCCTGAAGATACAGTGTTTGCCAGAGCATTTTCTGGGTGTTAGGATCCAGAAAGTTGTTAGTGCCAAGAAGAGAAGGAATTGCTATGGGCTCTTGAAATCTGGGCAAACACTTTGCAGATTGCAGAGGTATGACCCAAGGATACACGTGTGCTGCACCTCGTGTGTTCTTGGGGTGCAGGGATTTGTACTGGGCTGGTCCCAGTGCTACTTCAGGGGTTTTGTCCCTTTCTGTGGGCACTGGAAGCCAGGCAGGAATGGCGTGGCACAGATGGATGAGATGGGAGCTGGCAGAAAGCCAGCCAGGCAGAATTAACCTGTCAAAACTTTTTGAATGTATATGCTCAAGCAGAATGCGTTTGCATGGGATCAGCACTTTTCATCACGTGGTGACAGTGCTTCAGAAGCCCTGAAACCAGAGTTCCTCCGTTGCTGCACCATAACTCCAGTTTTCCACCTGCAAACAGGGTTGATAACACTTTCAAGCTATGAGGAAGGTGATAAGATTCAAGAGGAAAAGGCGCCAGGCCAGAGCCATGTCATTCTTTATTGTCCCGAGGTCTCAGGTGTGCACAGAGGGCTGCAGAGGAAAATCACTGAAAGGCCTGTTCCTTCTCCTGGAGGGGAAGTGTTTGTAGGATTAGGGCATATTTAGACATGGCAGAAATGGGATTCCTAAACAAAGGGCTGGGGGAGGTGAGCCCCTGCCACTGCCGCCGCTTCCCAAACCGCAGAGCGTTTCCAGAGTCTCTGCCTACCTGCCTGTGGAGTAAAGCTGTCCAGACCCGCCGCCCTGCGCTCGCCACTTCCATTTTAGGAGGTGGTAGAAACAGGGTTAGTCATTTCTAACCCCTGGCTTTCTTACCAGAGCAGACGAGGTGGGCTGGGGGGTGCAGGGTTGTAGCTGGGAGCTTCTGGCTTCACCCACCTTTTCTGGGTGCAGATCCATTGCCGTGCATGCTGCCAAACCTGGCTGCTGGTCTCTGCTTGAGGACCCCCCACTCCAAGCACTGCCGTGACAGACACTCTGGCCAAAAACACGTGTATGTGCTTTTGCTGAAGGGCTGGGTTTGGTGCTGGGGCCCCTCACCTGTGGGTGCTTTGTGTTGGTCCCAGGAGGAAGCCTCTTCTCCATTAATGGCCACAAAATAAATTTGACTTAAATGGTAAATGGCAACATGGTGAGCAATCTGTACAGATTTACTTCAGGGTGGTGTAATTAGCAGCTGGGAACGTGGAATTCTCTGGGAGCTGGTGTGCAGGAGCCAGAGCAGGGTGTTTCCTATGGAAGAAATCAGGGCAGGCTGAGGAAAGGTGTCAGTGTCAGCTCTGCGAACCGTGAGGGCTCAAGGCTAATTAAGCTTTGGCCCGTCTTCAGGAAATAAAGATGCGTGACGCCAGATTGCTGCTGGGAGTGAGGAGGGGGTGCTGGGGGGTGAGGAGGGGATGGTGGGGAGTGAGGAGGGGATGCTGCTGAGGCTTTTGGATGCTGGAGGTGGAGTCAAGGGGGATGACTGCACTGTGGGGACAGTGGGCCATCCCACCTTGGACCTTGAAAACCTGTGTCCAAGCAGGGTCCTTGGAAGCCTCCCTCTTTTCTCCCTTGCTCTGTCAGTCCTCAGCTCAATCCCGTGCTCGTGCACAGACACAGGCATACTGGGTGAGTCTCTTGCAGCGAGCATGAGCAGATGCAGGGAGGCACGTGTGCTGGGCTTGGCTTGCAGCAGTGCTACATGTGCTTTTTTAATTATTATTATTTACACCCACAACCAGCTTATAATCTCTGGCCAAAACTTCATCTCCTGTATGGAAAGATTTGGCCCGTGGAGAGACATTAACTTGAAGGTGAGTGGGGAATATGAAAAGGCCCTCTATGTGGAGAGCAACTGGGTTTGTCTCCAGTACACAACTGTGGTTTTTCCATCCCTCTGGGTCTCTGCTTGGGGGTGTCACTGTGCTGTGAGCTCTGCCCATGCTGCAGCAGTCTGGATGAGCCATGGTGCTGCACTGACACCACAGCTGGGCCCTTGTGCCAAGGCAAAGCTGGGTCTGTGCTGTTTGCCTGCTCAGCACCAGGGCACTGAGCATTCAGGAGCACTGCACCTTCTGAGGTGGCTGGAGGGGATGGAGCAAACCCAGACCTGAACTGTCCTGGTGGGCTGGCTCTGTGTCAGGAAAGCAGCAGATCCAGCACCCTGGGATGCTGGGCTCCCTCTTGGCAATGGAAATGTGGGGTGCATGCTGCCACCCTACCAGATTGACACTACAATTCCTTGGCAGTTAGTGAAAAATGCATCTCGCTGTAAAACTCAGAAGAATAAAAAAATGGGAGGGGGGAATGAAAGAAGCTGTTGGTGCACAACTGATCTGCTGACTCAGCCGCCTCCCTGGAGAATGGAGGAAAAACCCTTTGGCTATGATCTGCCAAGTGCTTGGGAGCCCAACGGTGACCCTGCCGGCAGCAAGCAGGGGGACCAGCCCAGCCCTGGCTCAGGCAGATGCCACTCTCACACGTGTGATGAAGGTGTGGGGCCTCAGCTCACAGCCTCCACTGCAGCAGCACAACTTAATTGTTTTCTGCAAAGGAAAAAAAAAAAAAATTATCATTTGGGGAATAGATGGAAAAGGAGATAGCATCAGGCAGTCATGGCCTGTTCTCCACCTGTTGTTATTTTGGTCTGGCCCAATCAACCTGCTAGCCAGGCTGGAGCCAGAGACCATCTGGAAAAACTGCCGTGTTTATAAAACTGACATGGAGCAGCACCCCAGGGCCCTGACCTCCCACACAAATCTGGAAATGATTAAAATGGCTCTGGCTGCCTTCGTGGCAGAGAGCTGCCTGCAGAGAGCAGCCCACCGGCTGCATTTGGAGTTCTCATCAGCAGGGCTGGGAACGCCTGCCCTCCTCCCGGCACGCTGCCCGCCCAGCCTGAGCCCCGCGGGCAGGCTCTGGGGGATGCTCTGGGGACCGGGAGGGCTGCTGTGACAAAACCTGCCAATCCACCTCATCCCACGGTGCCTTTCCCTGCTCTGAGCTGCCTCGCTTGGCACTGCCAGGAGTCTGCATCCTGCTCTGGGTGATGGGCACCCATCCCCAGGCTGGGCAATGCAGCCACTGGTCCCTCCCTGCCCTGGCTCTGGCAGTCGTAGGCACCAATCCCTCCATCTGCAGCACTCCTCTGTTTTTATGGCGAGCTGGAGTTAAACAGTGAAATAGTATCAGTGAGTCGGATTTCAATGGGAATTCGAAAGTGAGCCCTGGTGCCAACAGCAGTGAGTGTGAACCACAACAAGCTGGCTGCAGGCTCTGGTGAGCTCCTGTGGGTGTGGAGTTAGATGAATGCACTGCTCCAAGTCACTGCTGCAGGACCAGGGGCATGTCCAGCCCTTCCCTGGGAGCAGAAAGGCTCTGGCAGGGCTTTGGGTTGGGCCCCAGGTCTGGGAAAACCCTCCCCAAAGGGCTGCCCTCTCCTCTGCACTGCTCTGAAACCTCCCACCTCCAGGATGTTGCTTATCCAAGCAGCTCTGTCTCCTGTGTGTAGCAAAGGGCAAGTGACACCATGGCCAAAATTCAAGCCACATTGGACCTTGCTGACCTGCACTGGCCAGGGACATTTGGCTGGTGTCAGCCTTGCCTTGCCTGCTGGGCAGCAGTTTAATTAGAGAGGTGTGAATAATGAATTATCCGTGACTCTGAGCCATCCATGGAAAATTCAAATCAACCTGCTTTTAGTTTGCAAGACGTCAGCTAACTATCTGCCAAGAGAAAGCAGAGGGAGAAAGAAAAGCCAGACTGTCTCTTGGTGGGGGCTGAAGCAGGGATGGAGGCTGAGGCTGGGCTGGTGCTGTGTGCTGCAGCCTGGAGCTGAGCAGTGCTGGCTCACTCCTGCACGGGGAAAAGGGATGGTCAGGCCCTTGGAGTGTGAGCCAGGGCTGCAGCTGCCCGGCTGGCATGGTGGGTGCTCCTTGCTCCCACTGGTGGGCGAGCAGCTGGGTGGGCAGGGACAGTGAATGCAGCAGCTGGCAGAGACAGGGAGTCCTTCCATGTAGGGTCTCACTCCCTGGGATCTCTCCAGCTCCCACTGGAGCAGATGAAGCACTAGCCCCAGCACAGGGGCAAAGCTGGGTCTCATCCCTGCCATGGGTCCTGCTGGCCCTCCCAGTATAGACAGGGAGCAAGGGCAGGGACGGGCCCTGTCTTCAGCCCTGAAGCACACACAGGCTGGTCCCAAACCCTTCTTGCAAGTGCGGCTGCTGGGATTTATAGCTCCAGCTTTGGCAAACACTTGCTTCACCCCAGCACAAGGAGCCTTAATCCCTGAAAGGGCCCTGGCCTTGGGCCTGGAGGAGCCCTTTTTGCTGTGTTTGCCTCTGTCCCTCCTCTGCTTTACCTGCTCAGCTGTGCTAAACTCTCCCCCTGAGTTTGCTGCCGCTGCTATTGTTCCCTGGGTTATCAGGGGAGGATGATGGGGACAGGAATGGGAGCAGGAGTGGCTGCCTGGGCTGTAGAGCCTGGCTGGGGACAGCTGGGAGCTTGAACTTGGCACAGCCACCACTGGGCACAGCTGGACAGGATGCTTGGGGCAAGGTTTCCCAGCACCACACTGCTGCTTCCCTCCAGGTCCAGCCCAGCCCTGGCAGCTCCCTTCCCTCCTCCCCTAACCTGCCCCTTGTTCTTTTCCTGCGTGCCTGGGCAAGGATGCCAGGTCATCCACTGCTTCCACACCTCCCAACGCAGGCAGGTTTTTGATGGAAAAGCATGCAAAAACGTTGAGCCTGAATTTTAGCTGCTTAAATTGGCTGCTGATAACAAGGGGAAGCCCTGAGCTGCTGCTGGAGCAGAGGGCTTTGAAACAGGCGGAAAATAGACCTGTCACATCTTTTGTCTGGGACCAGCTCTGCTCATTGATCTCTCTATCAGATGAGTAAACCGATACATATTAAGCCAAGCCAAAGCAAACATATTCTGAGTCTTGAAGAAGTTCAGATAAGTCCTTTTCTCCCCCTGGGAAGCTGAAGCCCTGGGCTGGGGGGGGGGGCAGGGGGAAACAAGTGGTCCCAGGTTGCTTTTTGGTGTGGGTCACCTGGGATGTGTGGCTATGCTTGCCTCAGTTTCTTCTGCCCTAAAGAGGGGATAGGACCCTCTGCTGTGGGTTCATGTGGGGGGGTCCAACCCCCACCCCTGAGCCTCCTGCCTGCCCTAGCTTGTCTGCTTCAGGGGACGTGTGCTGCAGAGCACACAGCCCTCCCTTCATCAGTCCCCTCCCCTTGTCGAGGTTATTAAATTAACTCCCCCAGTTTGTGAAAGGAAGGGCCACTGGCCCATAAACCCATGTGAAAGGACAGGTGATAAGAGCAGGTAGAGCAGCAGATAACCCCCCTGCCCACCCCAGCAGCAGCACGAGGCTCCTCAGCAGCCCAGACACCACTCACCTGTGCTGCCAGCTCCCTCTGTGGGCTGCGGGCACTGCTTGGGATTGGCACCCCTGCTAGGCTACTACCTCTTACAAAGTTATGATTAAAACCTATTACACAAATAGACTATGGAAGTGTATTGGGCTGCTGGGGAGTTAAATACTTAAAGACACAGAAAATACCAGGGGCTGATCCAATTACTGGCCACAAATACTAAAGGCCTTGGCCACAGCAGTGGGACTGACCTGGGTTTACCCTCCCTGGATACTAAGTGAGCATCACCTGGTTTAGGGGGCATTTCTGGGGCACTGGGACCCACCTGCCTGGGCAGTCAGAAGTGAAACACCAGGACACAAGCATTTTGGTGTTTTTTTCTGGGAGAGTTAAAGTGACTCATGCAGATGGGGATTTTTTGGTAGGACTATGTCTGTGCCTGGTTTTTTAAGTAAGTTTCAGAGTTTCATTTCCACATTATTATCTTGGTTAATTTTCCTTTTTTTAAATATATTAAACACTGTGCTAGGTACTTTTGCTTCAAATTGTCTATCAAATGGTGTGCTAAATACATGGTGAATGCAATATATTACAGGGACATGGTTATTTGAATGGTAAAAAGTCCGGTTTTGCATAAATCACACATGGAGACCTCATCCCCTCCATCGTCCCCCTCGCTGGCCAGCTCCAGCCCCATCTCCCCCACCCTGGGGGCTGAAGGCAAATGAAGATGGTTCTTAATTGAAGATGGGGTGCTTCATTAAGGATAGGGTGGGGAGGAGAAGGGAAGTGACTCGTCTCTGTCACCACCGGGCTGTGTGTCACCCGGGAACCATCTGCCTGCAGCCCGGCGAGTGGCCGGCACCGCCGGGCTCGCCCGGTCCAGCTGCACCAGACCCAGCGCTCCTGCCCAGCGAATAAAACCAGGAGCCCCACGAGCCACATCAACTAACGCCACTTGGCTACTAGGGGGGGCGGGAAGCTCTGAGCCCAGGGGAGCCGGTGAGCAGGGCCACTGCTGATGCCAGGTTTTGTTTCGCACCTTGCGAAGGCCGGGCGGGAACCGGAGGAAGCTGCGGCGGCCGACAGCTTTCCCGGGAGAGGAAGCTGGGGCAGCCCCAGCGCCGCGACCTTTTCCTCCCTCCGGGAATGCGCTGCCTCAGCAGGAAGCGCTCGGGGCTCTCCCAGCCCGCGGGCTGCTGCTCCCCGCGACAGCTGAGAGCTTAGGGAGCCCGAGGGGACCAGGGAAGAGGTGCGGAGGCGCCCTGGCCAAGGGCATCCTTTGCAGGAGCTTGGGAGGGCGGGGATGACTGCGCAGCAGCTGCAGGAACCGCTCACCGATTAACTGGATTTCGTACACGGGTAAAAGGGATCTGGAGTGAGTCTTAGTGCAGAATAACCCACGGTGCAGGTCAGAATAGCTTTCCCATCCCACAGTGGGGCTTTTTGGTGTCAGAGTCCCTTTTTTTAGCCTTTTTCAAGTGGTAAGAAAGTTACCTGGGAAAGCAGGGTAAAGGATGGCAAAAGCTGACATCAAATCCTGGTTTCTGTACTCCATCCACACCATGATGCATTTCTGGAGAAGAGCAGCATCCTGCTCAGGGTGCAGAGCTGCTGGTCCCGCTGCAGGCACCTTGGCAGTCCCCTGGGGCTGGTCTGCATCCCCCAGCTCCTAGGAATGAAACACAGGATTGTCAGAAGAACAGAGAGTAGAGATCAGCTGGCAGAGCTTGGGAGATCCTGGGCCTTAACACTGCAGGGCAAAGCTCAGCCCCAGCTGTGGAGGACACAGTGCAGTGGTGGGAACCAGGCTGTAGAAGCTGTGTGCTCCCCTCTAGCTACAAAACAAAACACTTGCTCAAGGAACAGCCTGTGTTCACTCCAAACTCAGCCCAGGTGAGGTCGTAATGGGATCCAGGTTTCTCTGAGCCAGGAGGTTGCCAGAAGTTCAAGCTAAGCTGGAGTTCAGGTTTGTGATGAAACCTGCAGGTCTGGGGACTGCTCACAGCACAGGGACTCCACCGCTGCTGCCTCCGCTCACCTTCGGCTAAGGACAAACCTGGAAAGGGTCTTGGTTACTGTGGGGCTGGGAAGGGTTTGACAGCAGCAGAATCAGTCCCTGTAGGTGAAATTCCACGAGGAGCACTGGCACACAGGCAGCAGAGGACACCCTGCAGAGGAGTCAGACACCCATTCCGGTGAGGAAGCCGTGCAAATGTCATCTATTTGCAGAGTTTTGTTTTCGTTCACTCCAGCATGAGTCAAGCCCTTCCTGCCAACATTCCTCCCGGTGCGGTGCCTCGGCTGGCACAGCCAGCCTGCAAACAGGGCGGGGGAGGCAGTGCCATGTGCCAGGAGCAGGAAGGCAGGAGGCTGCAGCCCCGGCACAGGTGCTGGCCAGCCCAGCATGCTGCTGCCCATCCTGCCGCCCCATCAGATGCCCCTGCAGCCGTGTCTCCTCCGGGGCTTTCCAGGGAGGCCCCGATGAGCTGTGTGCATGAATCATGGGCTGTCTGGGAAGCAGGGAGAAACACAGCAGTGATGGGGAGGCTGGGAGGTCACGGGGCTGCAGCAGCCCCCAGGAGGGAGCTGGGGCTCATTTTAGGGTTGGGATCAAGACAACATGCCAGGTCAAAGCTCTTCACACCTTCACTGCCATGGGTAGCATGGGACACTGAGGTGGAGCCACCCAGCCCATATCCTGTGGCCAGACAGGAGCAGGGCAGGGGTAAGAATAGCAGGTCTGTCCTTCCTGGCACCCCAGCCCCATGGCCAGGGATTTCCTACCAGGACAGCAGAGCAGCACCAGGAGGGTGGATCAGCACTGTGGCTGTGCCCGGCCATGCACCAGCCAACTTCTGGCCTCTGTGCAGACCCCTGCAGCTCCATGCCAAGGCCTTGCTCCTCCTTCTGCTCCATCCAAAAGCAAGAGCTGCTGGTGACCAGTTTCAGGTGGCAATGCCAATGACTTGTGGAGTAGCCAGTGAGCACAATGGGGAGGAGTATCCTGCTCAGAGAAGGGCCCCTTAGGGAAAACAAACAAACAAACAAACAGAGACAGACTGGTGACAGGCATCAGAAATACCCTGGCAGGAATGTGTGCTGGTTTCCTAACTGGTTTGCTTCCTTCCAGAGATGATCCAGCATGGGTGAAAGCAAACTAAAGACAACTTAAAATGGCTTTTACTTCTCCAGCTGAGAGAAGCAGCCTCCTATGCCCTTGCCCACACCCTGCCCTTCCCCTACAAACCCTGGAATGCCACACCAGATTTTAAATCCATAGCCAGCAGCACATGGACACACACTCGAAAGAAAGAGGGGCTGCTGCAAACCACACAGCCCTGCAGACCAAAGGTCTTTGTGTGAGAAGCAGCCAGTTCCCCACTGCTTCCTCTACCCTGCTGCCTGTGACCCCCTGCGTCCTCCAAGCCCAGAGCTGGCCCAGGCAGGAAACAGGTGGGATAAATATTTGTGCAAACTGGAGTGAAATTTCCCTTGAAGGCCATGCAATGTGTTTCCCTGGCGGGGGCTGTGAATGGGAAGGTAATGGCCAGAGCAGCAGCAGGTGCTGCCAGGGTGGTGTGGGATCAGTGCTGCTGCCTTCCCAGGGAAAGCAAGCATGATGCTCTTACTTCACCAAGCAAACAGGCTCAGAAAGCTGCTGGGGACTGCAGGAAAAGCAATCCTGGAAAAAATCTAGGTATTGAATTGCTGTGGCTCAAAACCAGGGCCAGTGGGTGCCCTGCAGGGTAGGGGGCCAGTATACCCTACCCCAGGAGGGCCAAGGGCACAGTGGGACCTACACATCAGGCCCTGTGCTGCTGGCAGGAAACAAAAGCTGTTACAGTCCCAGCAGGACATTTCTGAGGAGCTCTACCTCCCCTTTGTGAGGCTGGTTAAGAAAAAGCACCGAAGGCTCATCCCCAGAACTGCCAGTGCCCACCACAGCAGGAGGACACAGTGGCAACACACCAGGGCCAGTCAGCAGCAGGCTGTGCACGGAAGCAGGTGCTGAAGATTTGGGGCCAGATGTTACCTATTTCCTGCTGTTCCCCTGCGGATGTACCCCTGCCTGCTGGGAGGGGGCTGGGTGTGAGAGCACAAGGGGCTGCATGGGTCTGGTGCCCTCTGTAACCAATCTGTTGCTGGAAAGGATGCACTGGTGGGGTTGGGGCAGATCTAGAAGGTCCTGTTCTAACCTTGGAGAACAGCTGTCAGGATTTGACCCCCTCAGCCTACCAGTATCAATAAGAGAAAGGGGAGGAGAATGCATTGAGGCAACACTGCTCCTTCTTCCCAAAAATAGGCTACAGTGGGAACCTGCAGCCATGGCACCCATTTCTGGCAGTGCACAGGTAGATTCAGGGGGCTATCTTCAACTGGAACTAAAATTTAACAAGCTTGAGGTCCCAAACAGCTTCATCTGGCTCTCTTCACAGCCAGGCAGTGGAAAAGGAGTGGGAATTTTCTGTCCAAGTCAGGAGGCAAGGCGAGCACAGGCAGCACAGGATACAGGCGTCTCTGAGCTAACACACACTCATTACAGCCCCAACATCTGCTCTCTGACCTCTTGAGCCCTGATTGCTGACAAACCTGCCACGGCTGCCTTCCCCCTCTTGGGTTTCCTCCTCCTGCCTGCAGCAACTGCAAAGCTCCTGGCCCAGGGGCAGGTGGGAGCCCTGGGCACCAATTCCCCCCCCCCCAGCATTCTGGTAGCTGAGCCCTGTGATTTGGGGGATGGAGGGTGGGGATGGACTCTGCAAACCAATTCGGGTTTCACAATAGTTTGCTTAAGGGCTTGTGACTTACAGGCTCATGCTCAGGTGCTCCAGGCAGGGAGCAGCCCTGTCCTGCCTGCCCACAGGAGCCAGGCTCGCATTGCCCTGAGGGGGCCAAGGCCCTGCAGCCCTCTCAGGGCACAGCCAGACTGGGGAGGCTGTGGGAAGAGTTGGGAAGCTGCTCACACACCCCAAACCTGCCAGATGCAACCGCAGCAAAACGCTGCTCACCCTGCATTGCCCCAGACCCTGCAATCCCCCCAGCAGTCAGCACGGCTGATGAGATCCTTTCCCCTCCTTTAGGTCTCCTCCTTTTTTACCTCCCTCTCCTTCCCCCAAAAGCTCTTTGTCTCCAGGCTCTGCAGAGGAAGCAGACCTTCTGAAAATAAACTCTTTCTGCTTTGATCTGGTTTATGGGCACGCACTGTTTATAGCTCCGTGCGTACGACTTGACACCTTCCCACCTGCGGCCCCAGCAACTGCTTCTTATCACAGCCACTTTGGATATTAACAGGCCAGCAGGGAGGGTGATCTGGAGGTCCCCAAGGCTTCCCAGCCCTCCCTGCACCCCACCACCCTCCCCAGCCACTGCTGCTCCCCCTCCCCAGGCAGGAGAGAGACAGGCTGGTGTCCCTCCGCATTTGCTAATTGCATCAGCCCATGTTTATTGGGATGTTTATCTAGACTAGCCATGATGGGAGGGTCCTCAGAGGCCAGATCTGTCCTTTCCCCATAGGAATTATCTCTTTTTGACCTGTGCTTTCAGCCCAGCCAGCATTGGTTCCCATGCCTTCCTTCTGACCTGGCACATACACACATTGGGAAAGGGAGGGCAGGAAAGGCCTAAATTTGTGTGATTTTGACCTGCTGAAGTGTATATTGAAACAGGTGTCACCCACCTGGTCTGGGGGCTGGAGCCTGGCTGGGGTCAGCACTGGAGCACTCTGCCTCCCAGCAGGATGGTCACAGTGTGAAGGGGTGCTGGGGGGATGAGCTCTGCACCAGGGTTCAAGCAGCCTTCCTTCAGCTCACTGCAAACCTGACATTTTGGATAGGAGCTTTGCCACACCATCTCTGTCCTGCTGTTGTGCTGTGGCACAGCAGTGACACTGGGAACAGCCAGGTCAGCCTAGTTCCTGAGCAGCTCTGCTTCTCCAGGGTCAGGTTGATGGATTTCCAGTGCCAGAGGGAAGGCAGGAACTGCTGCTTTCTCTGGAACCTGTTTCATGGAGCTTTCTGCAGTACTACAGCATCCTGGAGAGGGCCTGAGATGTTGCAATAAGATGAGTCTGTTAATAAACAACATCAAGTCTGGGCTGTGCTTACACTCATCTCTTATCCAGGCTTGCCTTCACAACATCCACCAGCAGGGCACCTCTGCTGGTAACACATGAGTCAGCGGCACATACCCCAGGGCAGATCCAGGCAAGTCTCCAGGGAGGTCTGACCCTGCTCCAGGCTGGCTCATCCTTGCTGGAGGGAACCAGGGAACTGTGGGGTTTGCACCAGCACTGTTCCAACACCCCTACTACCCCCCAACCCCAGGATCCCCCTGCCTCCCACCCCCAGCTCCTTCATCACCCCCAGGGAGCCACAGCCCCAAGCCCAGGCTTGCAGAGGTGGTGCCAAGGGCCACATTTTGGTGCTGACCCCACGAGGTCCCTGTCACCATGTCCCACTGCATCCCCTCTGCACAGCCCCACACCTCTAGAGTTAAAAATGAGACAAACACCCAGGTCAGGAGCTGACAAAAAACAGTGAGGTTTTAGAAGTCTCCACTCCAAAGCAGGGGGGGAAGAGAAAAGACATTTTCAAGGCTCACTCCCAACAGAAAGTCTTGAATTAGATCAGCTTCAGTCAGTTCTTCCATCTGCCTTCAGACACTTTTGAAATATTTCATTTTCACTTTGAACATACAGAATGCATTTAAGCACATTTAATTAGCTTACATTTCATGGGGAAAAATATCATTTGGGCTTGGAAAAAATGAGATTTTTTGACAAAGCTGCTGTTTAAAGTAGAGAAGCTCATCAAAATCAACCCTGTTCTTCTATATTGCTTGCAGCTCATCCATACTCCCAGTGAACAGCATTTCTTTAAAACATTCCCACCTGGCTCTGGTGGGAGCATTTACTTCATACCTCTTGCCACACAAAGGAGACACTTGTTAACAATTGAAACTCCCATTTCAAGCTGACACAGAGACATCACAGGGGGACTCCCTGCCATGAGATATCTCAGAGGTCAAGCACCCAAGAGGAGCATGGGGAGCAAGTGCAGCCCCCCCCCACTCACTGTCAGAGGCAGGGGACACTTATTACCCCTCAGGGCATAACATGCATGGGGAAGGGGCTCAAAGTCACAGTCCTGGGCTGGCGTGGCTGGGGGGGAGCAGGGAGCCCAGCCCTGGGGCACAGGCTCTGCTGGAGCACCTGCTCCAAGGTCTCAGGACAGGGTTACCTAATCTCTGGGCAGGCCAATGCAAGCGGCATCTTGCACAAGTGGCTGTTATCGGCATATTTTGGGGCTTAGTGGTGGCGTGAGGGAGGGCTGGGGATGGCTCTTGGCTGAGCTCCCCGGGCTGCAGCCAGGCACCGGGGCTGGGGGAGCCGCCCGCGCTGCCGCGCTCCCAGCCAGCAGCTCCAGCCTACGGAGACACATGGAAAACAGCCCAGAAATCCCAAGGCTTGGCCCGTTGTGGGGAATGACTTGCCTTTGGCATTCTCCCCTCAGCACATCACCACCCTCCCAGCAGTCTGCTAACACAGAGGATCCCACCACCCTGCAAACTATGGTCTCCCCAGCATGGCAGCACCCACACCTGAAGCTGCCAGCTGGATGTGGGAATCCCCATGTAAAACACCTGGGGGGAAGGTCTGATCCTAACACACACCAAGTCTCACACATGCTCTGCACTAGGCAGTTCTCAACCTTTGCTTTCCACCCCCAACCCCCCCAGCCACAACCCAAGTTCCAGGCCAGGGTCCCTCCTCAGGGAGCATTTTAACCACATATAGTCCTATCCAACCCAAACCCTCCTTCTCACATGGAGATCTCACCACCCTATAGGGCAGACAGTTGCTGAGGCACCATCACATAGGAAGGATCTAGTTGTGCTTCATGTGTTAAATATTTGTGGGGGAACCCTCAAGGAGAAGCTGCATTGGTGCCACAGGGACCCACAAAGCCATGTGCATCTATAGCACAAGTTCTGGCATGACCAAAGTGCTGCAAAACAGCTGCCTTCCCTCACCCTGCTATTAACTTTATCAGGTTTACAAATCATCTCAATTGTTTGCTGTGGCTACAGGATAATGATGCAGGAAGGCCCCTGAGCTCAGCCACAGCACATGGACACAGCCTCACAGCACCCACAGGAGAGTGTAGCTCCCCAGGATCTCACCTAGCCCTGTTGGGAAGAATTCAAGAACAGGTCTATTTGGAGGAAAGAAACTCCAAAATGAGAGTAAGCAGATGTTATTTCCAAGGCAGGAGAAGCTGTCCCCTGTCAGGACAGGGAGCCCCACATCTGTCCCAGGCACAGAGCCAGCCCAGCCCCACTTCTCAAACCCAGTCACCATACTGGGGAACCAGCTGTGAAATGGGGCAGAAATTTAGTTTCAAAGCATCACCTAAGAACCTCAAACAACAACAGCAGCAGAGGAAAGTGAGGCAGTTCTTGTTACAGAGCCTCCTGAGGACACACCAGCACAGGTAATGGAGGAGTACCAATATCCAGGTGTTTTAGAGCAGCTCCCAAGGTCTGGAGCACACAGAGCAGGACAAAGCAGCTTGCCCAACTCTCACAGGGAGTGCAGTAAGGAGAAGTCAGCTGTGTGTCCCATCAGCCACTATGCAGTGCAGAGGCACCTCTCCCTCCTCCCCCGCCCCATGCTTGCATGGCAAGGGCATTTCAATGACTACATGCCCAGCCACATGCACAAGGGGAGCAAAGCAGGGCTGGGCCCCCCAGGTCCTCCATCCCCCTGTGCTGCCAGCATCAGGGTCTTCATGGCCAGGAGCAGCAATGCCCAGCCTTGAGCTAGCCACAGGCTATCAATCACCTTTGAGTCATGCAGTGCCTCCCACCCTGAGAGCTTCTTGAAAGAAACTCCAAATTTTCAACACCTACTTAAGGCTCTTCAGGCTGCAGCAGACATGAGCTCATGCTGGTGCTCACAGGCATGTGCTGCCCCCCTCCAAGGCTTACACCCACAGCAAAACATCTCCCCACCACACAAGCAGGCTCCAGACAAGCACCACCTGAAAAGCAACACCCTCTCAGCATAGCCCTCAAAGCAGGGCACCTACTGGCTTGAAATAGTAAAGCCTTAAAAGGATCTGGCTTATCCTTTGTGCTCACTTAAACATATCTCCATAGTTCACCGAACAACATGGATTTAAAAAGGTGTCCCCTAACCAGAGGGGCACAGGAGAGACCCTGTGTTTCCAACCCCTACTGACACACAGGGACAGCCTCAGGTCCTGCAACATCATCAAGTTCATGACTCACTAGCACAGAAGTCCAGGTTCCTGCTGCATCTCCCCAGAGAGCTCCCGCAGCCTTGAAGTATCCATACTACAGAGACAAGTGTGGTTCTTGAGCTTGGTCCAAAGGCAACCAAACCTCCCCTCCCCAGGCACTGCTAGAGGCAGCCCCAGAGGAAGGTCCTATTATAGTGGGAAGATAAAGGGCAGATGGCTTTCAGCTGCTCCTGTGCCAGGGTGTGAGCAATCAAGCCATGGGGCTCCTGCTGGGCTTAAAGGGCACCCACCTGGAGGCACCATCCCCCACAGACCGTGTGGCACACCAGGGTGTGTGTGCCACCAAGAGAGTGGGCAGAAGGCTTGCCCTGTGGGGACCCACCATGGCCACAGTCTCTTCCCCTGTCACCTTGGGCTGGTTAAGTGTGGCCAGGAGGAGTGGGTGGCCTTCTTGGTTTCTCACCAGTCCTTGTCCACCACAAATGTTTTCTTCTGGCTAACCACAGCCCTGGCCACATGTGAACGTCCCAGGCCCCAGAGGAGGAAGGCCTTTGGTGATTTCCTCCTGCTTCATGCAAGCTAGGCTCCTGTGAAGACCACATGAAAGAGCTGGGAGGAGGAGAGGGCACAGGAAAGATCCCAAGAAATAAAAAACTTCATGCCCTGGAAATTAGACTGTGTGGCCAAGCCAAAGTAGTGCTGCCCAGTCAGAGATGCCAGGCTGTCCTAAACCTTGTGGGTAAGAGATGCCGTCTGTGCAGGGCTGCCGAGCACCCTCAGCGCACAGGTTTCCAAGACCTTTTTGGTTTGTGAAACAGAAGAGGTTCTGATACCAAACACATCTGGGGTGAGGTCCCTCATGGGGCTGCACCTATGAAGTCACCACATACCCCAAGGGAAAGGCAGGAGCTGGGTGGAAGCTGCTCAGCACCGTGGGACCGACTGAGGGTAGGTGGGGGATAAAGGAGTTAAAAATCCAGGAAAAGCTGCAAATTGATTTCACAGATGGCCCTTTAGCCACCACTGCAAACCTTCACAGGTTGCACACTCTTGTTGTGTGGGTCCCTGGGCACCAGTGTTACTCTGCAGACACTGGGGCAAGGGGGGCTGGCTGGCTCCTGGGGACCCCTGACTCCTCCAGCACCTTGGGAGACAGCATGGGCAGAGGCTGGGATGCAGCAGCATGGCCTTGGTTTCAGCAGGAGGCATGGAAAAAAAGAAAAAAAAAGAAAAAGATGAGGTCACTGCAAAGCAGTCATGTAGGATGTGATACAGGAGTGGGGCGTTTGGAGGAACAAGGAGCTATTGTAACCCTGCAAAGCAGAGGAAAAACCAGCTGTGGGGATGGCTACTCACCTCCTGCTCATGACAGACACTTGGGGAGTTAACTCTTCTGAGGTCACATAGAAGGGCTCTAGGAGTGGGTAAAAGGAGGTGGCTAAGCCGGGTGGGATGATGCTGTGGAGGCACCGGCACAGCTTTTCTCTTCATTGCATCAGCCCTACTGGGGAAAGTACAGTGTGTGTACCAGTGCAGCCAGCTCAGGTACAGTGAAACAGCTGGAAAACACCTGGTGCAGCACTGGGAATGCCCTGTGCATGGATCTGCCCTGGTCAACCTCATCCTCCCTGCTCCTGGGGTGTTTGCTGAGGATGAGCCATGGGACGGGGTTGCTCATGGCACATCACTGAGATGGCAGGGCTGGAACAGGTTATTGGGGACAAAACCAAGAGCCTTTCTCTCCTCCCACTACCCTTTGAGCCTCCCAATTTTATAGCTGTGCCCGGTTGGCAAAGAATGACTCCGTGGGGTTGGTACATCTGCCCTGCATCACAGAGGACCCCTTCGGGCCCTTATCCCGGGATGCTCGGGAGGTGCCCAACGCTCCATCCAGGGCCACCCGCTGACCTGAGGCTCCAGCCCTGGAACAACCCCATTTTCCCTCCCTCTCCCCGGCACCACCGCAGCCCCCCAGCCCTCCTGTCGCCGTGGCCCCGGCCCTGGCCCCGGTCGGCCCCGCGGTGGCACGGGCGGTCCCGGCGGCGGGGCTGCAGACTGGCTGTCTGCTCCGGGACTTCCCGTCCCTGCTCGGCGCTGCCGCCGAGAAACCAAAGACCGGCTTGTTCGGCTGCCGGAGCCGCCTCCGCGCTGACTGCCCTTCTCTGTTCCCGCTAGGAATAATATACCCAGAGCTCTGAGCATAAATTGAGTTGCCCAGAGCCAGGCTGGTGGGGGAGACTTTAATGGGAAGGAAAATAAACTGTGTACTCGGCGTGCAGAGAGGCGTGGTGCGGCCGGAGGGGCGCCGGGAAAAAGCTCCCCTTGGTTTTCTTTCTTCTTTTTCCTTTCACACCCCCCCCCACCACCACCCCCGACTTGTTTGCAGAGGGAGCACACGTATGCATGCCCTCCTGTGCAAGTTGTTTGCTTCCCAGGATGCCAAGGAAAAGAGAGGCATTTTAAAGTAGCTGGTGGAGAGCTCTGGGGCCTCTAAGTGTATCAGTGGCTCAGGACGGAGCCCGGCCCTTGGAGGAGGGAATCGCTTCAGGAGAAGCTGCTTCTGTTCTCCCCAGATTGCTGCTCTCGGGTCTGCCCCTGCCCCGAGCTGTGGGGCTCCGGAGAGGCTGTCGTGGCACAGGCACCACGCAGGGATGCTGCTGTCCCTGCAGGGTGACGGCGCGTTCCTGATCTCTCAGCACAATGTCCCGATTCAGGGACTTGGGAAAGCGCGTGAGTCACGCTGGGAACTTCCCCCGCCACTCACCGCTGGGAAACACACTCACATCTGCTCAGCCAGCCTCTAAGTGCCTCCCGCTCAGGGATAATCCTCACCATTTCTCTCTTCCCGCCTGCTTCTAGTGCTGGCTGGGGCTGTTCCTGGGAATATCAGCAGCCCACGGATCAGGGTGCAGGGGGACCCATGAGAGCACACAAGGGAAACAGCAGAAGATCCAACTGGATGTGGGAGAAGAAAAGTGTCTTTGTGTGATCACTTGGCTGTGCGTGGCAGACAGCAGCAACCCCGGGTGCTTTTTGAGGCAGCTGGGACCCACACCCACCATTTCACACACACCCCAAGCAGAGGAGGCTCTATTGACTTAACTCCGGGGCTGCACCTATTTATGTTTGCAAAGCCTTTGAAGTCCTCAGGGAGATGAGCAGGACCTTCGGATATGGCTGTGACTCAGGAAAATCCACCCTCTCTATCATCAATAATTATCCCGAGCGGGAGCTGGGCGGCTGTGGGGGCGGCGGGTGGTCCCCACCCACAGGCAGCCCCGGGCGGGTGACAAGGAGGGACATGGACGGGCTTCCCCGGGGCCACGGGCTGGCTGAGAAAAGTCCACAGGTTTGAGAAGCAGTGATTCTCCGAAAATGCTCCCTCTCAGCTCTCACCAAATGTCAGAAATACAAATGGGAAGTGAAATCCCACGTTTATAAAAATATTTGCTTTGAGCTGTAAGGAGGCTTGTTAAGGGCAAGGGCGGGTTTGAGTTTCATTTCAGTGTGATGTTCTGCTATCCAGCTCCCAGTAAAGGCAGGTCCCCACGGCCACGTGCCGGTGGCCGTGTCCCACCTGTCTCCCCCCACTTCTACAAAATCCAGCTGAGCCAGGGTGCACAGCCACAGGGGTCCTGGGTTAGCCATCCCGGCGTGGCTTAGGGGACAAGCTGCCACTGTCAGGGGGGTGAACGGCACTTGGCTGCCCCGCAAAGCTCCTCTGGCTGCTTGGGAAGGTGTCCCTAGTCCCACGTCCAGCTTCCTCCGAGGAGAGCCATTCCCGGCGCCGGTGCCTCTGTCTGTGCCATATCCTGCTGAGTAACGCCGCTCCACATCCATACATGGGGAAGAGCCGGGCGAGAGGCTTTCTCCTGTGTCAGACCTCTCCTTCGCTCACTAAATAACATTCCTGCCAATGCTGGTATGTAGAAAACTTTCCAGCTCTCCAGCTAACGTCAGCATCGCGGCTCCATTGCCCACCCCCAAGGAGCAGGGTCTGTGCTCCTCTCGGGGCAAGGGTTGCACATGGGGTACCGTGGGGGTCCCCACTCAGCCACCCCTTCCCGCTCTTTCTGCACGGGCAGCATTTTATTTTTGGGGAAACACAACCCTGCCGGCTGCAGGCAGGGTGCCTGGTTGGCTCTGTCCCACCCATGTGCTCTCACCGTGCTGCTTCCCAGTGCTGCTTCCCTCAGTGCCACCCGCCGGGAGCCAGGAGGGGAATTTTTGCCCTTGTGTTCCCCTGCGAGGCCACGGCGTGCCTGCCACCTCCCTGCTTGCTGGGCTGCTGGCACGAGCTGCCCGGGGAGATCACACCCTCCTCCCAAAGTGATGCAGTGCATCCTGGCTCATTTTATGGCCTCAAAGGGAACTCCAGGGTACAAAGGACTGGGAGATCAGCCTGTGTGCTGTAGTATTCCATCCGTGCATCCTTGGAGGAAGGGACTTGCCTCATTATTGCCTCTGCAGATCCAGGTGGAGACAGAAACACGGGTGCTGGTAGCCCTGGGAGCCAATGTGCCTCTTGCACTGTGATGTGCCAAGGTGTGGTCTCTTTGCCAGAAAACAGGAATAGGAGCTGGCTCTCCAGGACTCAGCATGGAAACGGCCCCGTCATTCACTCAAGCCCTTCCTGGCTGCTCGGCAGAGGAAACGTGTGCTGAGGGCTGCTGAGGATGGGCTGTTTCCTCCCCTGGGTTTTTCCTTCTCTCTCTTTGCCCTATTTGGGAATATAAAGATTGGTGGAGAAGAGCTTGGGGCAGGGGGCTGTGGGTCCTGGCATGGGGCTGTCCTCCCCTCCTGGGGCCACCCTGCCTACTTCCTCTCTCCATTTGGCAGAGTCCCATCCTGCAGCAGGTCCCACCCTGCACCAGCTCCATGGGCCACAGAGCATCCCTGGCTCCGTGCTTCCAGCTCACTTTGCGCTTCCCGTGGCAGGATGAGGCTGGATCCTTGTGTAGCGGCCGAGCTGTGCTCCCTGTTGATGGGCCCGTGTGAAGTCAGCAGTGCTTCAGCAGTGGGAATCTGGCCTTCTCCACACACGTCCCTGCCAGCTTTTCCATGAGTAATGACACCAACGTGCTTCTCGCCGTGTCCTCGGCGCTGGGCTCTCACCGGGGCGTCCGTGGGCTCCGCTCTCGCTTCCCTGTCTCTGTTTTACATCAGAGCAGCTCCCGTCCGTCTGTCTGTCTCCTCTTCTCCCCTGACACAGCTTCCAGACGGTGTTAAATGCCCAAAAGGAGATGTGAGCCAGGCTGTAGACAGGCAGGTCTGGGGATCAGGCAGTGCCCCTGGCACCACATCCCAAGAGCCAGCCCTGAGTCCCCACCAAGGTGACAATAAGGACAATTAGCCAGTCGGCAAGTGCTGAGAGCTAATCCTGCCCCTGAGTGCCAGGAAGCCACCTGGGGACTCGCTGAGAGGGTGAAAAGTGTCAAGGGGCTCCCCTGAACATGGGGACACCAAGGGGGAAGCACCCACTGTCACATCTGCTCCCATCGAGGGACCAACCTTGCCAGTGTCCTGCCCTGGTGGTGCTGGAGAAGAGCTGGCTCTGCTCACAGCCACCCCAGCAGTGCAGCCCCAGCCAGGCAGCTGGTGGGTAACACAGCCTGAAATGATGGAGGAAGGGCACACTTGGATGAAAAAAGGGGCTTCTCCCAGGATGGGACTGAAAGTGAGAGCCCTGCACTGCCCCATGTGCTCCCACCCTGGTGCTAGAGGAAAGATTTTACAGCTGTGGGTGGGACAGATTGACACGTGGATGGTGGGATCCTGGAAACTCTGCACTGGCAGTGTAATTGCTCCTTTGCTGTGGGTCTCCACAGTAAAACCTTTGTCTTAAGAGCAGCCCCTTGGAGCTGTAGAGTTGTTCTGAGACACACCGTTCACACTCAAGAGGTGGGAAAGCACTGGGTTTTCATTGCTCCCAGCAATGGAATAATTTGGACGCTTGATGCAGCCACTGTGGGGTGGCCATGGGTGCTGCTGGACTCAGCTGTGGCACTGCCTACACTGGGAAGTGGGTTCATGCTGAACTGTAGTTACAAGGAAGGGAAATGAAAATAAAAACATGGTATTTCCAACTCTCTTAATGTGCCTCATTATCTGGTGGGATGTCTTGTCCCTGTCAGCATGCTGAGGGAGCCTGCCCTGCTCCCCAAGCCCAGCCTGGAGAGGAAGAGGAGTGTCTTTTGTAGCTGGACAGCAATGGGACACAGTTTTGTTGTAGCTCTGAAAGGTCCAGGGAGCCAAACACATCAGACAAAATTATTATTAACCCTGTAGTGCTTTGACTGTGTATGTATGAGATACCTTTTTTTTTTCACCCTTAAACTTCAAAGCTCTTTAGAAAAACAGTCAGATTCACAAGGCTGTAACTATATATGGGGAAACTGAGGCAAGGATGAGACTGAGGCTGGCACCATGTCTGCCTGGCAAGCTGGTGGTACCAGGAGAGATCTGACCTGTGGGGACAGGGGACAGGGCTCTCCCAGCAGTAGGAGAAGCCGCAGAGCTCTTTCTCTGTGGTGGGACCAGTGCTGAGCTCAGCTTGCAGCCTCTTCTCCTAAGCCCTGGGTCAGGCCGCATTTCAAGAACACTCGTAAGTGCTGCTGCAGCCCAGCTAGTGGGACAGGACTGAGGGGGAAGATGTGGCCAGGGCTTGGCTGCAATCCCTGCAGGAGCCCAGGGATGCCAGTGAGATAATGAGAGGGGATGTTAAACATTACTCCAGTCACAGGGCTATTTATCTGACACGAACAGAGGCAGCCAGGAATCCTCCAGGGTGCACAGCTCAACTTAGGCCCCATTAAAGTTCCTTTTATTCCCTGTGTTTTGGCTGATGTTAAAACAGGCCTGAATTGCTCCTGCGGGAGCCGGTTTCCAGGCCTGGCGTCAGGTCTGCTGCTCCGGCCAGGGCTGGGGCCAGGCTGCCCCCTCACCCAGCACCCCAGCAGGGGTGGGCAGCTTCATGGGGCCAGAGACCACAGGTGTGGTCAGAGCACACAAGAGAGGAGCTGATGTTTCTCCTTTGACACCAGCCATCCCAGGAATCAGAGGGCTCTGGCCAGGCTCTGCTGGATGGGCAGGAGAGCCTGAGCTGGGAGGGAGAAGCTGAAGAAATGGTTTTCCCAGGAGCCAGGTTGGGGCTGCCTGTGTGCAGCCGCCTTCCCAGAGCTGGCTTTTCCAGGAAAGGATCTTCCTGTGCTCTAAGATTTTCCAGAGGATTTTATTTTTTCATAACCTGAAATTGGTAAATCCTGAAAAAGCTCACAGAGAGGCACTGCACCTGGGCAGGAGCACAGCAGGCTGAGCAGAGTCTCTTCACTACAGAGCCTACCTTTCCAAGCAAAGCCTGTTGTGAACTAGAAGCATGTTTAGTTTGGGGGAAAACCACACTAAAATGAGACAATTCAGAAACTCTCCAAACATTTTTTGGACTCTTGAGCTCCTGCCCTGGGCCTCCCCACCAGCTGCTCCTGGACATGAATTTGGGGCTACTAAACGAGGGTGGTCAGGGACAGTGGTGACACGGAGCTGCTTCATATGGTCACACTTTACATGGCCAAGCCTGCAGCAGAGCCAAGGGGATGCAAGGTGCCACCACCCCACTGTCACCCACTGCTGCTCACAGGGATGAGCAGGACCCAGGAGCTCATCCTCGAGGCAAGGCAGGAGGGCAAGGAGGCAGGCAGGGACCAGGCAATTCAGATTCAGAAGTGGAACAGACAGTTTCCAAGACGTCGTGACGGTGCGGGGTGATGAGTCGGGGCTGCTTCAAAAGGAACCAGCTTTAAATGGATCAAGCTCCGAGCCAAAAGCGTAAACACTAGGAGGAAGTTTGGCTAAAGTTAAATCATGTTTTATTTAAAAATCTCCCTCTCCCTGTTGTAAGATGGAAACTCTCCATCTGAAAAGTGAAACTAAGATTGGAAACAGTCTGCAGTCATTAAGTTTATGCTGCCTTTTTTTTTTCTCTTCAGCTTCTCAAGTAAAATATCAACTGGCTCCACTGTCAGGGACAGGAAACATTAGTAATAAGTTCATAGATTTACATTTTCCCCAGGGAAATACAGGAATATCAGAGATCAAAAGTTGGAGAAAGGAGTTATTTTTATACAGAGTGATTTGCAACCAGCATTCATTGGAGGGAGTAAATAAATTACAGGCCCTTCACTTTGGGGTTGTTTAAGTTCTTTTTCTTTAATGCTGTCCCTTTTAACTACTGTACAGAGTCTGTCAGGACTTCCACAGTGCAGAGAGATTTCCCTGCCTCTGAAAATGGCTGTTTTCTAGCAGAAAAGGTTAGGCATTGTGATTAGTTGTCATAAATGAACATCACACACCAGCCCGCATGTGGGTGAGTGTCAGGGTGGCTCAGGACAGGACAGAGCCAGCTTGGCATGGATGGGCAATGCAGGGTGATGGCTCCACTGGCCAAAAAAGTGCTTTTGGGGGCTGTTACACCCAGCAAGGTGTACCCACACAGGGTGACATTGATGCTGGAGCTGGGCACAGAGAGCTGTGCAGCACTGGGGCTGTTGGGACCTCGCCTCCACCTCCACCTTGCCCCATGGGCAGTACGAGGCCCTGGTCAGGGCTAATTCAATCAAGGCAAGGCAATGGCAAGGGCACTTTCCTATACAGGCAGGCAGGGGTGGCCCTGCTGGCTTTACTGCCACCCAGGCTTTTCCTCATCACAGCCCAAGGGTGGCCAGCAGCATCCCCAACCCCTTGAGATGTCCACTGTCCCCTCAGGGTTCCCAATTCAAGAGCACCCAGCAGGCACCCCAGCTCCCCAACAACCTCCCTGCTGTGCAGGGTCCTCAGTGACAGCCCCTGCTTCCCTGGGAGCTGCTCTGCAGGAGACCAGGCTCTGGGTGGTCATGTCTCCTTGCCCTGGAGGGGGGTCACCTGCTGGGGGGAGCTGTGCCAGCAGGGTCTAGGGTGGCAGGGAGCCAGTCCCTGTGGTGGTGGAGACACTGGAAACTTTGACCAGGCGTTTTGTCTCGTGTCATCAATTAAAGGTGAGACACTCGCTGGCTGGGCAGGATAATGAACGATGGTTTTAAGTACAACTGGAAAAACAATAAAATACTCTATTAGGGTGACACAGCTGTGAACAATGAACATTAAACAACTTCACGGCTAGCGGAGCTGCCGCAGCAACACTTAGCCCTGGCGTTTGATGGATTCCTGTTTGGAGTGAGCCTTGCAAAGTGACTCTCCATCCACCCCAGGCACAAGGGCTGGGAACCACTCTCTCCTTCTCCTGCTTAAAAATACATCCACATAAAACGTGCTTTAAGAATCCCTTAAGGTTCATTAATGTCACAAGCAGGGGAGGAGAAAAGAGTTGGAAGGCCTTGAAGTACATGTCGGAAACACTCCAGAGAAAACTGTAAATGCTGCTGGGATGAACTGCAGGCTCTGGAGGATCAGTCGTGCTGGAAGACTATTTATTTTCCAGTCTATTTTAAACACTGGACTGTTTCAGATAAGAGTTGCCTGTGGTGGCAGACAGGATCGTGGGACTGGTGTGCAGGAACTCATGCCAGATTCATTTCTGGGGAGTATTTCCTCCCTGCCTTGATAAATCTGCCTTGTCTGCTGTACCAGGTTACTTCCTTTGGAGTTCTCTCTCCTTATTATTACTTATTAAAATTGCCTGCAAATAGCACTTGGGCTTCATGCAACATCCTGTACTAACAATTCATCCTTCTCGTTATCTCAAAGCTGACAATTCCCACCAGAGCCAGAGAGGGTGGGTGGAAAAATGTCTTGAGAAGAAACAGAAATGGCCATCCCTTCTTGCGAGGCTGGAGAAACTGCACTGGGGAGGCTGGAGAGGGCAGGAGATAAATGGGGACTTTCCCCCCTTCAGAGACAAAACCATGAAAGGGAAGAAAATGAGAAGAAATGAAGCTGGCAACACCAATGAGCATCCTCCCTCGCCTGCTGGCACTGAGGTCCCAGTCTAGTGCTCAGAGTGGTCAGCGGGCCCCCTGTGACCTGACCTTGCAAACTTGCCCCCTTTCCTAGATCTTATCTAGAAAATCACTCTCAGGTTACCGGCTTGTTCGGTGCTGGGCTTTTAACTCCCTGGACAGGACAAGAGGTGACTGCAGATGCCAAACCTGAGTCTTCCCTCTGCACCTCCATGCAGAAGAGGCCCAGTCAGGGTCACTGGCCCCTGGACTTTGAAACTTTGCTGCATCCCTTCCTGCAGGGACGAGATATGGTGTTTCGGTGACCTGGGGCTGCATGGAGGGGGAAGGCTTGGGGAGTCGAGCTGCTGGACTCTTGTTCCTCCAAGGGGTCTGCCTGCAAATGCCATTTGTGCTGGGGACACTTCCCCAGAAGGATGCTCTCTCCTTGTCCTCCTGGTCTCCAGGGCTTCATCCCTGCCAGCACGAGCTGTTAGGATGCAGGTCCCCTGCCCTCATCTCGCACATCCCTCTCTGACTGATGGAGCTGAAAGCTCCACCTTGGCTCCTGCAAGTGTGAGGCTTTGCCATCAGGAGAGCTGCACTTGTGTGTTGGACCATTTCCATCCTGAATGTCACTCACAGGGGACACACAGGGAAGCAGCTCCCCTGGTTCCATGCTGCCACCACTCCCCAGCCCAGGCTGGCAGCGTCTGGGCTGCATCCAGCCCCTCTGCCAGCTCCCAGCCTGAGCCATCCCTGCCCAAAGCCTCCCCTGCTCCAGCACCGTGCCCTCCATCCCCGGCCCGGGCACCGCACGGCGCTGCCCTGCACAGCTGGGCTTAATCACGGAGCATCTGCTTCCCATCGCGGCCGCCCAGGGCAGGTTCCCCTCGCAGCCTCCTGCGAGGGTGCTAATTTTATGCAGGCAGGCTGAGTTCAGCACGGCCGCGGGGACAGCTGCGGGGTGGGCAGCAGCGTGCGGGGACTGGGGCTCTGCCCCAGGCAGGGGAGTGGGGACAGAGAGGGGCAGGGCAGTGCAGAGCACAAGAGGCTCCCCTTCCCATTGGGGTGATGGGGAAGCTGGAAGCAAGTTTCAGAGAGTTTTGGCCTGGCCCAGAAGCATGGAGGGGTGCCAGGGACTATTTGCAGAAGCCTAATTCGTGGTAGCATCCCAGGCCTGGGGTAATGCTAGTGGGGTATGGCTGACCCACGCTGACCCCTCTGAAAACTGGAGGGTTCTGTGAGACCCTCCTCACTGCTGGGTGGTGGGCAGCCCCAGTGCCAGGCAGGCATCTTAACTAGCAGCTCCCAGCCACAGCTCACAGAAATGGTGAACGCTGCTGGTGCCAAATGACGGATAACTCCTCCAGACGTTTGGAGAAGCCTCTGGAAAACAGCCTCTTCAAGGGAGCTCAGTTTTGGCTAAGTTGAAACTCCCCAAATTACTTTTGGAAGCATTAACCATTATTATTTGCCTTCTGTCTAATCACAGTATTTTCCCTGACAGTCAATAATAACAGGCGTTCAAGCGCTTCATATCCCCCAGAGGGGCCTTGCACTGTCACCCTCCCCAGCTCCCACACTGTGGTGGTCACCACTCCAGTGCCAAGTGCTGCTGTCACCCTCCATCTGTAGGTGATGCCAAGCAAGAGGAGACCTGGCAGTGCCTTAGCAAGGGGCAGGGCTGTGCTGCAAACCTCAGCACCAGGGTGGGCAGCCACTGTGGGAGCCCAGTGCCAAGTGATGCCAAGGGTCTGGATACCTGGGCAAGCACCTGCTCGCAGGAGGAGCAGTGAGAAGAAGGCGGCTGTGATGGGGTGGGGATATCCCCGTCCCCACATTGCCCTCTGAGAGCCCTTCAGGCTGTACAAGGGAAACCTCAGAGTTCTTTGATCTATGCTGGGGCTCCGTGATGTAAAGCAGGGAGCTGGTGAAGGTGGCTGCAGCTGTGGGCTGAGCCCATTGCCTGCTGCCTCTCCTGGCCAGTGAGGGACCAGGCTGGCTGTCCCAGTGGCACCAAGCAGTGAGGCAGTCCTGGCCTCACCAACAGGGACCAAGGGGGCATCCAAAATGCATGTGCATCACCAGGCTGGGCTGCCATCAGAGGTGATCAGGGGTTCAGGTGTCATCTGCTTTACACGATGCTTTGCATCTGCTTCTGTCCTCCATCACAGAGCCACCCAAAGCCATGGCAGACCTTCATGGTGCGGGGCTGGGGCTGGGTCCTGCTCAGCAGAGCACTCCAAACGTGGCTAGGAACTGACAGACCTCACGGTATCTGCCCCATTTAATGTGGGAAAATGGCTCATGGGTAGCAAAGAGCCAAGCTTGGAGCAGCTCAGAAAGCTCAAGTCTCTGCCTTAGCTAGAATGAGACTCTATTGGCAAGACCCCACGCAGCCCAACAGCAAATGGGGCTCTTGCAAAGAGGCCTTCATGATGCATGGGAAATCCTCCCACAGTGTTCCGGCCAGAGGCTGGTTTAAACACCCACCAGCAGCAGTTCCCCAGGTTAGCAACCAGCTCTCTGCTCCATCCTCCACTAAGATCGAGATAAACCCTAGAAACACCTGACAAGTGTGCAAAACTCAGTCTGTGAACCCAGTCATCTTCAGGCACTGCAAACCACTGCAAACCAGATGGTACTACCATCTGGTACCAGTTTTGGAACCAGAGCAGAGCCCTGTGTGTGGGGCAGGTGGGCCATGGCTTAGGATGGGACTGAGCACCGTGAGTAAGAGCATCTTTGTGTGGTATCTCTGACTGGGGTGGTGCATATGGTACCTATTTATTTGACTTCTTTGCTGCTGGAGCCCTTTCAGAATAGTTTTCTGCAATTACTTGGAAGTTTCCCCAGTGAAGACTGGGAGTGAAACTTGTGCTTTTGGGAGATAAACTGCAGAGCATTTGGCATCAAGGGAAGCTGTTAATTTGCCAGTACCAGAAACAGAGGGAAAATGAAGAGAGATAACTCATTCTTATTGCAGTTTGGTTTTGAAAGAAAATAAAGGTTGCAGGCTGGAGAGATGGAACTAGAGAAGGTTATTAATGTCTCAGCACTGAGGCCAGGCCAGCAGAGAGAAACCTGCTGCCAGCAGAGCCCTGACCTACAGGTATGCAAGGCCAGTGGGTCCTGGGCCTCCCCTGGGGCTGCTAGTGAGGGTCCCCCAGAAGGTGCTGGCCCTGGTGCCCCTTCTTGGCTTGTCTGCTGGGCATTCCTGCTCCCCACCTCCAGCTCAGGGAGCACCTTAAGGCTGCAGCTGTGGTATGTTGTTGCTGTGCATGGAAGAGCGACACATGCCACAACTGAGGATGCAGCAGGAGCCGGGATGCGATACCTGCACCTGCTTGGCTGTCCCCAGCACTGCCAACCTGCCCTCGCTCGGTGCCATGAGGTGATCTGGCAGGTCCCTCTGTCTGCGGCTCTTCCTGCAGCAGGGAAACAGCTCCAGGTGCCCAGAAGCCTGGGCTCAGAGCTGGTCCGCTGGGCTCACCACCAGGACCGCTCTCAGCACACCCCCACACGCTGGGCTGGCCGGCAGGATGCTGGGAGGGTGACAAGGGGAGGGCTGGGGGTGACCCAGCCATGACCATGCGTGAGTGGCCCCTCGGCACGTGTGTGTGCCGTGGCCACCCTCTGCTCTTCCGCTCACTGATGTTATCCTTCGGCCGGGAGGTGGAGCACGCCGGGAAAAGCTTTCTGCATCTGCTTGCGCTCGCAGCCTGCCCCACGCTCCCTCCCACCTTCCTTTATTTATGGGACAGCTATTTCCTTTCGGAGAGAAGTAGCCAGTATTGTGAAATGGCAAAAAGATTTGAATGAAAACAAGGTGTTTACTTAAACCTTGGGAGAGTTGGACTTTCTGATGTGTGATGGTGTGTGACACCTCAGCCTCCCCTTCCTCCCCTGCAGCCCGCGATGACCACAGTCTCTGATCCTCAGGCACATGGCAAATGCTGTTTTGGCTCCTGGGATGCTCTGAAGACTGTCTGAAGAAACTAGTTGTCACCTACCACGTGTCTGCATTTAAAAATTGGTCTTCAGGTCCTCACCTGAGTCACAAGTAGTAATAAATATTAATTTTTCCAGTAGATGGGGGCCTAATGTTGCTGCTCTCCAGCCTGGTGGAAGCGATGATGGAAGGCTATTGCTCTACAGTGAGGTTTTTTGGGGGAAAATCTGGATGATACTGATCACAGACAGCAGTAACCAGGGCAGTAAACTTTCCTACCTCGGTGCTTCTTTTGACCTAAAATAACGTCTGTGCTTAGGCTGCATCTTTCTGAAGTCTGAAGTAACAGTTATTTTTTTATGGGAGAGGGAAAACCCCCAAGCCCAGCTCCTCCCACAGCAGCATGGCACGAAGGGGGCATCTTGCTGACGGACAGGAGGTCAGGAAGGAGGATGGAAAAGGAGGACATGGGGTGAGTGAGGTGGCTGTGGGCTGGCATCCGCTGGGGACTGCAGCAGGATGAGGCCCCAAGCACCAGCCATGCAGCAATCTCATATGGGGCTGTAGCTGAGGATGCTTTGGTGGTTGTGATGGAGGAATTTGGGGAACCAGGTCCATGTGGGACACAGGACCCCATTGACTTTGAAGCCAGTGGGGTGGGCAGGACATGGAAAACACTTCCCAGCACAGCGGTGCTACCCTGGCTGGGCACCACTGTGCTGACTGGGAGCTCCCCGCACCTCCGGGTTTGCTCTCTCACCGCCTCGAGCGTAGGCAGGTACCTTTACATCTAGAGGAAAGGCTCGGTGTCTCTTCCTGCCCCTCTCACCGGGGAGTCGGCGGCGGGGCGGGGGCAGGTCCGCGCTGGCTGCTCGCCCCCCGGTCCCACCGGCGGTGACATCCTTTCCTGACACACATCGGTTTCCTGCCGCCGCTCTCGCGCCACTTCCTGTCCCGCCTGGGTGTCACAGAGCGGAGGAAGAGGAGGTGGGAGGGGGAAGAGGAAAAAAAAGACACAACAGCAAAGCCAACAAATAAGAATAGCTTTTCTTTCTGTCCCCACCGAAGCGAGGTGTGGGCTGGGCAGGCAGCGCCTGTCCCTGCAGTTTGACCCCCCGGAGCATCCCTGGCACCAGCTCAACGTGTCGGGTGAGGAGGGGTCACATCCCAGCTGCGGTCACCTGTGGTTTGACACCAAAACTCTTTTGCTTCCAGGTTAACATCCTGATTTCTGGGGTTGGTGAGAGAGGCAGGTGCTGTGCACCCCTGCACATCCCCAAGCTGCCGGGGCTGGATGCTGCCACCCCTGTCTTGGTTTTAGGGTGCAGAGGGGCTGCCCTGGCAGTGGGATCACTCCCCCCCTGCTACAGGGACACTCTCCAAACCCGCTTTCTGCCTCATCGGAAAAGCAGGAAAAGCGATCAATGGCTCCAGCCCTGTCTTTAGAAAGTGGATTAGGGCCAGTGAATAGGAACTGTCTCCCTAATGAAGTGCTATTACCAACAGGCTAATTGAGTAATGACATAATGCAGGCCCTTGAAGCTCTTTATAACGGGCCATGACTCCATGCCGCGACACGCTGCCACTTCCTCACGGTGCCCTGCCCTGCCTCCAGCACCTCACCAGCAAGGGAGGCTCAATGTGCAGCACCATCCGCCCCAGAGTGGCCACAGACAACGTGTCGCCAGCATAACCCTGCGTGGAAAATGCGGAGGTAGAGGGGAACCTGGATTAATTAGCTCGGGAGACGCCAATCTCCTCACATGTGAAATGTGAGCCTTTTTATTGAGAAAAGTAAAACAGGCCTCGCATTGCTTTCAGGGAGCCCAGTAAAACAGAAGGTGATCCATAAATATGTATGTTATGCTGGATTTAAAATACTTTCTGATGATTTTCTAGGCAGATCTCCAGTAAGTTACAGCACAGCATTGCTGTTGTAAAGCTGGCGGTGCAGGCTGGTGGCTTCTGCACTTCTTATTGTGGGGAGGACACGGGTCACTGCTGTGGGTGCACTTGTGTCCCTTGTGCCAAAGTCTTTAACCTCGGGTGAAGAAATTAAATAGAACAGCTTTATGGCATCATTTTTAACCCACTGCCATTAATAGAGTGGGTTGTGAATGCTTGGGGCTCTGGTGAAGGAGAGTCAATGCCCTTGGAAAGGTGAGGGTAGCTGGTGGCGAGACCAGTGATGCTGCAACCCAGACCACCTGCATCTGCAGGGAGAAATCACTTTTATTTTAATCTTTTGGCCTCACATACCTTCCCTAGGTCTCCCTGGCTCCCTTTCTCCACATTTGTGCTATTCTTTGTCTCTATGGGAAGACTGACACCTCCCCAGCCCCACGCTATCAGTTCATCATCTGATTAAAGATTAATTTGAGATTATTGCTCATGTCAATAGCCCAGAGCTGGAAAAACAATAGCTACACCTGCAGCTTGTTTGTGAACCCCGCTCCTTATGGCGAGCTGTTAATGGACAGGGGCTTTCACCAGGACTGCCTGTTGACAGGGGCTCAGCCCGTGCCGGCACCTGCTGCCCTTCTTGTCCAGCTGAGGATAAATGCACACATCTCCCAAGGCCTCCTGCAGCCCCAGGTATTGTGAGTGGGAAACCCGTGTTGTCTCTGCTGATCATCCCATGAGCTGTCCTGGCTTCTGCTGTGAAGCTCTGGTCATTCCTTTCCTCAAATGAGAAACAGCCGTCCAGCGATTCACTTCAAATAACAGGCTTTTCCCTGGATCCTGCCCAGTTTCTGCTTGTTTTTTCAGCTTTTTCTAGGTAAGGTAAGAGCCAAAAGAAGAATTAGGTTGCTACACATTGTAGGGGCTGAGCTTTGACTGCTTTTTCCTGGGGCTGCACACTCAGATGCTGGAAACTCCTTCAGAGGCTGCAGAGGATACAGGAGATCACAAAGAGAACATTTCTATCAAGACAGTTTTGCAGAGACCAGATAAGAACGTGGAAATCTTTTCCTTTCTACTGTCCTAAATCTTTTCCTTCCTACTGCCCTAGAGGTAGGGGGAGGCATTTTGGGAGGCAGTGGCAGGGCTGTCCCTTACCTGCCACCAGCTCCCCACTTTGAGATGAGCTCTGCAGGGAGCCCCCAGCTCACCTGAGCATGAAACAGGCTTGGCATGTTCTTTGTTTTTAAACACGTTCCAGTCCTTCTTCTTTTTCCCCTCTTTCTTCTTCCTAATGCCCAGATGCCCCATGGCGGGTTTGCCAAGGACTTGGGTGCAGAGTAGCCCTGGAGCTGCTCTTTGCCATCACCACACAAGAGCCAGGTGTGCCTCATGCCTGCCCCTAGGAGAGATGGGACAGAAAAGGGTGAAAAAGGCAGTTTTGGAAACTGCAGTTCCCAAATCACAGCGCAGATGAAGCTCAGCCTTTGCGATGGTGGCTGTAATGCACCCGCTTCCCTTCTCATCCCCTCCAGGATGCTCCGGGTGCCTGCAGAGATAGAACAATTTCAGTGGCATGGAAGACTTAAGGCTCTTTTTAACCCACTATCTCTACCTGGGTTTGCCCGAGGATTGTCCCATGGGGGGGGTGGGTTTCCAAACACCCTTAATTCTCCATCGGGTCAGGAGCAGGGGAAAAAAACCTCATCCTCTCTGGGAAGAGAAGGCACTTTGTGGTTTCCCCAGAGCCTTTGAAAGGGCTCCAGGAGCAGAGGGGACGTACGTGCTTGTTTAAAGGTCCTGTGGAGGTCCGTGGAAATGAAACGCTGGAGTTCAAACGCTGGAGGCCGTGGCTGTGGCACCGCCCGGGGAGCGGGGAGCGCGGAGCCGGCACAGCCCGCACCCCGGCCCCTGCCAGCGGGGCCCCGCTACCTGCCGGGCGCCTGATTGAATCCCGGCTTTTACGAGCGCTGACACCGTAATCTGTTACAGATGGTCACACAAGGTGGTCACCAAATGGTTCCTCCCGTTAATCGCTGGCTGCTCCCACCCCGTCCCCCGCCCCCGCTGCCGAAACTGGAGGCTGCGCTACCTGGATGGAGCAGCCGGGGCCGCGGCTTTACGGTGTGTTTAGTTCCTGTGGCACTAAGGCGGAGAGGGGGAAAAAACAGTGGAAAAAAAATGACTGCTGACGGTTTGCCATGAACCCCCTGGCTTCACTGTGCCAGGGCAAGCGCAGGGGACCAAGAGCAGGGGACCACAGTAGTGCTGCCAGCTGCCCTTGCTGCCAGGGATGCTGCTCTGAGGAGGCTTCCTACCAAAAATGTAATGAAGAAGCAATTGCAGCTCATCCTCAGGCCCAGCAACTGGGTGCAATTCTCCATCATGGAGCCTCAAAGATGTATTGGGACAGAGAAAGGACAGAAGAGGAGGGATCAGGGCCACGTCCATCACTCTGTGATGGGGCAGCACCTTCTCCAGACCTGGGTATAACCTGGGAAGGCCAGAGGCACTGCCTGAAGCTGTGAGACAGCATCTGAGCAGCTGTGAGTCCCCAGGGTGCAGGCTGCTCCTGTCTAAACAGCCAAGGGTCCCAGGATGCAGGGTGCTCACATCTGAGCAGCTTCAAGTCCCCGGGGCGCAAGGTGCTGGGGCAGGGCAGGGAAAGGAGCAGATGCCGCAGCAATCCAAGTGCCAGTGGGCTGCACTTTTGTGATTCAGAACAGAGAGCATTTCTTTTTTTCCAGTGTTTTAAGGCTGCATTTGTGTTTGAATGCCCGCAGGATTTGCTACTTGGAGCCTAGGCTGTCTTCTACCGTTTGATACCTTCTCTCTGAAAGCCCTGTGTCCCAGCCAGGCTCTGGACAAAGCCAGGAACACAACTGAGAGCAGGAAAGATTGTTAAGGGGGTGGTTTCTCACAGCTCTTCATTGCAGGGTTCCCTAGTGGGTGCCAGTGCAGGGAAGAAGCAACAGCCCTAACCACGTGTGGATGGGGGTGAAGCACAGCCTGTGTGGTGTGGTTGGATGCACAGCAGTAACTGAGGCTCTTCCACATCAGAGCGGCACAGCCAAGACCAACCTGGGCTGGCTGGACAGCCTACAAGGGCTCGTTGGGCTTCTGGTCACTGTTTACCTATTCCTTCATCCTCCTTTCCAGCTCCTGCAGGTGGTCCGTTCTCAAAATTGGGCTTTTTTTTTTTTTTTTTTTTTTTTTAACTATTTAGCTGCTTTTGCGGCTCCAGGATTTTATGGATGGAAAGCTGAAAGCAATTAGTGCCCCTCCCCCGCTTCCTGTTGGGAAAAGGAAGAAAAAAGCACACACAAGAGCAAACCCAAAACTTCCTGCCCTGCTTAATAACCAAGTAATGAGTCCAGCTCGGCTGGGAAAGTCGGTTTATGCTGGGTGAGCTCTTAATTAAAGAAGGGCTGAGCAGCAGCTCTGCTCCCTTTTACAGCCACACACATCTTCCTGCTCCTAACAGCTCCTGGGAGAGGTGTGGGGAGCTGGTCACCAGCAGGCTGGGGAGGAATGAGTGCTGGGGGCACACACTTCTATTCCCTGGTTGAAAGCAATGCCTTGGAGATGACACCGAGGAAATGCCGGGAGAGCTGGAGAAAACCTTAGCCACTGCAGGAGGGGGGTGCCAACACTGTCCCTGAAGCACCCCAAATTCAGAGGAGGCTGGGATAGTACAAGGCATTGGGAATATTTGTGCATTTGGGCATGGCTTCATTAGGAAAATTGTACCTGGGATATCCCAGAGCACCTGTGTGTCCCCCCCAGGCTGTGGGTACTCGGGGGACAGCCTCATCTGCACATGCAGACAGGCTCTGTGGTGACAGTAAAATGTGTCACCTCTGCTGCCACAGCAGGTCACTGTCCCGGAGGCTGAGCTCACTGAGATGCCTGGTGCTTCAGTCATCCCCAGGGAGGCTCAGGGGCTTGCCAAGAGCTGGAGGCTCTTGAGGTGTCAGAGCAGTCCCCCGTGCTGCTCTAAGGGACACAGCCAGGCTAAGGGTGTTCCAGCAGTCCTGTGAGCAAGCCCTGGTGCTTTCCCATGCAGAGCCAGAGAGACCTACTGCACCCCCAGCCACCCCGTGTGTTCCCCATCCTGCATCACTGCCCAGCTGCCCCTTCCCCAGCTCTTGGGCAGGAACTGACTCAACCTGCCTTTTTCTCCCCCACTCTGCAGATCCCCTCCTGTGAATGCCACTTACAGCTCACCTGCAGCCAACAGCATGGGGGAAACAGGAGAGCCAAATTCAGCACCCCCACCCAGCCCAGTCCCTCCCCACTGCTACATATACACCCTAAGCACCCACAAAACCCTATTATAAATTAACCATTTTATTGAATATCAATAAACTGTATATAATTATATAAAAAGTTTCATCAGTACAAAATTGTAGCACAAAAATATAAATACCAGTGTACCTTTGAAATGTAAACATCCTCTTTGTAATGATTCCATGAAAACAATGTCCAAAGAAAGATGCATTCAGGAGGCACCTGTCAACACCCATAAATAGGGCTTTTGGCACACACCTGTCGATGGGCAGCCTTGGGACAGGCCACCATTGTATCGGCTGACAAGTGCCTGCTATTAGTCACAGTTCTCTTGAAAAGCAGTTGTTAAGAGTCATATTAACAGGTGCTTGAGTGCATAGCTCTCTGTAAACAGGGTTCGTGTTTGAAATGGCTACCCATGCCTTTTATGGACACTGTTAATCTCGCAGGCATTGCAAATTGTCATTGTGCTGGGGAGAAGCAGCTGCTTCACAACTACTGGGATACTGTATTATTGCATAGTTACACCTTCTACAGGCGGCATATATACATTTGGGGCAGGGGGGTAACATTTTGTCCTTCATTAAGAAAATATTGGTTCTTAGAAGTTACCAAGTGGTTATGGAAGAAACAAAACACAAAGAAACAAACAAAATCAAAACACAGCCGCCCCCCCCCCCAGCTACATGGTCGCAATGTTTGATACCGGTGGTGGGGTCAGGGTGCTGGTCCAACCCTGCAAGGTGCTGAGTGCCCCTGGCAAGCAGGGGCAACCTGCTGTGCCCCCCGAGTTTCACACTCGCTTTGTAACCCACGCTTTGCACCGGAGTCCGATCCTGCACCCTCAAACGCCAGGATGGGAGAAGCATCAGGCCTTCACATTGCAGAGAAGGCACCAAGCCAGGAGTGTGAGCAAGTCTCCAGCGCCAGAGGAACTGCAGCCAGCCCGGCGCACACTGCGATGGCGACGGAGGAAACTAACTCCTACAGAAACTAGTTATAAGATAGGTATTTGCGTGGTGAGAGGCCTGGGGGAGCAGAGTCCTCAGCGAGAGCCAGAGCAGCCCGTCTCCTCGTGCTTGTGGAGCAGAGACATACGGGAGAAAGTCCGGGAGCAGGTTTTGCATTGGTACTTCTTTACATCTGAATGGGTCTGCAGGTGGGCGCGGAGATTAGAGCGGTCAGCAAAGGCCCGGTTGCAGTGTGTACAGGAAAAGGGCTTTTCACCTATGGGACAAAGAGAAACGTTCCCAATTAACCAGTGCATCAACACAGGGGGAATATCAAAGAAGGAGCCATTCATTAGCCAAAGTTTGTGAAGAGCACAGCGAAAAGAAGTGCTGGTTGTTATTGTTCAGAGGGAAAGCCAGGCGAGGTATGTACAGCATTCACTTGGGAAAGCCACGGACTTGGGAATTTCCTACTCCCAGAAAAGCCTCTCCTAGGCACCAAGGAAAATTAATGCTGGAAACATCTGCAAGCAGCAAGGCGGTTGCACATACAAACGCAGACGCGATATTCGTCTCCTGCCTGGAGCAAAGCAAACCGTTTGCAGAGAGGCAGGAAAGCCAAGCACTATGTGTTAATTATATCATAGCAGGCAGCGGCTGAAAGGCGCCAGCGCCAGGGTGAGTATAGCTATTTCCTCCGCCGATCCCCGCGCTCCCCCTTCTCCCACCCGGCTCACATTGAAAAGCCTGGCCAGGCGAGTTCCTCCCAGAAAGACTCTTTTGGAGGAAACAAATGCGTATGCTCAATTTGGAAAGCACAATTAAGTCTTCCCGGCTTCCTCCAGCCCTCATCTTTAGTACGTTAAGAGGGTGTGAAATCAGTGCCAAGTAACAATTACACTATCCCCGCAGCCCCACAAAGGATGCTCAGGAGATGCATTGTAGGGGTGGCCGGGGTGGGCTGCAGCTGCGGCCCCCGGACCGCGCCAACAGGTGCAGGGGGTGGTCGGTCCCGTGGCCCCGCACCTGCCCGCAGGCCTCGCCCGGCCCTGCTGGGGTGCACCTCGGCATGGGGGTGCTTTGGAGCAGGTTCATGGCTGCTGCACGGAGCAGAGGCCACAGTGGTGGGCAGCGGGGTCGGTGTCCTGCCCACCTGCACTTGGTGTGGGCAGGGGATGCTTGGGGCATGGCAGTGCAGAGGGAGGGGGTGCTCCATCAGTGTCCTAGCCCCAGTTTATGGCACTGAGCTAAAGCGTGGGCCATCACACCACGGCCGATGGGCTGGCAGGCACGGCATGAACAGCAGCAGCACAGATTTACGAGCTGAGCCTTGACCCTGCGCTCAGTTCCAGCCGAGAGGATATTTAAAGGACATTTTAGAGAGATGTGCCAAGGGGGTTTGGGAAGCCCTTATCTTCCCAGATAACACTCAGCCCACCGATTTGCTGAGGGCCGCAGAGCTGGGAAGCGGGAGGCGATAAGGGAGAGGGGCAAGCGCCAGTATTACCGGTGTGTGTCCGGATGTGGCCCTGCAGCAGCCAGGGCCGGGAGAAGGCCTTGCCGCACATCTTGCAGACACAGGGCAGTGTGTGGCTCCGGATGTGCATCTTGAGAGCCCCCAGGCTCACGTATTCCTTCTCGCAGTACTTGCAGCTGAAGGATTTCCTGGCCTGGGCGTCGCAGTGCAATTGCTTGTGCTTGGAGAGCCCGGCGAAGGTGGAGTAAGCCTTGGCACACTGGGCGCAGCGGAAGCGCTCGGCGGCGGCGGGGGCCGAGGCTGGGCTGGGGGGCCCCGAGCTCTTGCCTTCATCCTCCTCGCTGGAGAGGGCGGTCAGGTCCAGGGCAGGAGCCGCTCCGCCCGCCGCCTCACTGCCCGGGCCGCCCGGGAAGAGGCTGGAGAGAAGCCCCGCGTCCCACACCAGTGGCGGATAGTAAGCACCGGGGCCGAGCACTTCGGGCGGGGGGATGACGGGCAGCGGGCACGTCTCGTACAGCAGCGGGGCAGCCAGCACTGCGGGAGGCGGCAGCACTCAGAGGGGGCCCGATGCTCCCCGTGGCAACGGGGGCGAGGGAGCCCCGACCCACCCCCGCTGGGGTTCTGCACTCAGGGCACAGTCCACCCCCGGGGAGCTCCGCACCACCCCCAGGGCAATGGGACCCGACCCCAGGCCATCCCGTGGGAGCTCCGCGCCCCAAGCCGGAGCGGCAAAAGAACCTTAACCCACCCCAGGGCAAAAGAAACCGCACCCCAGGTGTGCTCTGCGCTCATGTCCGTCCTGCAGCGAGGGATGGGGCGAAGAGGACCCTGCAGAGCTCCCCGCCCACCCGTGTCCGCCCCATGGTGCCCGCGGCACCTCCGCCCACCCCGAGGTACCACATCCCGGGACATGGGGACCCCGTACCCCATCCACCCGAGATGCACGAAGTAGAAAAAAAAAAAAAATCTACCCTCGTACCCAGGCAAAAAGTCACCCACCCGCTCCCGTGCGGAGACATGAGGAGATCCCGCACTGGAGCACCCCGTCCCGCCGCGCCCCGTCCACGCACCGGCCTGACTCTCCAGCTCGCTGTAGTTGGGCTTCTTGCTAGCCGAGAAGTGCTTCTTCACCAGGAAGGAGCGCGGCATCGTGCTGCCCTGGCGCTGCCGCCCGCTGCGGGACCGCCGCGCTGCCGCGCCCGCTCATATGGGCCCGGGGCTGGGGGGGGCGGGAAGGGCGGAGTGGGGCCGCCCCCGGGCCCCGGAGCCAATGGGCCGGGCGGGGCGGGAGCCCGGCAGGTGCTGGCCCCGCCGCCGGGGGTCGGGCAGAGCCCCCGGGATCGCCCCGGGGGTCCGCAGCGGCGGGGCAGCCGCGCTGCCTGCCCGGGGGCCGGCGTGGAAACCACTGCCGCTCGTGATGATGATGAAGAAGCCATTTCTGGCTTCTCTCCGGAGTGTTTCCACGCGCCGCGCTCCCCGTCTCTCTGTGCCGGTGCTCCAGAGGGAAGCAGATCAAGGAGCCATGCGGCAGACCCGAGGCCTCTGTGTCCCGGCCGGGGAGACCTATGGCAGCGGGGCTGGAGAAAGCGGGGAGGGTGATGCTCGGGGCCCCCACGTCTGGCTGTCCCTACCCCTGCCCCACCGCTGGGGACTGCGGTGCAGACTGGGACACAGTCCGGCACTTTCTGTCTCCCCCCGCCCTAGACAGGGGCCAGGAGCACCTGCCCGGACATGCTTCTCCCTTCTCCTGGGCAGGTTTCAGGCAGCACAGCCTCCCCTAGCAAGCTGCCCCCTGGTTTTCTTCCCTCCTGCTTTCCGCTGACTCCTTCCCCAGAGGCATGGCAGTGTGGGTAAAACAGCCCCAGGGAGGCACACGATCTCTTCGGCTTTCCACTCTATAGGGGACACATCCCCTTAGGAAGGTGCCCAAGCCTTGCTAGCAGGCGCCGAGGCAGAGCCAGAGCAGTGTCCCCAGCCTGGCAGTTAAAAGCCCAGACTGGGCTCATGGTCACACGTGGGGATTTCTCCCTGGAAGGGCTCAGGGCACGAATCCAGCCACCTGCTGAGGGAGCTGCGCTCAGCTCCAGGCCAAGACAGCTGCTGGTGGCGGGCAGCTTTATGAAGGGGAGGAACAGGACCTGCTGGGAATGCTTCCTTGCTCCTGGCCAACGTCTGGCTGGGCCACTCGTGACTTGCCCGTCACACATGCCCCGCCAGCCCCCTCTGACCACACGTTACTGTTTAGCCGCAACCCGCATGAAATGCAGAAGTGGGAGCAAAGCTTTCCACTGGCACGGCTGCAGAGCAGGGGCTGAGCTCACTGTCAGTCTTTCCTCAGGGCAGGAACAGCTTGGAAGGCTTGTCCTTCCAGCCACAGGCAGTCCTGCCCAGACGAGACGCGTTTGCAAACTCTTCCCCTGCAGCCACGTGCTCTGGAGCTGGATCCGTTTCTGTGGCTCCTTTGCTGCAGAACAGCCCGTGGCTTTCAGCAGGTGTTTCTCTGCACAACTCAACCCTGGAACAGCCTGAAGTTCAGGGGAAAATCTGTCCCCGAAGGCTTTGGGTGATTCCAATCACCGAGGCCAGGTCCCCCCCGTTCCTCACGGGGGTCCGGGGGTCCAGCCCGCCCCCGTGCAGGGGCAGCAGCCGGGGGCTGCCGCAGGTGCCTCCCCCGGCACCTCCCCGGCGCCCCCCGCGCTCCTCCACCTGCCGCGGATGTGGTTACACTGGGGACACTTGTACGAGGAACCCAACTCTGTGGTTTTCTTTCAAGAAGCAAAGCCTGCTCCTCTGTTCTTTCTGAAATGTTGATAATCAGATCTGTTCCAACCACTGCGTGTGGAAAAAAAATAGTAATTGCGTGTGCTAGAGGAAAAATCGAGATCAAGGGAGAGTGACCTGACCTGCCTGTGCCCATGAGCCAGCAAGCTATGGGACAGGGCAGGATTGCTCCTCAGTGATTCATGGGCTGGAAATGGCAGTGGTTTCTCTGCCATCCCACTCTGCACCAGGCTCACCCCCCAGCACTGGGCTCTGGCAGCTGCTGAACCCCAGGGTGGCCAGAGCAGCCCTGCCACCAGCCCATGGCACAGCTCCAGCCCAGAACCACATGGACTGGCCCAAGAAGCTCAGAGGCCAACCAGTTCCAGAGCAGCAAACTGCTGCAAATCCTTCTTTTTACCTTCTTTGGCCCCACAGTTATATGAAGCATCTCAAATATCCTCCTGCTAAAGAAGACTGTGGTGGAGCAAAGGGAACTTCTGGCCATGAAGTATGGGGATGACTTGTGCACCCTCACTGCAAGGAGGGAGCAGCTCCGTGAAACCCACCGCCGGCCTCCAAGCTCGGGGGAAGAGGACAGAGTAGCACAGGGCTGGGAAGTACGAGCCCTGTTCTCTCCAAAATGCAAGACCTCCCTCTGCTGTCGGCGCAGGCCGAGCCGGTCTCTGCTTCAGCAGCGTCCGGGGGTTGGTTCCCCCTAGGCGCAGGATATGGAAGAGAACTTCTTTGCATGGGGATACTAAACCAGCTCCCAAAATCTCTGCTTCATCATTTTTCTTAAAGCACAGCGTCTGAGTCAAAAACAAATGTGAGTTGGACTAGAAGAGAGTTGCTTTTGAAGAATGAAGCATAGACCAAAGCAACTGTGACAGGAAGCTCTGTGTTATAAAAAAAAACCCAACAAATAAAAAGCCACCCCCAAACCAAGCAAAAGTCTCATTGTCTTTTTTAGTATATTTAAAAGAAAGAAAAGTTTTAGGTCTGTGAGGACATCCCTCATCTGCTTTGCCATGACTTAATACAGCCTTGGTATTGTGTGAGAGATTGATCCTTCTTATGCTGGTCTTGCCTGTGACCATCCATACAGCTGGCCAGAGGCCTGAGAGCAAATTTGCTGTGTCTTTGTCAATCAGGTGACACCCAGAATGTACCATTAATGCTTTATTATAGACGGAATCCTTTACAAGATCTCATCTCCCCAGTGTAAGGAGACCTGGGGATTTACTGCTGCAATGCCTTTGTCTTAGGCAATTCACGTCGACAACAATTTATCAGACCGATCTGGTCTTTGACCAGAGACAGATTAATTTAAAAAACAAGTTCCACTACAAGCTTGTCTCCTCCCATTCTGTCCCTCTCCCTCTTCACTGATCGTCCTCCTTAGGCTGACTCCTTGTGCCAGACACCGGGAATTTCACAGGTCCGAGGAGGCCCGATTGCATCATTGCCAACAATGGGCAGTTGGGATTTGCTGCGGCCGCAGGATCAGCTGCTGATGAGGTGAGAGCAGCTCTGGCAGAGCACCTCACCCTTCTGCAGTAACACTCCACTGGATTTAGAAGCCCAGATGACCTCACTCTATAATAAGCCCTTTTTTCATCACGAGTTCCTGCACACAATGAGGTGAATCAAGGCCTTTGAACACACTCACCTCACAACAGAATGTCTTTTAAAATCAACCAGCAAATATCACTAAAGACATATGACACTGTGTGCAACACGTTTGGATTTGTGAAGATGATGGAGTCAGCGGCATAGAAACACAAAGCCCTTCAGCAGCTGGAGTTAAATGGCAATCCATGGCTGGGTTTATCTCTGAGCAGTTCTTTGGATGCTCCCAGTGCTGTGAATTCTGCCGTCACCAAGCGAGCAGGTGCCAGGACGTGGCTTCTTACTCATACACTAAAGTAATCAAAGCTGAACGAGCATGCATTTTACAGCCAATATTCTTGGTCTGCACCTTCTGTGAAGTAATTACCAAGTCATACATTGATTCAAATCAAAGTTGTATAATCAGATAATAGGACTGCACAGACACGGTACAATCAAGCAATTTCTGACCCATCACTGCCACAAGTCAGCCTTTACATCCTAACTTGGAGCTACCTAAACTGAGGGCAACACAAGGATGTAAACACCACAAACATGACAGCCAGAGGAGTTAAGGCTATGGGAGCTCTGAGGATTTTCCACAGAAAAGCCCTGCTGAACAGTCACAAGCACACAATTCAACAAGAAAGTCCTGGTGGCATTTGTTTCCAGCACTCAGAGGAGTACTCAGACAGGACTGCACCTGCAGTGTTCTGGCCTGCTCTAGCAGACCTTGCTCTGAGCTTGATCCAAACCATTTCTCAGAACCTGCACAGTCTACTGTTTGAAAGATGATAAAGTTGCAGCTAATCAGTACAAGATATGTACTGGAAGCCAAAAGCTGAAGTCTCTGCACTTCTCAGTCTCTGCTGTGCTCCCTGCAGCATTACACAGCTGGCAAGAAGTGTTTTTAGGGAGGTGCTGAACCAAAAGGAAGGGACCACGGGGAAGAAATAACAAGAGTTGACACAAAGATAGGATTTTACAAATAGAGGTCATTTAATTTATAACTTGTCTTCAAAAGTCAAAAACATGACAAAGTAGTTGCTTGGAAGCTTCTAACTGCTCCTTAAACATTTTGTGGGAACTGCATGGAAGTGCACTTAGAATAGTAGCAGAAATCTAGATTCTGGTCAGCAGGCATCACCAAACCACGTTCTAGGCCAGAACCCAGCAGTTCTTGTCCAACCACTGATACATTGGAATCTCTTTGCACATCAAGCATTAAAATAACCGACCCTAAAACCAGTACTTTTTTTCCACAGTACCATGAGATTTCTTTTCCCCTCTCAAGGCTCCCAGTCACTAAGCAGAGCCTTCAGGATGAGCCTCTAAGAGCCCACATCAGGCTGGGGAGAACATACTAAAGCCAAGTTGAACTTAAATGTGTTAGAGGTCTGGCTGGACACAATGTTTAATGAAGAGGTTTTAGAAGGGGTTGTAAGGGTAAGGCTATGCTGCACTCTGCAGAGTGCAATAATACTAAATTTACTGACCAAATATATTAATTAGCACTCAATTATGTGGTGGTGCAGGTCCACTGCTCCAACTAAACATGCTTAAATTAGACCTGACATCAACACTAACATAATTTACAAGTTGTGGTCAGGTGTCTTAGATCTCAACATCTTGACTGTGAAGTTAATGAAAATGTTGAACTAAAAAGGAATCTCTCTAGTGAAAGTGTAGACTTGAATATAGAGTATCCATTCACCACCTACTGGAATTGCCATCCTGCTTTCTGGGTTACATTTTACTCTTTGCTTGAAAGCTATACCTGCATACTATACACACTCTATTATATGGAAAACAACCTAAGTACAGCTTCACTTAGCAACATTTAAATGAAGGACAGGAGTTCAAAATCTGTAATGCAGAAAGGTAGTGCTATGCAGCTGCTATGAATTATTAGTAAGTTTTGCTACCAGCTTGCCTTGAGAGTTGGAAAATCAAGGAATATATACAAAAATTGTAGTTTAAATAGAAAGCAGAGGTATTGGAAAAAAAAAAACAAAAACCTGAAATCCCCTATCAGCATAAGGCTTAAAATCACTCGCAAACAAGTTTCAAAAACACCTATTTAATCATAAAGCCTGCAAATATTTGCTAAGATAGTTAAAAAATGGTGCATTTTAACTAAGACCAACACTGAAGTTTATTTTCCTGGGTAGAAATTATGAAAGAAAGTAATAATCATGCATAGAAGTAAAATATTTTGAACTAGTTGCTTACACAGGTGCAAAGACTTGCTAAGAAAGTTGTAGTTTGAAGACTCACACTGGAGACTTTTTCCATATAGTTGAGAGGCTGCATTTAAGAATTTAACCACTGGGAAACATGATGAAATCACAGACATCATAGGTCACTTTAAATGAGAGCTGGTCTGACAATTACAGTTAGCACCTAGAGGTCTCACTAAAGGAAAACAGAGCTACAAATACACCCCCTACTATCATTGAAGATATGTAAATGAAATGGGGAAGAGATACTAACTAGTTTAGGCCACTCCATTTGGAATATTTTGGGTTTTAATCTGCCAGATTAACCCAGTTGCAAAGGAAACCAAGAAACAGGCCTAGGTAAAGGGAAACAGATTTGTCTCCTCCATGCTCACCTACAATTAAGTTGTGTCTAGCAAAAAAATTAGGCTGACAGGGTTGAGTGGCACAGAGCACATTAACAAAAGACTGAGTGGTACAGAAATATCAAACCAGGATTTGAAACTGAGATAGGGATTAAAAAGTCTTCCATATTTCTGGATGCCTGAGCTCATCTTGGGACGTACAGGGAGAAGTGCAAGGATGCTGGGCGTTCCCCCCTCATGGAAGCTTGGTTTTACAGTTAATCTTCTAGTTGGCTCATTTATCCCGCAAAGAACGAATCAAAACCTGTGCCATCATATCATCTTCATCAGCATCATAATCCTATGGACAAAGGGTACAGAAATTCTTTTACTGCTGGTTAACACAACACCAAACAAGAACAGAAAGACACCCATCTCTTCCTTTGACTTGCTAATAATCCAATTTCACCATCTGCATGATGAGATTTCACAGTGGTGGCCATGCCAAGAAGCTGGGTTTTAAAGAGTCACCAGGTTGTATCCCAGGGGTGAGGAAACACGTACCACAAAAGTGTCATACGAAAAGCGATGTCGCCTTTGAAGGTGCTCCATGAAGTTGGCACTCCTGTAATTTGGATCTCCCCATGGCATTGAGGCACAAATTGGGCAAACCTTCCAGGAAAACCCAAAAAAAACCCAATTAATCCCCAATGTGCTTGAACATTTACAGGAGGAAGGGCAGGAAAGAGACAGCATGGAAGGCTGAAGTTGAGGTTCATGACAATCACTATTCTATATGCAAAGTGATGTCAAGTAGTTTGCTGGGACATTCAATTCCAAAACCTCAGATAAATTTAATAATAATAATAATAATAATAATAATAATAATAATAATAATAATAATAATAATAATAATAATAATAATAATAATAATAATAATAATAATAATAATAATAATAATAATAATAATTTTAATTCTGCTGAAAACAGCAGAGGGAAAAATGAAATGCCCGACTTGTTTTTGAAATCGTATCTTATTAATTTTGTTGCTTAATTATCATGCTTAATTAACTTTGAATGTCTGCCATTTTTCAAATCTAAAAGGAGGATGTGACCTAGCTGCAACTGGAAGAGGGGCCAGCCACCTCCAGAGATCATCACCAACATCCAAATGATGCAAAAGTTAAATGCATGAACAGCATACCCACATTTCACTTTAACAGGAGAAATTATAAATACGTACTTAACTTCAAGAGTCTCTAATTCATTGTTTCAAAGGGATTTAAGACTAGACTTCATTGCAACTCTTGCACCAAGACTTTTTATTACCACTTGTTTTGCATCCATGCTGTGCAATGTTTTGCAGTGTTCAACTAGTCCTTCTTGATCAAAGTTTTTCTCGCTGCAATACGGACACGGAAAGGTAAAACGATTTGGGAAGTTCCTGGTAGGGGGAAAGAAAAAGAGGTTATTTATCATGGTAAGAAAGTGAAAAGTAAAAGCTTTAGGATTCAATACTCAAAAGTTGTCTCACCAGCTTTTAAGAATAGAAATAGTTTAAAGCAATAGTCTTACTCTCTACAATTAAGATTAGCGAGTTTTAAGAACCAGCTTTTTAATACCCAAAAATAGCTTAGGGAACTCCTAGTGTCATCCATATTTACACAGAGTAAGAGCTCTTTTACAAATGTTATAAATGCCATTTGGCATCTTGTTTTGTTTTTTAAATGCACAGGGTACCACCCAGTATGCTACCCTGCAGATGAGTGCACTGCAGTCAATTCCAACTGCCCCTCATAGAAGTTATTACAATCAAGAGACAGAAAGATAAAGTTTGTATTTTAAAAACAGCTATTGAGTACCACAATCTTTAAGATGTCTAGTGCATGGACTATGCAGGAAGCAGAACAGCTTGCCTGTGCACAGGATAAAGGCTTAGTTTTTAACAATGTGAAAGGATTAAAACAATTAATGCCCTGTCCTGGTTTTTGGCTGGGATAGAGCCAATTTTCTTCTTAGTAGCTAGAACAGCACTGTGTTTTGGATTTAGCATGGGATTTGGTATGAGAAGAATGTTGATAATACACTGATGTTTTCAGATGTTGCTTAGAAATCAAGGACTTTCCAACTTCCCCTGCTCTGCTAGTGTGTGGGTAAACAAGGGAGGGGGAGCACAGCCAGAGCAACAGATCCAAACAGGCCAGTGGGATATTCCATATCATGCAATGTCATGATCAGAGTATAGATGAGGGGTGGCCAGGGAGCTCTTTCTCTCTCTTCTGGTTTAGGAGTTTCTCTCCTTTGGGATCACTAGCCAGGGACTGGCTGGGCATTGGTCAGTGGGTGGTGAGCAGCTGCACTCTGCATTGCTTGTTTGTACACTCTATTATTCTTTTATTTCAATTATTAAATTGTTTTAATCTCAACCCCAGAGCCTCTTCAACTTCCTAATTCTCTCCCCCACTCCCCAGGGCAGAAGGGGGGAGCCTGATGGGTTAAAAGCACAACACACCCGAACTAAGCAATGCAGCAGAGTCTGCTTCTACTGCAAAATTCTAGTGTGCATCAAGCCCCATCATGCAGTTAAGTTTTTTAAAGATCAAAGAACTCTTCTCAGAAGAATCAAAATTGAGATTTCATGATGATTGATCAGAAACAGCCCAGTTTTTGTAACAAAAAACAGACAAGTATTTCCAGAGAAGAGCCAGTTACCTGCTGTTGTGAAGTGGTTCTTTAGTTACAGCTTTTACACCTTCCATGATATAATTCTGGTACTTGGAACAGGAAGCTGCGTGGCTGCGCATCTTTGAGAGGTACATCTGTGGAGGCAACAATTGCAGAGCAGGGTGAATTTTAACTATTTGCAGTTACTGCTACACTTTTAAGCAGAACTAGTAAGCATGTAATAACAAGGAGCTTTCTGGAGGCAGTGTTAAAGCAGGAAAACCCAAACACTTCAGCTGGCAAGGTGGAAAGATTCAAGATTATAGATTAGTTGACCTGTAACTTTGCTGCCAGTAATATTTTACAAACACAA